>NC_072736.1:150561810-151161810 GCF_026930045.1 Uloborus diversus | reverse complement strand
CCTTTTAATGGACAACTAGAAATTTATGTTTCTTGGTCTTTTTATGCAACATTTTAGAGTAAAATAACTTTCTCTGATATTTTTCAACATTTTTTGTTGGTGATCTTTTTTTCTTTCCCACTAATTTACCACAATTTTTATACGCAATTTTGCATTTCTATATTTTAACTACTTTTAGTAGTGGCAAGTTAAATCTTTGCGGTGCGTAATATATCATCCAAAAGCACATAAAAAATGAGAAAAAATAGCAAATAACACCCTTATTTGCCAACATCCACTGTGGGAAAAATGTTTTTTCTTCCTCTTAGAAAGTCTCACATAGTCACAATGCAGCATTAGTTTTGTTATCAAATTCAACAAAAGTTAGTTCAATCACAAAGTGCCTTCATATGCTAAGACCCAAGTTTAGAATAAAGATTGTCTTGTTCGAGAATTTTCATTACGTTAAGCAATTGCTCATAGGTCATTTACTATTAATGCCAATCTGACAAGTACCTTCCGAAATCTTATAACAAGCTTTAGTGATCAATAGGGCCGTTTACATGAACACTTTCGACCTCGGGAAAAACCTACTTTTCACCGCATTCCGGTTATTTGCGGGGTGTATGTGGAATTTTTCTCCTCCTGCTTCCTTCTGGAGTGAAAGCGGAGTTTTTTCCCAGAATGCATTACGTGAAACAAGTCCGTCTACTTGGCGGGTATAGCCGCTAAGGATGCTTGGTAAAAACCGCTTTCTCTGGTACAATGGGAAACCTCTTTTTACATGGAAACGGGGAATTTTATAGTCGGTTTTTTGCGGAGCCGGATTGGGAATTTACGGGGTCGAAAAGTGTGTTGTGAACGCGGCTAATTGGTACAATGCAAATAAAATTATTTCCCAATTCAATTTCGGGTACTTTACTGATGTGACTATGATGATTGGTAACAATCAATTTAAATTATTATTTTTCACTTTATAAGCCTTAATTATATAATTATAACAGCCGCTCCCATGCTTTTTATGCAGGATTAAACAGAGCTTAAAAACTGAGTATAAAACTTAATTTTTTCAATTCAGCTCACAATTTGAATATTAACTGAACAGGGTGTTCCATCCATTTCAGATAAACCCAAGACCGTTGGACTCCTCTTTTGGAGAAACTAACTTTGGAGACTCCCTAAGAAAGGCGTTTCTACGACCCATGGTTTTCAAGAAAAATATGAGAGAAAAAATATGACGTCATATCAGATGTAAGAAAAAGCAAATCTGCTACATAAGCAATAAGCACTTTGTACATCCTTCTGTGTAAAATTTTGCAAATACCGATGTTCATGTTCAAGGAATTTCCCTGTCGTATACCGAATATTACGTCATACTATTCTCTCGCTGTTTTCGCAAAAGGCAATGGTCGTTGGGGTCGCATTGGATTGGATGCAGTTTTCTGGGGATTTTTTATGTACTCCACACTAAAATTAAATCTTAAATGTTCCTGGAAAATAATGGGCAGCCGATGTGCCTAATTTCTGCTAGTAACATATCTGGCAAGAAACAGAAAAGTTTTCCACAGAAAGCCAGTAACCGTCTTGAAATTAACTTGAAAAGTTTCTAAAGAATTCAGAAACCTTCCCGATCAAAGCCTGATCTGAAATAACTCAGGAATCTTCTGAGAAAGCTTGTATATTCTGAAGAAATACAATCGGACCCCGATTTAACGAACCTCTATTTAACGAATTTCGCGATATAACGAATTTTTCTCTATCCCTGACTAAAATGAAGACAAAAACCCCTATTAGCCAAACAATAAGCAACAAATTCATGAATTATTTTAACAGCGGAAAAATTTTGTTTTTTGTTAATTTGAGTTACGAAATATTGGATTGTTTCCCAAATGTCATATCCTTATTGTCCAAAATAAAAAAAGATTTTTCTTGGAATCAGAAATTTTTGACGGGTGAGAGGGGAACCAACGAATAGTGATTTTGATGCAGAAAGCGATAATGAAACTACCATTAAAAGTGTTACTTTTTCAAATGCTTTACACATGGCCTGTTAACTGTAAAAACGTATCTCATGCAGCAGGCTGCAAATGACACAGTATTTTCTTCTCTCCATAAAGTCGAAAGAGAACTATTTCGAGTCAAGTGTCAAGGAAATTGTCAAACATCAATTACTCAGCAGTTGAAAATCTCAAATTAACTAGGATGTAATAAGTCGTGAAATGCTGAATAAAAAGTGTACTTTTTCTAATTATGGATATTTTTGTGCAATTGCTTATTAGGGGTTTCAGATAAGGTAAGTGCAGTTTAATTTTTTTCCACACCCCAATTTTACAAATAACCCCGATTTAACGTATAAAAGTTTCGGTCCCGATGAATTCGTTAAATCGCAGTTCGACTGTAGCCCCTAAAGTAAATATGGCCAAAGCTAAGATGGAATTGCAAGCTATTCCTGCAAAGGTACATAATATTCAGAGATCGCATAACGCCCACCCTCGGGGCTGAGTCAATCCGGAAGGGTCGTACCTGAGCTGAAGGCCAAACACTTAATAAAGAAGCTGAAGATATTTTTACACTAATAGCTAAAAATATTTTTCACAAAAATATGAAATTGGCATGCATGGAACTTGAAGCGATTCAGGAAACTTTTTCGCAAAAATACTTCTTTTTTACAGGAAGCATGTGTAAAACAGTGAAATTCCGGAACGTTGTATGGAAATAATCAGTGGCTTTTCGGATTTTTTTTACTGTGCAAGTGTGGAATCTGATGTTCACAGTTTATTCGGTAAGGATGGGCATCCTGTATTCAGGGCTGCGCAGTCGGAGTCGAACTGATATCTGGGTGAAGTAAACGAAGTTAGAATCTCATTGTCCCTCAAAGTTCGTACCTCTGACAGTGCTTGTGGAGCGAAGTCAGAGTCGACTGAGTTTGGTGTGAAGGAGTCGGGGCGAAGGTTCTAGAATTTCCAGAGTTGGAGTCGGAAACGGTGTCAGCCATTATCTCTCCGACTCCGCAGCCCTTCCTGTATTTACTACTAGCGCGGTACCCGCACGGATTTGCCCGTAGTAGAAAATTAAAAGGTCGTATGGTTCTCATGTATATTTACAAATAATGGATGATGAATTTCTCGCCAATTTGCTATGGTAATTTGCTCGCCCATGGTCGCATATGGTAGTTTGCTCATCCACGTTATGGTAATTTGTTTGTCCACGTTATGATAATTTGCTCGGTAAAATGGGCTTAAAATTGGAATAGAAAAAGAACAAAATCGAATTTTCGAAACATCTTTTCGAGGTGCTCACCCCTATGCTACGAACTAATTTTTTGCCGAATTTCGTGAAAATTCGGCCGAACGATCTAGGCGCTATGAGCGTAACAGAGATCCAGAGATCCAGACACACAGACTTTCAGCTTTATTATTAGTAAAGAATTTGGGCTGTTGTAGTGTAATAAAACGTTCATTAAACGAGGTGTTATCAACCTTTCAGGTTCTGCATCCTCCTTTGAGCACTGACATGAGATCTCGCCCCCCTCACCATATGGGGTTAATACATTGGTGAGGTCATGTCCCCCCCCCCCCCCTTCCTCCCTCCCATACATGGTTAATACACGCAGTTATAACATGAAACTGGAGCTGATAAGGTTAGCTGAAACTAGTTAATGAGTAAAAATCCAGATATTTTCACACACAAAATGTAACATTACAAGACAAAACGTTATTCTGAACACATTATTACTAGAACATCTGAAATCTAAGAAGCAAAGAATTTTTTTTTCTTTTTTTCTTTTTTGAGGTAAATTGACTCTGACACAATTATTTAATATTTACATGTGACCTCAAAATAAAATAAAATTAAAAAAGAAACTGATTTATCTGTCATATTGTCATATCTCCTAGAATTTCTTCTACGACCCCCTTGAGGGTGCGCCCCTAGGTTGGGAACCGCTGCATGATACCAATAAATTAGTTTAAATATTTATTTATAAAAACTATTGCACACTACAGAAAGAATCGAGTTACAGTGGCTACAATAATATAAAAATAGCAATTAAAACAAATTATACATTAAAAATATTAAAACATAAAGACTAAAAATTGTAAAATGACAAGTTAAAATATCTAAACCACGACAATGAATGTTAAAAAGTTTGTAAAATTTAAAAAGACAAAGATTATCAACATAGTTCCATCTGGTAAAAATTTTTTTAAAAGAGCAACGACTCCTAAGAGTCCTACTTGGGACAGCAAGTTGTATTGAATTAACGATATCTGAGCAGTCAATTAAATTATGTAGAACCTTATAGAAAAAAAAAGAAGACATAAAAGTTCACGACGTGATTTAAGAGTGGAAACATTGTAAATATTACATAAATGAGAGTAAGAATAAGTTTAAAAAATCTTGATTATTAGTTCTGTAACATAAATAATAAACAAATTTGGATTAAATCTGCTCAAGAGTTTTTGCTTTATTATTGTAGTAGGGATCCCAAATAAGACTGCAGCACTCAAGTTTGGAGCGCACAAGACAAACATAAAGCGTTTTAAGTGCTTGCTCATTAGAAAAATCTTTAGTCTTACGTTTAAGAAAACCCAGAACTTTATAAGCCTTTGAAACAATGTTGTTAATATGCTTGTAGCGGGTATTTGAATTTGAAGTAGCTAAAATGTATAAGCTGAAATCTCACTACGTACAAATAGAATTGATTTTATTTGGGTTCTAAAATATTGCACATTATACACAACAAAAAAAGTTAGGAAATAAACTTAAAGTGATAGCAAGCAACTCGCTTGCGTGTCGCGACAAGGTTTTATATCTTCTACGTGATGCATATCACGTAATGCCAAATTTACATAATCTGGCGTTGCCACATACTCCCCCTGCAGTCCGAAAGGCGTCATAATTGAAACCGGACTACAGGACGAGAGATTCTTCCAAACTTTGTGACAATATTTCTTAACGGTTCTGAACTTGAAAGCTCAGAATCAAAAAAAGCGGGTTTGAGTCGATCTATAGAAACAGAAGATTTTTTTTCCATCTATGACCATGTGAAATACTTTATCATTTCTGGAAATTACTTTGTAAGGACCAACGTAAGGGGGCTCCAGAGGTTTACGCACACGATCAACTCGCATAAAGACATGAGTTGTAGTTGACAAGTCTTTAAACACAAATGTAGAATCTTTTACATGACGAGAAGCTGGAGCAGGTCTAAGTTTTCTCATATGTTGCCGCAGGAGATCCAAAAAAACCAATAGAGGAATACGTGGATGGAAATCGGAAAAAAATTCTCCTGGTAGTGTGAGAGGTTGACCATATACAAGCTCAGCAGGCGAAACACCAAGATCTTCTTTTACACTTGAACGGATCCCAAGCATGACGAATGGTAGGGAATCCAACCGATTTGACGAATGAGCCATCAAAGAACTCTTTAAATGACGGTGAAAGCGCTCTACGAATCCATTTGCTTGAGGATGATAACTAGTAGTTTTAATTTGTCGAGTTCCCAGAAATTTGCAAAGGGAAGTGAAAAGACTACTTCGCAGGTTCGAGCCACGATCTGTAGTGAGAACGCGAAGAACTCCGAATCTAGAAACCCAACCTTCTATTGTGCATTCATGAGGAGAAGACACTTCGGTACGCCTTCCCGAAAGCAGAGCTAATTTCAGCGCGGGGGTGATCGCTACCGCTTGCAATTGAGACAACCCTAACTTTGGCGGGCATTTAAATTTGCGAAAATGTCTTTGTGTTCTTTCCTTTCGTTTCTAGCTTCGCGTAATTGTCGTCTTAGGGGAATCTTTACCTTTTAAACTGAAAATTTCAGAACTATAAATATTGTATTTACAAAAAAAAAAAAAAAAAGGTATTTTATTTTCCAAATGAAACATTTCTATTAACGATAGGCTTTCTGAATTTTGAACGATATCCTTTTAAACACTTACGTCCTATATTCGAAATTGCAAGTGCGCTGATAAAAAGGGGGGGGGGACAGAAAATTTCATTGCCACACAGACAGTGGCATTGAAATGCTTAAAGGTTGCGTTCTTTTTGAAGGCTTAGTATATCTCTCTCCATCTCCCTCTCTCTTTTCTTGAGGGGGGAGATGACTCAGAAGCTCGGTCTTTGATGCTTCTGTATGGATTGTACAAAATTTCATATAGCAAGCAATATATAGAGTGGATATACAATCAGTAGATCTACAGTAGCAGTTATTTTTAAAACATGCTGAAAACATTATTCAAACAAAAGTTGCTTCCCCCCCCCCCCCCCAAAAAAAAACCTGGTTGAACCAAAGGCGGGGACTGGCCAGTTGTTCCAGAAAGGATTTACATGTCAGAAATAAAAGTAAATGAGAAAAAAAAAATCAATCTGAAATATATTAATGCAATTGACTATTAAAATCAAGATTATTTCTTTATGTATTGCATGAATGTTAATGTTTAGAAATATGTAATAATTTTCGGTGCTTTATAAAAAGTGACTTTGGTTGGAATACTGTTTTAAAATTATAGGTTCATCGGTAGGGCCGTCTTAAGAGATGACAAGTATCCCCAGGGCGAGTATTTGCCAGCGCGGGGGGGGGGGGCTAATTAACTTCGTTTCTATGGGGGGGGGCAGAAACGAAGTTAGTTATAACACTTCAGTACAATAGTAGCTTAACGTCCACACGGATTGTCCATAAAGGATATTACACTTCACCTTACCCTCTCCCCTCGTCACATCTCACGCAATGTTCGATGAACATATTGATATAACGAAATCTTTTATTTGAACCAAAATGTGTGAAGTCACATTTCTTGTAATCCCCTCCGTCCCCCTTGAGACTAACTATCAGAAGTTCATGAACCCCGAACCCTCCCTCCCTACCCCTTTCAAGCGTAACATCATTTGTGAACGGCTCCTTAGATTTGCTCTAAGTCACCAATATCGCACTACCAATTGTTTTAAGGGAAAAGACCGGCTCCCACCCTCCCCCTGGATAGCGCTAGTCACAATATTTTTAAGATCATGTATGTTTTTAACAAAGAATCATATTTCACCCCGGCAAGGAAAGTGACCCAATTCAAAATTTAGAAAACCGCACCGGCTACTGATTTAAATTCTAAATTTAATGCTCTTTCTCGACACTAAAATCGCGAAGTTAGCTCACCTAAATGGTGCGGAGGGGGAGGGGGGGAGCAATGTGCGATACGTTGAACAACTGAATAGGTTGACTATAGCAACGTTTCTTGCTAAAAATTACGCCTTTTACATTTAGAGTCAAGGACGGATCCAGAGACTATTCAAGGAGGGGGCGATTGGTTTCACACTTTTTCCCTTTTATAAATTCGCAAACCTCCGCTCCCCTCCCCCCTTCCAAACACCATGAAAGATCGTCTCATTTCAGTTATTTCGGGAGGGGGAGGGGACTTTTTTTTCTACAAAATTGCAGAGGAGTGTACCAAACCACATCCCTTACCTTAACGCCATCAAAGGTGTCCCATAATAGTTTCTCTTTTTTTTTTGGGGGGGGGGGACTTCAATTTTCGAAACTTTCCTGAGAAGAGCCCTTGAACCCTATAACCCTATTTAATGTCACTAAAATAGTCTAAAATTGAGTTTTTGGAACTTTGAAAAACTTCCTATATAAAGTTCGGATCCCTATCTCTAAAGGGTTAAGATATGTGCAACAATTCCATTTTTCAGACAGCAAGAGCTTCGTAAAACTATTGAAGATAGGCTAAAACAATTTTCAACTTCAGTATCAAAAATATGCCGTGGAAGAGTTCTGCATCTCGACTCAAGGAAGGGGCGATCGCCCCCATCGCCCCTCCCTTATATCCGTCCTTGTTCAGAGCTGTATTAGAATACGGGCAACAAACTTTTCCCTATTTTATGATCCCCACACGTAACGCTGTTCCGTAAAAGTACTGGAAGAACTGAATTACTTTTAGAGTAATCGCAAAAACTTAAAAAAAAAAAAGCATATACATTTTTTCGTATTTACAAAAATAAATAAGTCAAAACAGTAACATAAAACGTTGTTTCATGCACTTATTCAATTATTCTGTAGATAACCATATTGGCATGTGAAAAGCTTTAACTTTTGTTTTGTTCCTTTTTTCATTTCTGAAGAATAAAAGCAATACTGAAAAAAAAAAAAAAAAATAGTACTAAAGTATTGAAATGTGTTACACTGAGTGCAACTTACCTACTGTGGCTTCCAAAATTATTCGCACGCTTTAAATGTGTGTGGTTAAAAATGAAGTGCCTAGAAATTGAAATAGTACTTCAATACTTTTTCATTACTGTCTCTATATTACATCAACCCAACATTTTTTACAAAATATTGACTGTTTGAAATTGGCCAAAAACGAGATGACATAGAAATATTTCCAGAAAAATTCGAAATTAAAGTTGTCGTCTGTCGCTTTCTTTTTTTATTATTTTTTCAATGCAGTGGTTAAAAGATTGTTTGGTATTAATTTTTGCTTGTTTACTTCACAAATTCTACGTATTATTTTCAAAATGGGTCGAATTCGCAAAGTAACAACAAACGCAATTCGAAAATGTATTAATTCTTCATTATGTGCGAAGTAAAACAGTTCGAAATATTCCAAAAGTAGTTCATTTATCCCATACTTCTGTGTAATACTTAAAAAAACGCTTTAAAGAAGAAAATTGGATCGAAAATAAAGTGAGAAATGGTTGACCAGCAAAATTAACAAAATGCGATCAGAGATTTATAATTAGAAAATGCGTTAAAACCCACGTTTAAGTTCTGTGAAAGTTTCTGCATAATAGAATGAAACATTTTCGTTCCAATTTCACCTGTAACTGTTCACCGTGTTTGCAGAAAATGTTTAGTTAGTGTGAAAAACAGAAAGTTTAGGATTTCCTTTGCAAAATCAATGATAAATTAACCCGAAACTTATAGAAATACACTGAAAATCTTAACAAATGTAGCACATTTTTTCTTCGAGAGAGAAGGTGGGAGGTGATTTATTAGAAAATTATAGAACACTCGTCTTCTTCCATTGCGATAACGATGGCCAACTGGCAACTTTTCTCAGTGTTGGTCTGAAGCCTCATCCCCAAAAGACGCATATAGAATCTTCCGATACCACGTGTTGGGGGCGTGGCCAAGTCTCAACTGCTGAAAAACGGACAATAAAAACGTTTTAGCTATGGTATCTGCAGTCTTGTTTTTCATAGGAAATGCTTCCGGCCATCTGGAGTAACGGTCGATGCACGTAAGTAGATAGTAGTTTCCGCGAGCAGGTGTAAGAGGGCCAACGATGTCTAAATTAATATGATGAAATCTTGATAAAGGCAAAGGAAATGTGCCTAGAGTAGATTTTGTATGCCTTGTGATTTTAGCTTTTTGGCAAGACAAACAAGACTTACACCACCTTTGACAGTCCTGGCTCATAGATTTCCACACAAAACGCTCTTTGAGTAATTTCAAAGTAGCTTTAATACCAGGATGAGACAAAGAATGTATGAAATCGAATACTTTCCGTTGAAAAGTCTTTGGAACATACGGTCTTACAACTTTCGTTGGAACATCACAATATAATGGCTTGTCGGTCGTAGTGAAAGACACTAGTTTGAGATCAAGACCGGTACCCGAATCAAGCAAAGACAACAATTCCGCGTCCGTAGATTGATCAGCAGCCATTGTAGCGTAGTCAATGGAATCAGAAAAATTTATTTCGGAAATTCTAAAGAAAGTATCCGCGACGAAATTTTTTTTACCGGAAAGGTGTTGTTGATCCGTAGTAAATTCCATATGCCTAATTTGGCGTGGAGAATAATTATCGTGCTTTTGAGAAAATACGAAAGTAAGAGGCTTATGATCTGTAAAAATTACCGTTTCTCTGCCTTCCAACATATGTTTGAAGTGTTTGACAGACAAATAAGCAGCCAACAATTCACGATCAAAAACGCTATATTTCTGCTGTGTGCGAGAGAGTTTTTTAGAAAAAAAACCTAAGTGTTCAACTATTCCGTCAACGCATTGCTGCAAAGCAGCTCCAACAGCAAAATCACTAGCGTCTACTGATAATGATACTTTTGCATTCGGGGCAGGGAAAGCTAGAGCAGTAGAGTTGATTAATAATTCTTTACATTTTTCAAACACGTCAATGGTCGTTTTGTTCCACGAAATAACAGAGTTATCATTTTTTACTTTTCCCTTTATATAGTCATTTAAACAACCCTGAGCTTTAGCGGCATCTTTCAAAAATTTAAGATAAAAATTTAATATTGCCAAAAATCGTCTCAACTCGAGAACTGTTTTTGGCAAGGGAAATTCTTTGATCGCCTTAATTTTTTCCGGAATAGGAGATATTCCTATTTTTGAAACTGAAAAACCTAAGAAATTTACTTCAGGTTTTCCAAAAACACATTTTTGAAAATTTATAACCAAACCATGTTTACTTAAAGTTTGAAAACACGTTCTAAGTCTTTTTTATGAGTTTCCTCATCAAAAGAAGCAATTAATAAATCATCTACCGTATGCCTAACAACAATCTAAATCTCTTAAAATATTATCCAGATATCTTTGAAACGATTGTGAAGCATTACGTAATCCGAAAGTCATGTAAACATATTCAAAAAGACCGATGGGGGTGGTTACAGCGGTTTTTGGTATATCCTTTGACTCGACGGGTACTTGATGATACGCTTTAACCATATCAATCCGACTAAAAATAGTTTTTCCTCGCAAACTAGCAACGAAGTCGTGAATATGAGGTAATGGGTAACGGTCGGGTATTGTTACCCGATTCAGCCGTCTTAAATCTCCACAAATACGCCATGTACCATCTTTTTTAGGTACAAAGTGAACGGGACTGGCCCAAGGACTTTTGGACGGCCTAATAATTAATTGCTGCAATAAGTCATTAAATTGCTTTTTAAGAATAACCAATTTTTCTAGGTTCAACCGTCGAGGTTTAGAAAATACAGGAGGACCTGTTGTTTCAATACAGTGGGTTAAAGACGTAAGTTTTGGTTTGCTATTTAAGTTAGCAGAAAAAAGATCAGGATATTTTTCGAGTATCGCATGATAAGGTGAATGAGCTGAAACTGGAGTCAATCCCTGTACTTCCGATGTACCAATTAAATCTTTCACTGCAAGAGTCGACGAGGTATCGTATAACTGTCGATTTTTAACGTCAACTAAAAGTGAGTATTCTAAAAAATCAGCGCCAAGTATGGGATGAGAAACATCCGCAACGAGAAAAGAACAACGAATATTTTTTCGCAACTCGAAATCCGAATTTAAAGTTATTTTCTCGTAAGTCAAAATTTTAAACCCATTTGCCGCATATAACTGTAGACTATCGGGTTGCCTACGATGTGTTAATGCTTTCGGGTAACAACTCAAGACATCACCACTATCTACAAGAAATTTCAATTTAGTTTTAGAATCAGGAATAAATAATCGACTTCCATACGCGTACTGTACCGCCGTCGATTGAGCGGTACCGCCAATCAGTTTCCCGAATAAGTGCATTTAACGGAACATTTGAGAGCTTTTTCCCCATATTTAGAATGATACCAACATAATTTATGTGAACCATCAACTAATTTTTGTCTAGTTTTGGACTTCGAACTAGATGCTCTATTACGAAACTTATTGTTATTTCGAAATCTGGAACGAGATAAACGTTTTACAGAATTTTTTAACTCAATAATTTCATTTTTGAGTGTTTCAATTGTAGAACTACTTTCAACACTAGAAATTCCAAATGAACCGTTTGAAACTTCATTGATTTTATCGGCAATTAAAGCTAAACCGGCTAAATTATCCGTAGAGGCTGATAAAATTTGCTGCATATTAGTAGGCAAACGTTGCAACCATAAATTACGCAACAGGTTTTCGTCAATGTTTTTACCTGCTAAATTCTGCATTTCATTTAATAAATGAGACGGCCGACTATCACCTAATTGAAGATCGCGCAATAACTTTTGAAGTTTAATTGATTCAGACTGAGCAAAATAAGTAAGAATTTTTTCTTTTAATTTGGAATATGCATTATCAGTCGGCGGATTGAGAATCAATTCTTTAACGCAAGTTAGAACCTTTGTATCTAAAGCAGCAACGACGTGGTGAAATTTTGTTTATTCGATAACAATGCCACTTAACGTAAATTGGGATTCGATTTGAGTAAACCATAACTCAGGGTCAGTTTCCCAAAATGGAGGTGCTTTAAATCCGACTCTGGAAAGTTCCAATTTTGAATCACTTGGAATGCTAACTTTTTCGTTCAAATTTTCCATAGACATAATTTTAAACTATATCATACACAGTTTAATTATATGTATCTATAAACACAGGGCAGAACAATTGAATAGAGTTTCTAAACAATATAGCTGATCAATCCAGAACGAAAAAGAAGTCCTCACATTAGATAAGAAGCACAATAAACGCGTAAACGCATTGAATGAATAGTTGAAGTCCTTCAGTGTTGAAATCTTGACCACCAAGTGTTAAAATATTGTGAAGGCAGTGCAAAGTTAGAACTAGGAAACGGGTCACCAATATAGCGGGTATTTGAATTTGAAGTAGCTAAAATGTATAAGCTGAAATCTCACTACGTACAAATAGAAATGATTTTATTTGGGTTCTAAAATATTGCACATTATACACAACAAAAAAAGTTAGGAAATAAACTTAAAGTGATTAGCAAGCAACTCGTTTGCGTGTCGTGACAAAGTTGTATATTTTCTACGTGATGCATATCACGTAATGCCAAATTTACATAATCTGGCGTTGCCACATGTTGCGTAAAATCAAGCTTAGTACTAAAAGTGATGCCCAAATCCGTAGCAAAGTCAGAACGCAAATATGCTAGATAGGACCAACTATATAGTGATTAACTGCCAAATGTTTCAAAAACGTCATCAATTTGAAATTGAAGAGAAAAATATCTTGAGCAACTGTCTTTACTTTTGACGATTACATTTTCTGTCGCCTGCTGGTAGAAGTTGAAGTTGCAGTCAGTGGTGTTGGATGACGTCAGTGGAAAAATCATTAAGACTTCTCTGTCCACCAGATAATAAGCGTTCAAAAGAAGGAAATGTTCAAGTGGAATTTGAGTCGACAGAAACGTCGCGTGATGAAAGGATCTTTTCGTAACCTTTCCCTTTTTCAGTTTTTATATTTTACTTTGTCGTAAAAACAATGATTGAAAATGATTTCCCCGTTTGAATTATTTAGAAAAATATATATTTATTTTAAAAATTTAGGAATGCATTCTGATACGCTCTCCCAAAAATAAGTAATAGATTATTTATAGAATTCATAGGATGAAATCTCATTGAAAGTTTATGATTAGAGTTAAGATTAATCATTTTTTTTTTCAATTTAATAATATTGACTCACGGTTAGTACTTAGAAGCTATATATTTCTAAAGATTTTTTTTTTTCTTTTTGGTTTAAAATTAGCTTAAAAAACACTGAAAAAATATTTTTTTTCCGAGCGAGCTATTTATAAAGAACGTTTTTCTTTTCCAGAAATTTATAAATGCATTTGGACACGATCTCACGGAAGTAAGTAATATATTATTTATAGAATTCGTATGAAATGGTAATAAAAGCTTATGACTGCAGCTACGTTTAATCGAAAAAAAAAGGATTGTCGAGTTATGTTACCGTGTTTTACTGAAGGATCTTGTTTTAGAAACGGCAGTCAGAATTGATTAATCATAATCATTCCAAAACTTTTATTTATTACATTTTTACTTCCTTTTACAAAAAAGGAAGTATTGTATTCGCAAAAAAATTTCACTCAAAAATCAGCCTTAATTTCCATTTTTCTCACCCTCGAATGAATGTTGAGTTTTTTTTTTTTTTTGGACCCGACCACACGTGGATATATATGCCTAGGAACCTACAGACACCCGAAATATGCATTTTGACGACCCCCGAATAAATTACAACGAATTTTCTCGTGACGTCCGTATGTATGTGCGTATGTATGTATGTGTGTATGTATCTCGCATAACTCAAAAACGGTATGTCCTAGAAAGTTGAAATTTGGTACGTAGACTCCTAGTGGGGCCTAGTTGTGCAACTTCCCTTTTGGTTGCATTCGGATGTGACTAAAAGGGTCTTTTGCCCCTTTTTGGGAGGAAATCATCGTTAATTTCGATGTAAACTCAAGTGGTGTTATAATTTGTAGGACACTTGGCGATATATCGCCAGTCTTTTGGTCGCTAAGTTTTGTCGCCAACTTGGCGACAAATTTGGCGTTTTTTTTTTTTTTTTTTTTGGCTTTCCTTTTCCACTGTTGGTGATATTAGAGAGCAAACAATTGAATCACATTAAAATTGTCAATAATGGGGAAATGACATTAAATTGGAGTAAAAGGAAGTCATGTGATGCACACATCAGTTCGTTTTTTTGAATATTTCAAGGCTCAATTAAGGCATTTTATAGTAGCAATATCCCATCCAGGCAGCAAAAGTCACACAATTATAAACAAAATACATTTCAAAAAATCAAGGTTGTACCAGTAGCGTCACTACCGGGGGCAGGAGGGCACAGTCCGTGGTTTACTGCGGGGGGGGGGGGAGGATAACACTCAAAATAAGTTAAAGAGTTTATGTAAAATGTAAATACTTCAAGTCTGAACAATTGTCCCAATAAATTTCACATTTTATCAAGTTTAAAGTTTTTATAGTTTATCTTCATACACATTGGCTCAAAATACATTTTTCTTAATTTTTTTTTGTTAAATTTTTCACCCTCCAGACGAAAAATTATATATTTTCATACTCTATATTTGTTTATTGTCATTTAATGCATATTAGCTAACTTCAACTTTCGTTTAAATAAATAAAAAGTTGTTTTTTGAAAATTGAATGAGTTTTTACATGTAACATTAAAAGTTAATTTTTTTTATTGGAGGGGGGGGGAGGAGAGTGACACCAAATATTACGACCTCGGGTGACACCCATGCTAGGTACGCCACTGGTTTTACTCGATACTACTTATAACCAATTTGTTCACATTTCAAGCAACACGTTTATGATGCCCTATTAACTGGTTGGAATTCGAACTCTGAATAGGGCCGTCCGTTTCCATAGACACTTTCGATCCCGGAAAAAAACCTGCTTTTCACAGCATTCCGGTATTTGCAGGGTATTGTGCGGTTCTGAGAAGTTGAGCTCCGACTCTGACTATGTTTACCTGTGTTTTGGAAAATAGGGAGGGGTAATTGGCGCTAAGTTGAGTTGCGACACTTTCTTAGTAGTTTTTCAAAAATATTCCAACTAAAATCCGAGCCAATAACACATCTATTTTTCATTAAACTCCCCTAAAACAGGTAAACATAGTCAAGGTCACAGCTCAACTAACCAGAGCTACACAATATCTGTGGAATTTTTCTCTTCCTGCTTCCTTCTGGAGTGAAAGCGGAGTTTTTACACAGAATGCATTGCGCGAAACAAGTTCGTCTCATAGACTAATAATAAGAGTAGACCGAGCTATGGCAACCCTTTTGCTGCTCATAAACCAAACCATGTGACTGGTGGATATCCTAGCAACAGCGGGCGTTAATCGTAGCAGACGATCAACGCCAGCGCGAAATAAAATAAATAGAATTGATGGAACACGGAAGAATGATCTTTTATGGAGTCCGATTTGTAAATTTGTTATTCTAAGTTGTAAATATTTTGTTAATATAGTGAGTTTTTCGTTTAGATAGTATTGTGCATTTTTTTAAGTCAATTTCAATAACTCTCTAAGCAATAAAAGATGCAAGCGACCAAGAAGAATCAGCAAACGGTAAGATTTTTACCTACAGTTTCAATTTAAAATACCGATTAGTACATTTTTGCGTTAACGCAAAACGTTTACGCCATTTCGTTCACGCCAACGCTGACAGCTCCAAATGAAATAAAAGTTACCGAAAACTGATCAAAAACTATTACTAATGTCAAAATAATGCATAACTAAAAGAAAAACAGTTCAATCTCTGCACCTGGAAGTTTTTTTTAATGAAAACACATTGTCTTAAAATACATGTCGAGTGCCAAACTATAGATAATGCTGCCATCTAGCAACCATGCTGCCAAAGTCATCGCCAAGCCCTTCCTCTAGTCACATGATACATCTATGAACCAATTTTCTTCATCAGCAAGAATGAGAAAGCTCGGTCTACTCTTATTATTAGTCTATGGTTCGTCTACTTGCTGGGTATAGCCGCTAAGGATGCTGGGTAAAAACCGCTTTCTCTGGTACAATAAAACATCTTTTTACATGGAAACGGGGAATTTTTCAATCGTTTTTTTTTGGGGGGGAGCTAGATCGGGGATTTACGGGGTAGAAAAGTGTGTTGTGAACGCGGCTAATTAATAACGTATGCTTAAAGTGTTTCGTCTAAACTATGAAATTTTAATGATGCGTCGCTGTTGATTATATCGTCCACTCGTCGCCACGTACCAGGTATGTAAACTCGCTTTGTGCGAGTTTTATCAAAAGAAAAACCAATAAGTTATGACTCTAAATCAATAGTACGTTTAAGCAGTAAGTTACCACCCTCTTAAGACAGGGCCAAGATCTACATACAATGTACCGACAGCCTGGGTACGGCATCCAGAGACTGCAGTTTCGTCCTTGTTATGGACTCGTCAGTCTGGAATAGTCAATAATCGAGCTGGAGGCAGATGATGCGGTAGTTTACTGGTTTTTGCATAAGCTTTTATCTTTTCCTTCTGGTTGAATGGTACCATTGCTAGAGGTCTCTTTCTGGTGGACTGAAGTATTTCTAGCTACCAGTTTGTTGGCAATCTCAGCTTAAATGAGAGAAAATTTGCCACCAGCTCCGTTCCTGACTATTGTAGACTGATGAGTTTAACGCAAGGACGAAACTGCATTGTTTGGATATCATAAACGGGCTGTCGCACAGTGTTTCGATTAGTACAGGCTACGTGGACAAAATTCATGTTCAAAATTCTAAACTTCAGTGTTGGGATAATGCAAACAATAAACCAAAACATGATACTAAGTTATTTGTTTATATCTCACTCCCTTCCGTCACGTGAGTAATAAGGTTCAAAGGTACGTATCGGTTTGTAATTGAATAAATCAGTTGAGTTTCAGACATCATTTCATCACACAAAATGAAAGTGTTCCTAATTTCATATAGTTTTATTGTTCAAGATGGATATTATTTATACTAGTAAGTGCTTTTTCCTTAATTTAATTAATCTATCTGATAGTTAAACAATGTTAGATTTTTTTTAAAGATGAACAAAGGATTTTTTTGCCCGTTTCAAAACTTTCAAGTGATAGGAATGACTTGTACCCATTTGCGCCCGGGCTAAATTGTTTGTATATAGTAGCTGCAGCCTTCCCATTACTAATAAAACGTATTGTAGTCAGCGCACTCGAGTACAACATATTTGTTTTAAACAAAACTATGGGTGCTTCAGTCATTCTTCAAAAAAATCCCTACTCAAAAGAAAGTACTCTAGAGAAAAAAAATGTGTTGTACTTGAGTGTGCTGACTATAATACGACTTATTAATAATCGGAAAAATGCATCTATTATATACAGAAAATTTAGCCCGGGTACAAATGGGTAAAATCATTACCATTACTTGAAAGGTTTTAAACAAGCAAAAACTGCTTCATTTATCTTTAATGTTTTTAAAAAATATTGTTTAGTTATCAGATAGAGTAATTAAATGAGGAAAAAAGCACTTACTAGTATAAATAATATCCATCTTGAACAATTAAATCATGTGAATTTATGAACACTTTAATTTTGTGTGATGAAATGATGAATTCTGAACTTGAAATTTGTCCACCTAGCTTGTATTAATCGAAACCCTGTGTGTCGGTACAATGCAATAGTATGTTCTTTCAAATTTTTGAGACGGGTCAGTTTCATTGCCAGAGTGCGATATAATAGCAAATGTTAAACATTTTGACCAGTAATTAAATTTAAATTAAAGTATAACACAAAGCATAATAGGCATAACTGTATTTAAACCAATCAGAGAACTTAGTTTTTAGTGCTCTTTTGATTTTCATTGGATGGTTTTGCGTCACTTCATCGTACTTCAATTAATTCAAATTCCCTTCATTATTTAACTAGCGGTACCCGCACGGCTTTGCCCGCAGTAGAAAATTAAAAGGTCATTTGGTTCACCTGTATATTTACAAATAATGGATGATGAATTTCTCGCCAATTTGATACGATAAGTTGCTTGCCCACGTTATGGTAATTTTCTCGTTCACGTTATGGTAATTTGCTCGTCCATGTTCTGATAATTTTCTAAGTAAAATGTTCTTAAAACTGGAATAGAAAAAGAACAAAACCAAATTTTCAAAAAATCGCTTCGTGCTGCACACCCCCATGCTACAAACTAATTTTGTGCCAAATTTCATGAAAATCGTCGGAACGGTTAAGGCGCTGTGCTCGTCACAGAGATCCCGACAGAGATCCATATATCCAGACTAACTTTGATCTTTATTATTAGTAAAGCTAAAAGAATTCATGGACAGTAGTTCATTCTTTTGGCACCTTTACATTCATACTTTTACCGGATTCATTCAGAAGTAAAGTTCTAATGTAGCAAAAGTTAAACGAAAAAATAACATGAAAGCAAAAATTATATTACTGGCTTCTTTTAAGACAACGCACCCAGTTGAAGAAAATAATAGTAAAGTTGAAACATATCATCAAATTTTAATTTAGACATATTAGGGACGGTCCATAAACAAAATATTTGATGTCATATTTCTTGTCGCTCCTCCCTTATCACAAGTTGGCATAATTTCACGAGCCTTCAAAGGATGACATCATTTTTTTTAAGACTCTTTAAATTAATTACTTCATCGGAGATCGCAGCAGCAGACTTTTTTCCCGCATTTGAAATTATTTTAAGCTAGGAGTTGTTCACAAAAGACGTCATGCTTTGATGGAGAAGCGGGTTCGTGAAATTGTGACAAGGGGAGGAGTTGTAATAAGAAAATCACGCTTTTTTTATAAAAATAAGAATACGTTAATATAAAATAACGTGACATCTGAGAAAGGCGGGGACGGGTGGATGGTGAAGTGTGACTTCAAGTGACATAAGGGGGAGGTCGGGTCAAAAAACGTTTAAAAAACGTGTGACTTCATTTCTGGACTGCTCCCTATTGAGTCGAAAGAATATACAATTTTATTGATTTCCCTCTTTTAAGAATGTTTCTAAATTTAATATTTTTCAAAATACTTTTGCTTTCAAATTACTTTAAATTCTGTCGGAAATTTTTTTTTTAAACATTTAAAAAAAATCTTTTTGCAACAGACAACCAATCGCAGCAAACGGTTCAAAAAAAAAAAAAAAAAGAAAAGAAACTTTTACTTTTAAGTCTCGTCATGCACTTTCTTTCCAAATAAAGAAGTAATATCCATTCTGTACTTAAATATTTCATGAAGAAATGAACAAATGGGACGGCTTTTATTGATGAGATAGTGTCTAAGAATGGTAGACGATATTCTAAATAAAATATTAAGTTTCTGTATTGATATAAACGTCACAAGCTATTGCGCTTGTAAGATTTATTGTAAACGTTTGAATCTTCCACATTTAGGCTAATGTTCATACCAACGGAAATTCAATGAGAACTAAAGGGTATTTTTAAGGGGAAAAAATCTGATTTAAAAGAACACAATAGTAATAGTTGTTTTAGTTATATTTTGTAGTTGAAGATTTAAAAACTGAATTTATTATTGCAAATATTTAGCTACAATCATTTTTAAAAGTTTTTTTTACTGAATTTCCAACTTCAAGAGATAGCAACCTGTGAATTGTCTGAACTTTTTTTCAAAATTTCATCTTTTTTCAAAAGTGTGACTTAACATGTTAATTCAATCAACTGCTCAATTGTAAGACATATTCTATCGCATGCGTGTTAAAAAAAGTTTTATCTTTATTCTTACTAACCAGCTCGTAACTATTTTATTCGAAAGAAATATTTAACTTAAATATAGTTGACCCAAAAGTCAAGTCGTTTCAAAAATTTATGATTATTGAACATTTTACAACAAAACCATGCGGTTTGCGCTTAAACGTGTAGAAACACGGGAGATTTTCGTTCATAATGAAAAAAGAAACATTTTATATATTAGTTACATTTTTGATCGAATGGTGGCACTGGAGTTGAATTGGTGGCTCTTTATTCTTTGAAAAGCTGCATAATGACGCATTTAAAACTGTTTCTGTCACAGATGACCGACACGAAGCGCATTATCAGAAAAAGTTATCCCTTATAAGCAGGAGACTTGATTCAATTCAGTTTTTGCACGATGGAGCGTCTCCGCACAAAGGTACTCCTGTGACGACACTTCTGTGTCGCCATTTGGCGACAACCATGTCCTTAGTCGGCGTTTTCTGCATGAATATCATATGCTCACCGGATCTTGCAGCCGTAACTTCTTCTTGTGAGGTGACTTTAAAGCCACGTGTATAAAGATCGGACTGTTTCTTAGGCCCAGTTGAAAAAAGGATAAACCCTCTGAAATGTTTTTAACACTGAGAAGGGTATTTTCCATCATCTAAAGGCTGTTATTCTCAAGAATGGGAAGCACATTATATTGAAACACGTTTAATGATAAAAATTAGCTGTTATTATAATATTATTACATTAGTTGAGCTCCAGTGCCATCTTTTGGTCAAAAATGTAATTAACACAAATTATCATATTTTCTATTGTTAACAAAAATCCCCCGTGTTTCTGAACATTTATGTGAAAACCGCATTGTTTTTTTGTAAATACAGTGAAATCCAGATTTCACATTTCGCAAGCGACAAAGAGAAAAAAAAAACCCCGAAAAATGCATAGAAAGGAAATATCAGATTGAAAAAACTAAAGATAGTAAAAATGACTCTTTAAAAAGGTATAAAATCGATATTTTACGAAAAGAACATTATTATACATACCATTAACATTTTAACACATTTAATTGTGAACCCGGGCGTTTAGTGTGAAAATAGTACGCAATGTAATCGGATCAGTGGCTGCGATTCGGAGGGTCAAACGGGGAGGGGCGTCTGCCTCTGCACTTTTTTCATCATCAAATAGTTCCTCAACGTTAAGATTTTTCTTTCAAACCGAACGTCACCAAATATTGTTTATAATTTCTGTTTTAAAACTTCAATTTTGAAAATTTTCCGAGAAAAAATCTCCGAGCGCACTCCCACCTTCCTTTAAATTCAAAGATGTCCTAAATTATCTTTATAAAGACTCCAGTTTGAGGGAGAAAAATCAGGAAAAGAATCCCCCTAGATAGCGTAAAACTGCGTTTTTAAGACTCCTCTAACTTAGAAAAAAAAAAAAAAAATCTGGAGCTTCTTTTCTAAAGTCCCCAAAGGAAGTTTAACACTGAGTTCTTAGGAATTCATCAGCTCAAAGAAAAAAAAAATACTAGTAAGAACCTTGGAAACCTTTTGTTCCTCCTTGAGTCAGTAAAAGATAAGTCTGAAATAACGTTTTAAAAGGCTTAGAAAATTTTTAAACTTTGGAAAATTTCTGGGAGCGAACCCCAAATCCCTTGTCCTAAGTTTGCTAAAGATAGCTTTAATTTGCGTCTTTAAGACATCAGTTTAAGATGTTTTTTCCGGGAAGAGCCTTCCTTATCCTTACATTACCAAAGACAATCCAAACTTCTTCGTTTTTATTATTATTAGTAGTAATTCGACTTTATTAAAAAAACATTACGTAACATAACTCCTTTCCGTTCCCTAAACGTTGACAAAACTCTACATAAACGGCGTTTCTAAAACTACAATTTCAAAACATCTACACGAGAGAATATCAGAAGCTCCCCCCCCCCCCCAGTCACTCAAGATAGCCTAAAATAGTCTTCAACTTCCTAAAAAAAAATTTCCCCCCGCACTTTTAAGCCTCACTCGCCGCCTCTGAATAGGATAGAGCGGTAGCATTTCTGTTTTCAAATTTTCTTTCAACAGCATGCATTAGATTTAAACAAGCACACAAGGAAACATATTGCTAATTTAAGAAAAACATTTCCTCTTTTGCCTTCATGGGAAAAATTTAAAATGCGGAAATTCGCAAATGACAGTCTTTCTATCTCGGTTAAATAAACATTATTAGTATACATAAAACTGTCACTTGATGGAAAAAAAAAAAAAAAACGTATAATGCTGGAAAAATGTAGATTCGGGAGACGTTAAATTCGGGTTTCCCGGTAGTTCGATAGTTACAATGTTTCAAAAAGTGTACTGACTTTTGTATCACCTTGCAGTTTAAGATAAGATAAGGAGACTTACTGTGTTCTGCTAATTTCTTACAAAACTTCAATGTGAAAACTTTCCGATGTTTTCAGAATAAACAGTGACTTCAAAATAGATAGAAAATCCCATAAGCAAAATACAATTTTAGTCTTGAAAAGTGCACAAACACAAATTCCGTAGTTCTTTTGCTATCGATCAACTTTCCAGTTAACAATTTTACTCAAAAAATTGTTCAGTGAAAAAGTAACTTCAGACAAAGATTCCAGTAAAACTTGTTGCTTTTAAAGGTTATTTTTAATAAATCGTAGCATCATATGACTGAAACATTTCGAATCTTAAGATAAATTAACACAATTAACCTTTGTGTTAAAAAATAAAATGGGTAATAACTTCAAAAAACACAAATTGCAGATGACTGCAGACACGTGTTTCGGCGTTAGAAGGAAAGTTTTTTTCACTGCAAAAGACATAAACTTATGGATGAAAAGACATTCAATAGAAAGCTTTTGTCGGATGTCGTTTTCATCCATAAGTTTATTTCTTTTGCATTGAAAAAAGCATTCATTGTAACACCGAAAAACGTGCTGCAATTTGTGCTTTTTGAAGTTATTTCTTATTTTATTTTGAATTTTCTCCACTTGAAAAACCAAATGCATGTTTTAAGAGGAATTTAGAAAACTGATTAGTAAAAATATGTTCAGGGAAACAATTTATTTTTCTCGCTTCTATTCCCGATTCTCTTAAAAAGGTACAAATGGAGGACACAAATCAGAAAAAGAAACAAAGAAACACGGGTTAATTTTGTAGACTGTGAAGACACTAGAGATGAGTTCGGGCTCATTTTTGAGAGCCCGGGCCCGAAACTTTGTAACCGAGCCCGCCCGAGCCCGAATGATATTGTCTCGGACCAAAATCCGAGCCCGCCCGAGCCCGAAGGAAACTTTCTTGTATCAAAAACTAAGCCTTCTACAGTCTGACATGATCTCTCTGTTAATGAAAAATGTTACGTCAAATGTTCTTCATTAATAGAAGTTTCTAAATTTTCTTAAAATGCTCCACTTCAAATGCATTACTGTATGACATATTGCAATAGTAATCGCAAAAAAAAAAAAAACATAAATAAGCGTTAATTGTTTTAATTAATTTTTTGGGGGGAGGGGGGGGGGGGGTAAATTTGACATTGATTAAACTGATTAAAATGTTCCTTTCATTTTCTCACAGTGGGAAAATGTTTATTTGCTTTGAATTTGTATGGAGATTGGCGATTGAATATGTGTGCTTGAGCCCGAGCCCTCTTCGGGCCCGGGCTGAGCCCGTCTCATCTCTAGAAGACACTTCTGGCTGTTACACAAACCGATAATAAGTGGTGCATGGTGTCTAAATTCCTCCAAAAATATAAAAAACTGCACCACTATCTTAGCGATTTTCTATGCCAGATGAATTTTCCCTTCCATCATGTTCATTACAGGACAACATCTGGTTATTTAGCAGGACACAGAACCTATGTTATATCCTATTATACATTGGAGTGTACCATTGACATCGTACTGCCATTGGCATCGGAATCTAGTCCGCATACGACCAGAAAGTAAACGTACCACACGCACGGTTGAAGGTTATAATTTCATAAATTTAATCGCTGGATTCTGTAACCTTTCTGATTGAAGAGGATATTCAAATAATTTGTTAACGTAAAATCAAAATAATTTAACTGTGAGAAGAATGTTCTTGAAGTGCTCAACCGACTGACTTCGATATTGACTACTGATGGTAAGGTGACAGACGAATGTACTATACGCAGGTTCATGCTGATACTGCTGCATACTTTAATTTTTCGTCGCTGGACATTGGTGTTGAAATGACTATCATTTATTCAACTGATCAGCGTCTGCTCATCTGCATGACAGGTTTTGTACATAAGGCTCATTTTTACTTAAGGGCTTAAACTTTAAGGTGGTTTTAGTAACTGAATGTTTGATTCTAGTAGTAGTGATATTTGATGATATTCTTTAGTTTTACTATATAACACATATATGCTGGTACATGCTCAACCGGTTTATTGCTTTTTAATTTTTTTTTCTTGAAAGGAAAACTTCTTTAAAATGTTTTAAATTAAAACTCAGTTTCAACAAAGCTTTTGAATCTCATTTAGTACAATTCTTCAGCAGAAGATAGAAAGGAGAAGATACTTTTTTAATGACCTAACTTTCAAGTTTCGTTGAGTTGTAATCCATCAATGTCGAGACTTGCGTTGGCTGACTGAACTTGATGCATATTGCATTCCGTTGGTCGGAAACTTAAGAAATTTCTGAGTTATTATAGTTAAATCAACGTGGCGGAATAAGAATACATGTGGTGTTATAGAACAACTCAAATAACTTGGTTTAATGTGGCAAAATGATAATTTTAAAAATCTTTAACTTGTACGCTGCAGCTTACAATTGAGGACTAATTTATCAAAAGGGAATATATACATTTCCTAAAAATGTTCAGGAGGTGAGAGAAACGAATTAGGGTAAGAGCAAAATAGTATTATCAACTTCTCTGGGTACAGAATTGAGCACCAAATCACAGGAAATCATGCCCCAGAGTAAGAAATGTTTGTGTAAAAAAAACAAGGACATATCGCCATCTTAATTTTGGATATGTACCCTTTTGAACCAAAACCTGAATGTTGAGAAATCCAATTTCACCAAAACCCTAATATTTCACCTTCTCATATTCTCTTATCGAAGTACATGAACCTAAAAGTAGTGGATTAAAATTTGAGGATTTCGGACAAGTTAGGCAGTGAGAAGCAAAGGGATGTAAGTGGACATTTTCAAGTTTTGAGTAAAACGCGTATAAAGATAACATCCTAGGTAGGCTTTCAATGAATTTTGTTTCTAAATCATGCTATACAACAACACCTACCAGGACTACTAGTACTATCTCTTGCCCCAAGACAGAGGAAAAGTTCACCTACCATTTGTACTGGTTATCTCCAAATTTTTAATTTTGCCACTTACATCCCTTTGCTTCTCAATGCCTCATGTGTTCCTTTGGATCTAAAAGTCTTCGTGCTACAGATTCTTTCAGGATCTGTCCCCTTTTGTTCAAAATAAAACGTCCAGAGGACGGATTTGTTACCTTTTGATCAAAAAGCCACACTTTACCCCTAAATGAAATAGGATTTTCGAAGTTTGGACTTCTTGAGAGTAAGAAATTTGATAAATGTCGTCTGAAAGATTTAGAAAAGGTCATAAAATGATTTTTACTAAAAAGTGGATAGGTTCCCTTTTGATAAATTACTCCTCAGTTATGTTTTATCTAGTGCTTTACAGCTGAAATTTTGTTCTTTCTGGCGAGCAGAATATTTGATTTTAATAGTTTTAAAGTTTAAAAAAATCTAAAAGCAAATGAAAAACTTAGTAATATGCTAAAACAAAGGGCTGTTTTTATGCATTTATATGTGTATGTATTTTTGTCAAAAGAAACAATAAAATGCGATTGCGTATAACCCAGGCTCTATTAATCTTTTAATACGTTTGATCTATACTTTTCCATTTTATGAAACAGTGATCCAATTTAAGAAATAAGAAACTAGAGCAACCTGTAGATTTTTTACTGAAAATATCAACCCAAGAATTGCATAGTAGCTATGTCTATACGTTTTTGTGAACTAAGTCAAGCAAACGTGGAATGCATGCTAAAATTATTCAAATCCTGACATTTATCATGCAGATCATTATTCGAGTTTGTATAACTTCAGTTTATTTAGGGAAGAGTAAACGAAGGAAGCTATGGTTTAATATTCAGGATCATGCTTTAGAATTCTAAATGAAGTCAAAACATAATTAATACAGCAACCAATTTGCACGTATAGAACATTTGTTCGCGAACATTTGCGACAAAATGAGTGGCTTCTCATTGCTTTAGAGGGAATTGATAAAGCTATGGGTATGAAAATGCATGCAGTTGGGTGTTTTATTTGCTACGTATAAATAATATGTTTCAGAAAAGTTTGAACACATTTTCTGGTATTTACGGTCTTTTTTTCCGCATCAGTTCTAAATGGTAAGTTTCTAAGTTTTCAGTAAGTAGGCTTAGAATAAAAAAAATCGTGTTCAAATTTGTAACAATTTCTTTTTACTGAACTGTTTTTGAAACTTCGAGCACTTTTTATTCTTCATTTATTTTTCCTTTTGCTGATTTTTCGATTTTGTTTTCTTTCCAAAGTTTCAATGATGTTTCTTTCGTTTATTAACGATTGAAGAGTAAAGTTAGAGAGAAAATATTGCTGGATAGCTAAAAGTTTTTCTAAAAATGGCTTTTACTTTATTTGTTTTTTTTTATTGAACGATCATCGAAATGCTTATTTCTATCTTTAGAAGTTGATGTTCCTTTAATTTTTGGACCCGGACCTCTACCACCTCCACGGCCCATCTGCCTCCGCTCCTCTTGAACGGTGGCGTCCAAGTTCTACATACATGCATGTCTACACACGTGCCTACACACGCACGTGTCTACTCCGACGCCTACACACACACACACACACACACGTCTACTCCGACCCTACACACACAAGCACTCACGCCCACACACGTCTATATACAGGGTGTTTCGTTTTAACCTGCAAGACTTCTATTTTCGTAACCGTTAGTTCTAGATGCATACTTCCAATTGCAAAAATGTTCAAAATCAGATGCAGAGTTAAGATATTGAAAGTTTGAAGCGGAAATAAAAAGGAGCCAAAAAATACAAAATTTAACTTTTTATACGGGCCCTAGGTCCCCTAACTTACATTTAGGAAAATAATTTCCATTGAAAAATATTACTAGCACAAAAAATTTGACATTTGTGCGACTAAAACTGAAGGAGGTATTCGAGTTCAAAGTTTTAAGGGACCATATAGAAGAAGAGATTGGAACTTATCCTTTCAGAAGAATGACAGGTTGTGGAAGTGAAAAACAAAGAATTTATATTTTTCATTGCAATTCAAAAATTAAAGGACAAGTTATGCCATAATACGCAAAAACAAGCTATTAAACCTCAATCAATTCGAAAAACCACTCACTATGCACACATACAATTTTAAACCCTTGTTAACTGCTATATTTTGCCCCAAAAGGTGCTATTGATGGCGAGTGTAAAGTGGTGTAAGTCACAAAACGATGCGTTTCATATCTCGGTGAATATTGGTCGTACTAATGTCAAACTTTTTGTGTTGGAATTATTTTTACAATGGAAATTATTTCCTTGAATATAAGTTAGAGGACCTAGGGTCCGTATAAAAAGTTAATTTTTTCATCTTTTGACTCGTTTTTATTTTTGCTTCACACTTTCAATATCTTAACCTTGCATCTGATTTTGAACATATTTGCAATTGGAAGTATGCATCTAAGAGTAATGGTTGCTAAAATAGAGTTCTTGCAGGTTAAAACGGAACACCCTGTATACACACACGCGAGCCACGCGTACGCTTACACACACACACACACATACACGCAACTACCCAGAAGGAGGGGTACCGGAGTCATTTATAGTAACAAGAAACACAGCTAGTGGTGCTCTATTGCAAATGGCAATTGTGAAAAAATAATTTGAATTCAAAAATGTCAAAATTCAAATTATTATAATTTTTAATTTTTGCTTGAAAGGAAGTTTGATTTTGAGGGAAAGATTTTTCACTATTCGGTTGTGTTTCTGTGTCTTAATTCCGCAGTACTCTTAAGGGGACAGCAGACCTTTAAATAAGCAAAAATCGGCAAAATTTTCGATTTTTCAATTTTTTGCTCAAAAATAACTGCTACTATTTGCCATAACTGGGATTATTTTTTTTCATTTCGCTGATTAATTCTGCAGTTATCTCTCAACGTTTGTAAACAAATGACCACGCCCCCTTTTTTGACAGCTGTAAAAAATTTTCAGCTGCATTAGTCGTATTTCTGAATGCTAATAACTAATTTTCAACTCAGCAAATATTATTTCTATGTTTCGATTTGGCAACTGTAGGTTAAACTGTAACTGTCACTTATCGTTCTGTGTTTAAATTTCACTGTTTGTGAGTTTTGAATGTGTTCATAAATTCTTTCGCTTACTAAACTCAACAAAAACAGTTCTTTTCAGAACTAATCTATACGTCAATTTTAATTACAAAATAATTAATAAACTCTGTTAAATTAAATAGTTTTTAATAAAACTTTATGGAAAGTTATGTAATAGTAATATGAATGTCTGTGCAAAATTTCAGAACAATTGAATACTATTAAAAAAAATTTTTTTGAAGGTCCACTGTCCCCTTAAATAAATGATTTGTACATGTTGCGGGTGTGAAAGTATGGTGACGCCCGCAAACTTGTACAAATCATAATTTTTTTAATCCAAAAACGTTTTAGAAAGTTTAAAACTTTATATTTGGGACACATAATGATTTCTCTTATTCGAAAGCATCACAAGTAAAAGCAAAAATTTGAAATTCCAGGAAAAAGTGAAAATATCTGCGCAGAAATGTCACACCCACACAAATGGAACGGACTGCTGATATAGGCCAGAGGTTCACAAACTGTTAAATTCTTCGGAGCCCTTGGCGATTTTTGTCTTTCTTGCGGACTCCCGACCAAGGCTCATTTTTAAAATACAAAAACATTCTAATATTTACATTCTAGTATTTCAAAAGGAAGTGAATCAAATGATTAAGTTTCGCCCAAAGTGCTATAAAATCATGAGATGAAAACAAAATTTGTGGAAATGTCACGGGACAAGTTTAAAATTTACCTGACCGTGTAAAAGACTGCGTAATTATTTGAAAGTTTGGAAATAGGCAATAAAAAATTTCAATAGTTACGTCATTTTTTAGATAGTACTACCCATAACTCTCCTGAAATTCTGGGAATACAGGCGGCACTCGTATAACACGGTACTTGTACAACACGGTTTCGATATAACACGATACATTTATATATATATATAAATGTATCGTGTTATATATATAGGGATGATATCGTATTATATATCAGGTTATATATATATATATATATATATATATATATATATATATATATATATATATATATATATATATATATATATATATATATATATAAATATATATATATATATATGTATATATATATATAAATATATATATATATATATGTATATATATATATATATATATATATATATATATATATATATATATATATAACCTGATTTCTCTCTTGCACATACATAAGTAGTATTAAAAATAAGTAAAAATGGTATTTTTAAAATAGTTTCGTATAATTCGGTTTCGATACTACAAGGGACGAATTAACCGTGTTATTGGAGGGACAACTGTACATAGAAGATAATGGTTCAAAATGTGCAAATTGGAAATTTGTTTTAAAAATGACAATACATTCAGAAAAAACGATGTATTTTATAACAAAACTTGCATTGAAACATTATTTTCCATATTCAACCCCGACACACAAAGGAAGGGGGTTATAAGTTTGACTTGTGTGTGTATCTGTCTGTAGCACTCTGGTGCCTAAATGGATGGACCAATTTTGAAAAAAAAAATTGCTCGAAATAAGAGTTGATCGAGAGCGTTCTTAGCTAGGTTGCGTCTTTTGGATGACATTAATTAACGAAGATATTAATAAAAAAACCTCTGAAAGATTTTTCGCGCTTTTTGTAGTGAAAACATCCTTAAAATGTTTAAATTTTAATGCCAAAATAAAGAGAATTTTTTCCCACGTCTGATAGAATGTGTTTGGAACTTCGATGAAACATAGAATTCGAAATATAACTTTTTTTAAGCATATTTTAATAACGGCTACGCCTTTATTCACGAGATTGATCACCGAATTCATTGTTGACTGACAAGGAAATTAATCGCAATGATTTAAAATTTTTATCTTTTGCCAGTTTCTATTTGTTGGCAAATAAAATACTTGAAATTGATTTTTTAAAGAGTAGGTATAAGGCTTTTAAAAGGATTTTCAATTTTCCCTCTTGATTCTACAATTGCGACTCAGTCGGGGGATTTTCAATTTTTAATTTTAGTTATAAGTTGACTGTGATTTATCTTAAAAAATGGAATACAATGGAATAGAATGGAATACAATGGAATATACCTTTAAAAAAAATTCACTTTTTTTTTCTATAAAGCAAATACCCGAATATGTTCTGTGACGCTTTCTTACAACTTGAAATTATTGATTATGCAGATGATTATGTTAAGACTTAAAAATAGGCCAACAACTTAAATTTTTCATAACCTTGGATTTTTCTGCTAAAGAAAAGAAAGAGAAAGACATTCTAGTATACAGCATTGAGCTTATAAGTAAACATACCACGTGATAAATGCCGTTGTCTTTAAGCTTTGGATGTAAATACATTAACTTAAGTATCTCTCTTTCTGGAATCACCCTAAGAGATTCTTTAAATTTGTCTTGTCACATCCTATGGCTGAGGTTTACTCCTTGGGGCGAAGTTTTTGACATGATAAATAGTTAAGAAGTTAAACTCTACCCAGCACTAATAATTTTCGGAAGATCTAGAAACATATTGTATTGACTTTGAAGTTTTGAACTCTTATCTTGTAATATAAGTAAATTATTTTCCTCCACTTTATCTTATTATTGAAATAAATGATTAAATAAATTGTTCCCCCCTTTGAGGAGTATTTGCTAAGATGTAGAATACTGAAGTTATCTGTGCTTTAAAAAGATAACGTTACAGGTGTGTCCCTCGTATACCACGGTTAATTCGTTCCGTATAGTATCGAAACCATACTATACGAGACTTTTTCTAGAATAACATTTTTACTTATTTTTAATACTAATTATATATGTGCATGAGAAAAATCAGGTTATACATAAGATGTATCGTATTGTATCGAACCGTGTTTCGTGTTATATCGAAACCGTGTTACGCGAGACTTAAAAATAATGTAAATCAAGGGATGTGTACCATGTTATATCGAAACCAAGTTTCATACAAACCAAGTACAAACTTAGAGTTATCAACCATTAGCAGAATGAATGAAACAAAAATGAAATTCCGTCTTTTATAAATATAAAATTCGAGTTATATCAAAACCATGAAGTATTGAATTCAAGTTTCGTACCGTGTAATATCGAAACCGTGTTATAATAATCGCAAATTTGGTACCGTGTAATATCGAAACCGCGTTGTAGAAGTACCGTGTTATACGAGGGACGCCTGTATATACTTTAAATAATAACTTGCTTTTCTTAATAATAGGATTCTGGTGTTTTAATAATATGAAATAATAATAATAATAGTTCATAAATTATTGGTAATTCGCTAATTTATAAAATAAACTTGAACTTTGAAGACATGTACAAAGTTAAGATATAAATATAACAGAACGTTTCAGTGATATGTTTTAGAAATGATATTTATTCAAAACAAGATGTATGTAATTCGATGCAATGTTTTGCACGGTCAACCAATTTGTCTTTGGATTTTTTAAATTCAATTTTGAAAATTTTTTTTACACCCTTGTCAGGGCTGCTTGAATGGCTGGAACATCATCGCAGAAAGTTCCTGTCATTGCAGTTTTCAGTTTCGGGAAGAGAAAATGGATTTGTGTTCTCGATCACCCACCGTAATCGCTTTATCTATCACCGGGTGACTATTTTCTGTTCATGAAACAGAAAACGGCAATGAAAGAAGCTTTTTACGATGATGTTTCTGTCATTAAAGCTGCCCAGACACAGGTGTTAAGGAACATTCCAAAAAACGAATTTAAAAAGTCTATGGATAAATTGGTTGACCGTTCAAAAGGTTGTATTGTGAAAAAAGATCCTAATTTAAATAAATATTAGCATTAAAACACATTTTCACGCTTACTTTATCCACTCGTAAAAAAATTCGATTATTTTTAGATTACACTGTGCATGGGAAGGGGGAGGAAGTAAAGGTTTAAGTAACTACCAGTAAACTCATAATAATCCTATTTTTCGGAAAAGATTACAAAAGATATATTCCTATTACATATTTCAGGTCTTTAGTGAACAATCTGTAGCTAAGTTTTTAAAACAAGATATCATTTTCGGAATTCAGAAGATTTTCTTTTTCAACCTATCTATGCAGTAAAAAAGAAATAATAGAAAAGCAATAACAATTGACAAAAAAGAGGTAAGTGCTGTAGCATGTTAAGTTTTTATGTCTCAAATTCACGTTTGATTGACTAAATTGTCCCGTTTTATTTCCCCTCGATACACATGAGCAGCAAATTTAAAAGCCTTTTCCCCTTCTTAGAAAAACAAAAGAGCTTGATGGGGAAAAAGCCTTAGTCAGATAAATTTTTTATGACAAAAGTATCTTATCTTATTTAAAGATATTTTCTTTAACCTGAAAGTAGATTTTTTTTTTCAATGTGAATTGTTGCATGCTTAGAGAGATATTTGATTACTTCTTGAAAGAATTACTTTTAACTATATTTGAGTTGTTTAACCGAGACTTAATCGAGGTCAATCGCTAAAAAGTTTTTGCTTAAACTTTCTCAGTTATTAATATAAAAAAATCTGCTAATGGTTGAGAAGTATTATGTTTTGTCTGCTTCAAACATGATTTGTATTTTAATAGGAAAATAATTGATTTTGTTTGCATGGTATTCCTTTTGTAATTTTCCTATCAATATTTGTTCAATGCTAACATATACCATAGCTTAAGTTGACGTTGCATTTTAGTATGCAGGTATTGCGTAATCATAACTATTTATTTACGTATTAATTGCCTTTTTACAACATCAAACTCGCGCTAGACTTAACTCAATTTTCCTTCTATTGTCTAAAGACGGCTTCATGTTTCAAGACGTTGACTAATACTTTGATGCCTAATATGTAAAACAATAGTTAATGCTGGTTCCATTTTGCAATAATTTTTCAATTTTCTACATTTCATTGCATCACCCACATGTGTTCATAGTATGTCTTTGTTTGTATAATTATCATGTTGATATGTTTTGTTTTTGTGCGAACTGTATCATTTATTGATGCTAAATTATTAGTGTTTTCGAGTCAAACAAGTCGAGCTAACGAGTCAAAATTGTAATTGACAGTCATTTAAAAAAAAAAAAAATAAACAAAATTCCTCGGGGACCCACTTGCTTAAGTTTATCTGAGCATTTAAAATAGATAAACCAATCAAGTATAAGTGCGAGATTCTCCGAGTGAGTCAAATGTCAAGTATGCATCCGTTTTTCATGAAAACAAGAATATTCTGAACATTCTGAATCTTCTGGAAAATATTGTGTCATCATGCCATATAACGTGATATTTTTTTATTGAGTTAATACAGTTGAAATATTTAATCAGTGAAATATTTAAACGCGAGTGAAAACTTCTTAAATTTGCTTAGAAATAACGCAATCAAGTCACTGACACAATAGTGTATAGAAAATAATGAAAGATAATACGGCTTAGATCCAATAGAGTATTTGATCGCTGAACAGCAAATGCACTATTCGGGAATTCACAATGAGTTCTCCATACGCGTACAAAAATCATCATTGCCCAAATTCAATCTTGGTTCATCGCTGAAGATGACCTGTACCCCTTCGTTTGCAAGCAAATCCCTTCGAACTGGGTCCTACTCCAAGTGACCGCGATAGTATGAATGCCCTACTAAAGCCTTCGACACACCGCACCCACAGTTGGAGTTACGTTGTGGGGTGCTATCGTATACGAAATATGGTAGCCCCAAGTATTGATTCACCGCAACATGAAAGCCTAACGGTGTGTTTGACAGTCACATGCGTTGGCACACATGAAAAGGTTCCCAGGAGCAATTTTTTATAGGACCATGCTTGGTCACACACAGCAAAGGTCTCAAGGAGCTTCCACTTCAACATTATCAACTTCTCTGGTTTATACTATGGCTGGTTTGTCACATATCAAGCATATCTGGGATCACTTGAGAAAGTGAATTGAACAGCCTATGAGTTTCATCGAATAAGTAACACGTTTACAGTAACTGTGGCATGAAATGACGTAGGACATCTTACTAGACTGTAATGCCTCAAGTTTGACTGTATCGCCTCTTACATTCACTCTAGAGGTGGCTCAACAGGGTACTTAAAACCTCCATTCATTTGAAGATTTCGTTCATTTTAAACTTTTCAAATAATGCAAGTTTTTAAAGATCTTTTTGATTAAAGGCAATTCATCTGTTTAAAACTGTAATTTACATTTCTTAAGTTCAGCCTTGTTGACTTTTATGAACAAAATCAACGTTATAATTACTATTATTTTTATTGTTTTTGACAACAATTAGGAAGCAAATTCCGAGTATTGTTTAGTTTTCTCGTTGTTTACAATCTATTTTCTTCATTTAAAATGTACTGTTTTGTTGTGAATGTGCCTAAGTCAGGCGCAAAAAGAACAAGAGCGTGGAGTGAGAGAAAACGGGAGAGGGGAAGGGGGCTGAAGTGACAGTTTAGAATGCAAAAAAAAAAAAAAAAAAAGGAAAGAAAGAAAAGATAGAAGTTTCACTTCTATCGTTTGTCTTAACGCAACAGAATTTTTTGTTTTCAATAGCCTATACATTTCGTTTGTGGATATTGTATTCAGTGTCATTGATTACGTGTGAAGCGTCAAAGAGACGCGTTTTATTTTCTATCCTCTGAACTTGATATACAAGTAGAGACTTACGATTTTGTGAAACATACGGGTAAAAACGATAAACGAATCAAAATGAGAGTTTTCACCGACTTTCTAATAAAGAACTAAGAGGTTTAAAACCAGGGAAAAATACAATTAAAATGATCGATTAATTTTGCAAGAACCCATACGTACCAAAACCATTGTTCTTCAGAACGACTTACGATTATGCTCATAGTATTCGATTTGTATTGCGACGGAACTATTGACTCAGCTCAAACATTCCTAAAGCTGCAATCGCCTTCCAATGAAGTTTCTATTCGGATGACAGTCACGTGATGTCACCCTAACGAGACAGCATCTTTTGTGAAGAAGCTTTTCTTCGCCAAATAATGAGATCTCGCGAACGATGAGAATAGGTTGTGGAGGATGAACCCACGCAGCAAAAGAATTGTTCAATCAATTTTCACGCTTCCAAGATTTTTACTTTTATTTTTTTAAGGAAAGCAGCATAGGCGGATTTAGGACTGAGTTCCTGGGGGGGGGGGGGCAGGATTTTTTTTAGCAACATTTTTATTGCCCCCCCCCCCCCCCCACTCCCATGTTTTTGTCTTTTTCCTGTGATGCATAAGTCCATGCTTTACTTTTTTGTGTGTCGTTTTCATTAATGTGTGTTTTCATGCTGTCCTTTTTGAATTGACCTTAAGAGAGGGAGCCGGTATCAAGAGAGTGATGCAGGGCTCCCTTTGAAGTGGGAAATAGAATATCTCCAATTTTAGAGGGCTGGGGGTTTCTCCTCCGCAGGAAATTTTGTAAAATAGATGTAAAATTCTGAATTTTGAAGCCTTATAGAGGTTAATTGGATAGACATAGAAATTGATAACTAGATTATACAGTTGTACAGTATAGTTCAAACTTTGTAAGAAACATCCATTTTAAGTTTGAACGAAAAAAAAACTATAGATTTCGCATTATAACAACCTTTTTTTAATTATAAGTAGAGTGCAGAAAACGAAAAGGAATAGAGGTAGTGTATCATTTTTTTCCTGGCTAAAAAGATTAACAATATGCAGTAGAAGTAATTGGAGCCCATTTTGCTTAGGATTTTCAAAGACTTATCTAATTATTTCAAGGACTCTAGAAGAAATAAAATTATTTAACTCACTTCATTTGTACTTTCCAGTCTCTGATATTATAGTACTTGATTGTAAATTTTTACAGTCCTGTTCTAACTTTGAGAAATAGCTATTTTAAATTTAAAAGAAAAAAGTAACCATAGATTTCTCATGAAAGCAACTTTTCTTCATTTGCAAGTTGGGCAGAAAACGAAAAGAAATAGAAGTAGTGTATTGTGTATTTTTTTCCGTGCTAAACAGGTAGACAATATACAGAAGAAGTAAGATAAAAGCAATCAATACAAAAGAATTTCCAAATTACTGAATTCGGGATTGAATAACTAGCAAGATATGAAACGTATGAGTCCCAAAAATGTATTTCAAATAATGTTACAAACGTGAGAACCATGATTTTTACATTTTTAATACAGGATGTGGCAAGGAGCTGAATTTGACATATTTTGGCATTCCTCCCCTCTACCATTTGTTAGAAATTTTAAAATTTAAGGTTTGTAGCCACACGTTTAGAAATATTCAAGGTTTTCAAGCACTTAAAAGTGAAATTAGTTTTTTCAAGCAATTTCCATTTTTTAAGGAACAAATTATTAATTTTTTTTTGGGAGTTAGGGACCCACTTCAAAGCAGGGGCCCTAAGCTATAGCATGTTTGTCTTATAGACAAATTTGCCCCTGTTTGTAATTCACTCTTACCTGCAAATTTTTGCTTGATTTTTTTGTAATTTTTACGAAAATTCGTCAGTTTTTACAGTTAAAGGTTTTTTACGATTTTACCAATCTTTGTTAGTTTTTTATTTTTTATAAAATTTCAGCAAAATTTTCCAAATCTTTTGATGACTCAATTATTTAGATTTCAATAACGGCAAGGACTGACTCACTTAGACTTAGATGATTATGACTAACTTTACTTTTTAAACAGTATTTATAAAGTAAGTAAAATTGTACTCTCCCTCTAAGTAAAAAGATTCATTTAATCAGAACACTCAGATAACTGAAATTTATTCAGTTTGCGATAGTATTTATTCTCTCTCTTAAAAAAGAGAGAGAGAGAGAAGGAAAAAAAAACTATGCTTTTTAGAATTTCTTAAAGGGCCTAAGAATTAATCTACTAAGAACATAAATATTATGCACAAATATACTTGAAATGTGGATACAAATCGTAACGAGAAGATCGTTCTGTTAGCGCGAATGGAGGCGGGAGAGTTTTCCCACCTTTGCTTTAGGTTCTAATTTGTCAAAATAATCGTCAATTATTATAAGTGTTGCAGCTTAATGTAAAGCTCGTTTAGCCTATATTGTCATTCATATACTTGCCCAAATGGTTTTCAGTCCAAAATAGTGAATTTAGACACGTTTTTATCACCCCAGTGACAGCTGTTTTATTTGTATTTAATGTTCGTTTTTTTTTTCCTTTTCTTTTCTCCCATCAGAAAAGGACATTCGCTTTTCTCTTCATTTTCATTAAACTATTCAAAAATGAAAAAGTCATGATTTTTTTGTTTTAAAATTTTGGAAGATATGTTGTTACTATATCAAGTCTTCCTAAAACTGGGGGGGCATTGCCCCCTATGCCCCCCTTATAAATCCACCCATACCCTTCTAAAATATTCAAAAAAGAAAAAAAAAATTAAATTTTTGGAAGATGTGTTGTTACTATATAAAGTCCTCCCAAAACTGGGGGGGGGGCATTGCCCCCCTCTGCCCCCCCATAAATCCGCCCATGGAAAGCAGGTGCTTTTCTAAACGTTCTCATTAAAAAATAAGCGCGTGTTGTTTTACAAAGAAAAAAAAGCTTTTTTTCCCCAAGTACATTATTTATTTTGTAGTATTCTTCCTTCAAGGGAAATACTTGTTGGAATATTGTTTTCTTTGACATTCTGAAATTTGCGGAAAGTCGTATTGCTCAAACAGCCAGTTTTTGGTAGCACCAACTGTTTAAAAAACCGAACAATAAAATTTAGTTCAAATATTTCAACCAATATTCAAAGTATACGCTAAAAATATATGAAATAAAAAACTTAGATTCCAAACTTGGTACCCTAAAATTGTATTTTTGTTATAGTTCTGTACTTATTTGCTTTTCCAATGTTTACGAGTTACAAGATTGTTACTTGTAATTTTTCTACAACTAAATACTGAAAAAATTGAGAGAAGAAATTTGATGTTTACATTTTAGCTAACACTTTTTGTTTTGGAGATAAAAATACAGTTGAATGGTCAGAAAAGACTATTACACCAATAATTCCTAGTACATATTAGAAACACGTATAGAACACTTAATTCAGAAAAAGTTCCAATGATCTGAATGGGCACTAAAATGTGTTTCGAATGTGTGTGTTAAAAAGAAAGTACTGAAATTCGCTCCAAATCTGTTCAGGATGTATCCCGCTCTGGATTTGTTTTTAAATTAAAACTTGGGAAAACATTTCAGTACAGATTGGGAGCACATTTGAGAACACATTGGGAATAATTTTGAACACACTTAAGAAATCATTTTTTTTCTTTCGTGCAAATACAATGTCATCAGCTTCCTTTAACTACTAGTCAAGAGAATCTCAAATTGCTGATGTGAGACATTTTGCTGCAATGAATCGCTGTTGGTTGGTGTCGCGAATGACGTCAGAAGGGATAGACTTCCTTGGTCAAAGACTGTCCATTACCCGGCGGTGGTTGACAGTTGCCCGAGAGATTTTCGTAAAATTAAGAGCAAAAACTAATGGTATAATCAAAGGACTGCTCCATACGTGCAGTAAAAAGTGTTCCAAAGTGTGCTACAGAAAAGAATGTGAGAGTGTTCAAAAAATGTTTGCAAATGTCCTTTTCCCCGACGCAAGGGAGGGTAATGCGTTTATGAGTCTATGTATGTATGTTTCTTCCATGTGGCGTTGCACAGGCTAAATCCCTTGGCCAATTTTGATAAATCTTACGTCAATCGATTTGTCTTAACCTTAGGAGTGTCACTAAACACATGACAGTAATCAAAAGTCACCATATCAATAACCAGTCGCCTATTGTTAGTTCGGGATCGTGTCGCACGCTACCTGCGTGCTACACAGCGTGCGACAAATGCAAGTAGCGTTTTCACTGCCCGAATTTTTTGTTTACTAAGTTGACTAATTCGATTTTCATCTCGAACATTTTGCATTTTGTTTTTGTTAAAGGATTTATAAAGTGTGTGGTGAACTAAATAAGTGTTCTCAGAAGTTTTTTGAAAACGGTTTCAAAAATTACTGCATAGTCTCGGAGGCCAGCGATAATAAAGCGGATCCGTGTCCATATTCAAAAGTATCTAAGGATTTGCAGTTATTAGAAATTTTCAAAAATTTTAAACTACGTGCAATGTTAACAGGAGCAAATAAACACTAAAGAAGTGATGAGAAATTCTTTAGAGCCAAAAATAAGAGATAACTCTTGTCGAAAAATCAGTTTTGGTATGCAAAAAATAGGTTCTTTTTATTCAAGAATAACTTCATTAGTTTAACTGATAAATAATCAACGTTTTCCTTTTTATCTGCTTTTACATTCTAATTTCTCTCCCATTATAATTATTTTTGATTTTACTTTGCATGTTTTGAAAAAACGTTAAAAATAGAGTAAGGCAAATATGACATGAAGTTTTTATACTTTAGTCTGCAATGTAGTTCTTAAAAATCAGCTTTTCATAAAGTTGAAATTAAATATAATAACGAGTAAAAAAATCTAATTTCAAAATAATACAGCTAGCTCTTTTCTGTCGAGGTGTTCTCTGAAATTGGAAAATGACAGAATTACATTTTTGTAAATATTCAGCTATTTTATTATTAGTGAACAGCTGTGGTTCATTACTCAAAAATTTCGAATCCAGAAAATACTATTTCGTTCACACTACAATATTTTTTTTCCCGATATTTCAGCGGCGCACACAATTGTTGTTATTTGAACCCTTAGTGGACTTCACAAAAATATCATAGCACTGGTAAATATTTGAATTTACAGCAGTGCAAGTGTTAATTTGATTGATCTTTCTATTTTGATGCATAGATTGTGTGTCTCTGAATTATACAAATACAACAAACTGTAGACTCATCGTGGGATATTATTGATGGATTTTAAAATGATGTAACATTGACAAACTTATTGATTTTTAATAATGCATGAGCGAATTTAAGGAGTAATAATTTTACTGGATTTATGAAATAATTAATTGCATTTTATATGCTGTCTGACTTAATAATTCAATATATCGCTCATTTAGAAGAAGAGTGCCACAGTAGGAAGAAATGGAAGAGTGCCACAGTAGGAAGAAATGGAATTTTACAGGAGAAGCGTAAATGGAATTTTACAGGAGAAGCGTTTGAAGTTTAACTCTTCGGTAAATTTGCTGCAAGAAAAGTAAATTTGCAGTGTCCTCCAGTGGTTAATATTAGAACAAAAAATCTGTCATTGTTTTCCAAAGAAGATAACGTCATTTGAAGCCCTTTACGAGAGAGGAAAAAAAAAGAAAATTAAAAATTTCGTAATTATGGTACTCTTTTTCCAAGCGAGTGATATACACGTATAGGAAATCTTCGTGTATAAAGTAGCGAATGATCGAGTAACGCTGACGTCACCAACAATGAAACTCGAGCCACAGCATGATAATTTGATTATATGTTTTGGTTGTGTTTGACGTGTAGGGAAATGCTTTATTTTGACGAGGCTGAACTGCACCCGGCATCTTAACTGTTTTACTGGTAAGACTGTCATTTTAGGAGAGTGAGGAAATGAAAATGGGGTCAACTATTAACCATCTACTGGAGTTTACGGTTGATCGACTGGAGTTAGGGTTAAAATTTCAACTATCAAAATATCACCAAACAGGCAATTACTTTGTTTCGATGTAGAAGCAATTTTCACCCGTCATACCTTGACGGGCGATTTACTACTCTTTCAAATAATGGGTTAATATTGTTTTCCTGATATATGGGTTGATATTTGCTGGAAAAAGGTATTGATGTTTGTAACCAAACTACTATGAAATTAGTATAAGATTTTCTATGTTTATAGATTAGTTTGCATCAAAGATGCTTTTCCTTAATTTTCCTCTTAAGAAAAAATGATTTTTAAGATTATGTGGTCTCAAAGTTCTTAGCTTATCTGAATCTTAAGCCTCACTCGACAGGACACTAATCTCAGAGATCTGACGGCACTGCTTCAGATTGGCTTATGCTATATTGGCTTACATCCGATTCGCTTATATTTTACGTTTGTTTGTCGAGTTATGGAAAATAAATTGTTAGAAAATCTCTGTAATTTTAAACCTTAGGTTTCTTCTGTCTTTTCAATAAAATCTGGATAGTGTTAGGAGTGAATAGGCCCTCGTGTTACATTTTCTGCCATCACTTCGTCAGAAATGTACTGTACCAAAACTTTAATATAAATTCACATGCTAAGCACTATTAAAACAGAAATGAGGATTTTTTTTTTTTTTTAAGTGGAGTTAATTGATTTGACAATTGAGGCATCCATATATGCATCTGATTATAAAAGTTACTTTTTCTGATATAGGATTGTAGATGGACATATATCATCTGCAAACTCACTAATTTATTTTTTAACAGTGCAAAACAGTATATCATACCAAAGAATACAGTTAGTGAAATCCTAACTAAAGCTTAAATACTTTTAATTTCCGATCAGCCGTAATTCAATGCTCAGTATCCCATACACTGGGTGTGGGTATTTAAAAATCTTTCTATAACGGTAATATTAATATAGATTTCAACCCCTGAACAGCAGTATAGGGTTAGTTGGAGTAAAAGGAAAATAAATATCCTGTTGATTTCAGTCCTTAAACAGTATGCAGTATAGGGTCTGTTGGGGTGAATGGAAACAGAATTTCGTGAAGATTGCAGCCCTCAAACAGTATGTAGCACAGGGTCAGTTGGGGTAAAAGGATGAAAAAAATTTCCAACAAATTTCAGCCTCTAAACAGTATGTAGTATAAAGTTAGTCAGGATACAAGGAAATATAACCTCCTGTTGATTTCAGTATTTCAATAATATGCAATACAGGGTCAGTTGGGGGGAAAGGAAACAGAATTTCCAATAGATTTCAACCCCTAAACAATGTGCATGGCAGAGTTAACTGGGGTAAAAGGAAACATAGTTTCCTTTAGATTTCAGTCCTCAAACTATAAAGTACAGACTCAGTTGGGGTGAAAGGAAACAGAATTTTCTATAGATTTCAATCCCTGAACAGTATGTAGTACAATGTCAGTTGGGGTAAAACTAAACAAAATTTCCTGTTGGTTTCAGTCCTTAAACAGTATGTAGTGTTAGGGTCAGCTGGGGTTAAAGGAAACGTAATTTCCTATGAATTTCAACCCCTAAACAGTTCTGAATCTCTTCTATATGTTATTTAGTCTTAACTCACCAACAGTTTTGTTTCAAAATTTACCACAAGTGATACACTTTTTTTACATTTACCCCATTCCTCCTATTACCCCCTACTAACCATCATTTAAATTATCCGTTCCTAAAAATCAAGAACAGAAAGGGAACTAAGTTAACTCATTTATTTATTTATTTCGGAACAAACAATAATAGCAGTTTTTCTTAAGGAGTGCACACATCTGACTTGCAATAACTTTTCAACAATTACTTAAGTTTCAAAATATTATTTTCGCAAATACACGTAAAAGAATTTCAAGCATAGATGCATTAATAACTTTAAGTTGCTATCTATATATATAAAAGTATTTTGTCACCCTGTCAACGAAATGAAATAAGAAAACCGTAACGACGATTAACGATGTAAAGGTGTCATTTATATCAAGGAAAAGTCTTAGCGCTTGTCAAATTTTCTTTTCCACCGGTTTACTCCAGATTTCCTTTTCTTTTTCAATGATTGCCACTGACTGCTTAGTGCAAAAAAGGGAAAGTTTTTTTTATGGAGAAGCATATTGTCATACCTCCGGGTTTTTTTTTTCTTTTTCTTTACAGAGGATAGAAACAGAAAGCATCAAAGATGATTCAAAAAGAGTTGAAAGAACATTTAAGCTTTGTCATAATGATTGGGGAAAGATTTTTTTTTTTTCAGGATAGGGTCATTCCATACAAAAAGAGCCAAATCCGCAAAAAAGGGGTGGCCGCATGGTAACAGATTTTTATGAAATTTTGTGTACAGGTTCCTTTTATGCCTATATAAAAATATCTAAAATATTTTTGCTTAAAAATTTTTATTTGAATAGTTATATGCGATTGAAAATTGGTCAAATTGAACAGCATTCTCATAAATGCTAAATGTTGCACTTTTGAAGGCTTGTATCTCATTAACTATTTAATGAAAACATAAAAGTTATATGTTGTTGCAATCTATGGAGTAAGGTAATTAATCTGGTATCAGTAAAATTTTCAAAATTATTATAGTTAACTTTTAACCGAGTTTCAAAAACTGAAAATATTTCAATTTTCTCATAATTAAGCATTTTATTTTTTAATCTCAATCTTTAAGGAATGCATTAGCTTTGATGAAATTAATACCCAATAATGTGCTAAGTATCATAAAAGAAATACCTTACTTTTGAAGTTGTATTTTAACTCTTTTGTCTTCAAAATCAGTTTTAAACTTAGTGAAATTTTGTTTTTTACAGTATGGTAATGCAAGTGACATGTGTCTTCTTTACTAATAAGAAAGCTGAAAGTCTGGATCTCTGTCTAGATGTCTAGATGTCTGTGACGCGCATAGTGCCTAGACCATACAGCCGATTTTCATGAAATTGGGCTTGAAAATTAGCTTGTGAAAATTAGCTTGTAGCATGGGGTTGTACAGCTCGAAGCGATTTTTAAAAAAATAGATTTTGTTCTTTTTCTATTTTAATTTTAAGAACATTTTACCGAGAAAATTATTATAACAAGAACGAGCAAATTTCCATAACGTGAACGAGCAAATTTCCATAACGTGAACGAGCAAATTACCGTAACGCAGACGAGCAAATTAACATAGCAAATTGGCGTGAAATTGCTTCATCTATTTTTGTAAATATACAGGCTAACCAAATGAGCTTTCAATTTTCAACTACGGGCAAAGCCGTGCAGTTATCGCTAGTCCGACATAATTCCAATCATTGAGTTACAAAAATTGCAAGGAATAAGCTGTTCACACAACTGGAGAAAAAACTGCATAAGTTTTTTTCCCTATACACTGTGAAAATATTCCAAACTGTTCCTAAAAATAATAGGCAGCTAATGTGTCTAATTTATGCCAGTACAATGTCTAGAAAAAAAAAAAAAAAGAACAGGAGAGTTTCTCTCTAAAGGTCAGTAATCTCCCCGAAATTTACCTGGAATCTCCCTTAAGAAGTGAAACCTCCCTAATTAGGGCAAGACATATGTTTCTGGAATAAATCAAGAACCTGCAAAGAAAGCAGATATGGTTTGTAGTTATAGTTTGGTACCTTCCTGACTCACCAGGAAAGGTCTCGGCGCAAATATGGCACAATTGCAAGCAAATACTAACCAGCATATTTACCTGCAATTCATACTAAGCTACCATACTGCTGTGTGCAGGTAAACGGCAGTATCTGCAGAAATGAGTTTTCGAGATATTTGAAGAAACGCGTTTTTGATTCAATTCTAATAATAGGGAAATGTTGGAACTAGACGCTTTTCTCGCGCCTTTTTTTTAGAGGAAACCAAATAAGCGAGCTTGTACGGTAAAGATAACGTACAATAGATGACAAAAATGCAAAAAAATGAAAAATTAAAAATTTGCAGTTACTGCCCTTTACCTACACACGGCAGCATACCCAGAGATCACTTTTCACCCCTGATTGGGGCTCAGTTAATATAGGAAAACCATAATAGAGCTGAAGGCGAAACATTTAATAAAAACGCTGAGTATAACTTGACAATTTAATTTCACATTGGACGACTCAAGAGTGAGTTCTGCGAAACAAGTTCAATATTTTCCTTTTTTACGAGAAGCAGCTTAAATGCCCCAAGGAATTGATTTCCCTTTCGCCAATATTTTTAACTGTACAATATCAAAAACGCACAGAAAAGGAGCTACCATTACTGAAAAAAAAAAAAAAAGTTTACATTTGTTTCAAATTTCTGCATGAAGCGTAACTTTTGTAGGAACGTTGACGAAATGAAGAATTTTATTAAAATTCTCGTCTCCAGGCAGGAGCTGTAGCAAATACCTTTCACTCTTCTGCAAAGATTGCAAAAATATTTCCCTATTTTTGCATTACGTTCCAAGTTTTGTAAATTTTAAAATGAATGTTACTGTCTCAATGTATTTGAAGTAAACCCACGCAAGATTTTTATAGCATCACGGGTAGTTTTTAGAAAAGAAAATATTTGTTGGGGGATTCGAATTGAAAAGAGGAGAAACGAAATATTTATTAAACTTTCTCTGTCAGCAGCGATTGATTACTGACAAAAGTATATGATTCGCTTATTTTTAACAAATCAATGCATAAAGAAGTAATTTTTTGGGAAAAGCATATGCGTAGGAGAATTTGATTGAAAACTGATTTTTTTGAAAATGAGGATTTAATTTTAAAAAACGAGAGTCAAAACACTGACTTTTTTTCTCAGGTCAGCAAAGATTAACTACCAACAGAAGTATTGAATGATTAGTTAATTTTGAACAAAAAAACAATGCACATTCGAGTACTTTGAGTAAAGAGAATGTGCACTGGAGGGTTGGAATTGAAAAGGAGAGAGTAAAATCTTTTTAACTTTTAACTGTCAGCAACAATTAAGTGCTGTCTATGGATAAAAGAAAGAATACATTAGATGATTTGGTTGAAAAGTTTTTTTTAGAAAGAGGAAGATTTAGTTGAAGAAAAGCAGTTCGATTTTTTTTTTCTGTCAGAAAAGGTTTACTGCCAGCAGAAGTATTGAATGATTAGCTTATTTTCTCTTTATATTAAAAAAAGTAAGGTAAAAGAAAATTTTGAAAGGAAGTCTGTGGCGGGCCTGCATCCAGGAGACCCCATAGCCCCTACAGCCTTGAAAATTTTGTACAAAATTACTTCGAGTCCCGGTGGTTTACACCTGGGGTTTTGTTTTTTTTTAAATTCGAATTAGTTTTTTTGTAATTAATTTTTTAAGCTCTTAATTGCGCGTAGATTGCCTATTATTGCCTATTAAAGGGGTGAAAAATTACATGCACATATTAACATTATATATCGATGGAAAGAGTAGAATTTTTCGCATTCTACGCAATTTGTTTCATTGCTCTAACTTAAATACGGCGGGAGTTATTTGCGTTTTTAGCTCGAACTCTTTTAGGCTTAGCTAAAATTTAGTCACCACTTTCTTCATTAAATCTATCAGTAAAAAGTGAAGGAATTGTCCCACAGTTTTTTTTTTGTCACCTCTGGAAGTAGCGGCTTTTTTACTCCAGATCTAACTCGACGTATGATCGAAAAACTCAGCTTTTATCTCCATAGAAAAAACAATTACAAGCAGTTTTAACCAAGTTCAAAAAGTCTCATTTCCATTCAAATTATTGATGCTTTATTTGGCGTTGCCATAGTTACGTCTTTTCGCTTCGTTTGTTTCTTCTTTCTTATTCACAAATTTTGAGGGTTTCGATTTTAACGAAAAATCTTAGGCTCAACTCAATTCAAGCCCCGAGCTAAAAAGCAAAATATATTACTAAAAACCACGAATACGAAAGCGACTTTTCAAACGTACACAACTGCAGTTTTGCAATGCTCAGAAGCCTCTTAGCCCTTATCGCTCTGCATGCTGGTACAAATTATTTTGAAACCCGGGGAAGGAGTGCTTTTTGTTCTAAAGGGAGCTCATAATGCGTTTTTAATCTGTTTCTTTCTAATTGACGATTTAAATCTTTGCGAATCAAATAAGATTGCAAAGCAATCTTCGGGGGTTGGTGAGCGATAACGAGCAGGGGGCAGAGTCCCCTAGTAAACAAAAAAAATCGTAGTTTCGGGAAAAGAGAACGTGCACTGGAGGGTTTGAATTGAAAAGAGTCAAAACATCCATTCAATTTTCTCTGTCAGCAAAGATTAAGTAGTATTGTCTTATTGATAAAAGTATCTATTGATTACCTTATTTTTGAAAAAAAAAAAAAAAAGATGCTTCCTTCAATTCGTGCAGAACTTATCAGCTAAAACAAGGAATCCAAATTCGCTTATTTTTAACAAATCAATGCATAAAGAAGTAATTTTTTGGGAAAAGCATATGCGTAGGAGAATTTGATTGAAAACTGATTTTTTTGAAAATGAGGATTTAATTTTAAAAAACGAGAGTCAAAACACTGACTTTTTTTCTCAGGTCAGCAAAGATTAACTACCAACAGAAGTATTGAAGGATTAGTTAATTTTGAAATTAATGGAAGAAAATTTTCATGTTCAAACGATCTTGTTGCAATAAAAGTTATACAGGTTATGCATACGTTTCTTACACGTTACTTTGTTTGTGCACTTAAAAAGGATTTAGTTACGGTAACGTGATCGTTTGTCGGGATTGGCGATAAATAATGGAGCTTTTAATGTTGTTTAGTTCCTTTTAGTGGAACACAAATTGTTATTTAATGGTTTTTTTTTACATATTTTGTGGATTATTTCGAATTGAAATTTAACTTTTAATGGTTTTCAACCGATGACCCAATATTTCATTATTTTAGTATATTTTATTCATTTCGTATGTTCATGTTATATACATCAGTACTGCCGTGTGCAGGTAAACGGCAGTATCTGCAGAAAAGAGTTTTCGAGATATTTGAAGAAATCAATACTAACAATACTAGTAACTGGATTCAATACTAACAATAGGGAAATGTTGGAATTAGACCTTTGTTTCGCGCCTTTTATTCAGCGGAAACCAAGTAAGAGAGCTTGTACAATAAAGCTAACGTACAATAGACGACAAAAAGTGAAAAATGAAAAATGTGCAGTTACTGTCCTTCACCTGCACACGGCAGAGTACGTTACATACAGCCTGATATTTCAATAGTTTTGGTAGAATGTTTACAATTCAATGGAATTCTCTTTGATAGGCTATGAAGCAAGGATTTTTTGAAAACTCGCCATTATCACGTTACCGTAGCCTATTTAAGACTAGCGCTCAACTTTTGAGATTTCGACATACATAAACAGCAAGTAGATGGCTTAATTGTGCGCACGTGGAGTACTTGGGGCATTTTAAAAATATGTTTACTTAACTAATCGAAACAACGCGTTTATCTGTTAGTCAAACCTTGCCAATATCAATGTTGCAAAAATTAAAATTTATGGTTTAATTTATAAAAAAAAACAAGCTAAAGTTGCATTAAAGTAAAATAAACTTCACCAAGAATTATCAAATTAAGCCATTAAAATATGAAACAATCCGCCAAATTGAAGAAATTGTTAATAGAAAAAGTTCCTTTAAAATATAAAATTAAAGCACGAGGAGCAAAAATGGTAAGTAATTTCCGCAACTGAATTTTTTTTCCTCCTATTCCTTATGTTCCTTGTTGTAATAATCCTCATGTATATAATAGCCGATGATCGAGTAACGCGCGTTTGCGTTAACATTGAAACTTGTGCCACAGAATGATAATTTGATAATATGTTTTGGTAATGTTTAGCATGCAGGGCAAGGCTTTATTGTGACAAGGCTGAACTCGATCCGGTAACTTAAATGTTTTACTGGTAAGACTGTGTCATTTCAGGGGAATGAAGAAACGAAAAAGCGGTCAACTATGAACGCTATCTACTGGAGTTTTGGGTTAATCCGATGGAGTTATGGTAAAAATTTTTCAACTATCAAAATATCACGAAACAGGCAATGGCTTCGTTCAAATGTAGAAGCAATTTTCACCCGTCATACCTTGACGGCCGACTTTCTAGTTTGTTATAAGAATAAGGTTTGTTCTAAAATATGATAAGTTTTTGTTTTATATGTCACTAGATCTTAACACTTGACCCCATACCATTTTGACTGTAAGTAATATTTACATTACTGGACAAAAGGCTCAAAATCTTGTTGTAACCGACTCAACAATATATTTTGCTCTCGTGAAGTTCTCTGACGTCATAACAAACATCATCCAATTTGCAGCCCGTGCGTTGAGAGATAAGGGGACAGAAAAGGCAAAAGTGAATTTGAAGTGAAGACGAAGTATAAAAGTCTTCTGATGCTATTTCGCTGTAGTTTCAATTGGATTCGACTAGATCCTCTTACACAGCGAAGAAAGTGATATTGGATTAGGTATTTTGAATGCTTGAAATTTGAGTTTCCTTTGACGAAGCAGTTGCGTCTGATTAAGAATATTTTCTGAAATATTTGGGTGTTTGTGAATAGGGTGAGTTTTATGCATGACGTATTGATTTTTTTGAACTTTTTTGAAGAAAGCTTTTATGAAAAAAAGGTTTTGAAATGTTATAAATAAGACTTTGAGAATGAGGAGAAATGTAAAAAAATAAAATAAAATACATAAATAGACAAAATACTCCACGTGCAACAACAAAGTTTTCCACATTTTACTTTATTTTCTACCGAAAACTTGAGTTACTAAATTTTGAGCAATATCAAAAAAAGTCTCAACAATTCCTATTCACTAAAAATCTTTAACCTGTTTCCATCTCAAAGTCTTTTCATCGATTCTAATTCTGTTCCAATGTGCTTAGACGTTTAAAGTATTTTCTTCATTTTAATAATGTAACAACCAAGTTTGTTTAATCCAAATGTTTTTCTACCAGAAACCTTGGTTACTAAATTTTGAGCTACATCTAAGTCTCAAAAGTTTTATTTATTAAAAATTTAACCTGTTTCCATTTCGATGTCTTTTCATCGAATCCAGTTTATTCTCATGAGCTTGAACATTTTCTTCCTTCTAATAATGTAACAGCAAAGTGCGTTACATTTAATTCTTTTCCTACCGGAAACCTTGGTTATTACTAAATATTCTTCTTTAGTCATAGCTCAAAATTCAGTAGCCAAGGTTTCTGGTAGGAAAAAAAGATGTAACCAACTTAGCGGTAACAATTCTTTATCAATATGTTGTTGTTGTTGTTTCTTATGCCCCTTGGAGCACCCAAGGTGATGAATAACGAAAGCGTTAATCCATTTTTGAGGCTAATATGAGCGGCTTCCGTTCGACCGAGCCCCATTTAGGTGGAAGTCCGACTTTTGCTCAGACACATAGCACAAATCAGATTTATTACAATACAAAGAAATCAGAAGAACACCCAGGGCAGTGGGCGGGAATCGAACCCGCGCCTCTCTGCTTGCAAGCAGTTGCTGAGCAATATCGCTCGGCCACCGAGGCCCCCTTTATCAATATTAATCATGAATGAATAAAACTTGTGTATGAATGTTGACATTAAGGGTGCATACAAATAATGTCAATCTTTTTTTAGCATTTCTTCATTCATTGTCACAAAATATGTCAAACTTCACCGAAACCTCCTATTCTCCCCCTTGACACATCTCACGCTATTTTTCATAAATATATTTTCGTTAAAAAATATATGTGATGTCAAACTTCTTGTTAACCCTCCCCTCTACCTTTGTCACAAACTCTCACTTCTACAAACCCCTTCTCCCTCAAAGCGCGACGTAAACTGTCTCATTGAAAGCTTCTACTTTATATCATTTATAGGTTCAGAACTTTTAAATCCTGAGGATGATCATAAATTTAATTCAAGATTTAAAAATGGGAAGCCCGTTTTTTTAAATTGTGAAGTCCTAAGTATCAGGCTAGAGAAATTCATACGTAAACGAAGACAGAATAGTAGGAACAAAAAAAAAGTCAAAATTTTGATAAATTGAGTTAGACATGAATTGGAGTTCCTCTTTAGTTCCTCCACTAACAAGTAACCCTGTCCAAGTGTGAATCACCGATTGAAAAAAAAAAAACTTTGCACATCGATAGAACACTGAAAAAAATATTTCTTTTATTTAAAAGATTCACAAAAAACTCCTCATGCTCCACACAGTATATCATAAGGCTTACAAAAGTAAGTGATAAACAGTAATTGCAACATTGTAAAAACATAAGTTAAGAAGATGAATGAAATAGAAATCAACAGTTTGCAAATTTAAGTAATAAAACTAGCGAAAAAATAATAGATTTACGGCTTATAAAATATCTACTACAGTAATAAACCAGAAAGTGCCATCACACATAAATGAAATGAATATAAAGAAAACACAAACGTTTGAGAAACCTTTACTTATTGAGCAATCACGATTGCTTATTGCTTTCATTTGACTGTTTTGATGTCCTATCATTTTATTTTCCCGCCAACACCCTCTGCAGCACCACCGTCGCGTCGACCGGCCGGCCTCCCGATGTTGCTCCTCTAGCGAAAACCGTCTCCAGGTTGCGTCAATATCCTACACTTACACGCATATATACACGCACGTACATACACACTCATACATACATACACCTACACACACAAACACATACACACACGCATACATACAAACACCTACACATACACAGACACCTACACACCACTACCCACACACTCATGCCTGCACACAGACACAAACACATATGCCTACACACTCATACGCATTCTCCCCCCCCCCACACACAAACACTCATACACACAACTACCCACACACTCATACCTGCATGCAGACACAAACACATATGCCTACACATATACACATACCCGCCTACAAACATACACATACCCCCCTACGCACATACCTCCCACACACATAAACACACACACTCGTGATTGCGAAAAACATAATTTGAATTCAAGATGTCAAAACTCAAATTAATTTTTTTTTTAATTTATTTATTTTTTTCTATATCGGCAACAAATGCCTTTACCGGAGTGAAATTTACACATAAATACTGGATGATTGTGAATTCGAGTTTACAATATATTCTATTGTTATAAATTTTAATTACGAAAATTCAAACAACGATTGAAAATTTGAAAAAACTAAAACTAAAGTTTACGTATTTCAGGATTTTTCTGAAGATACGATTAATAGGGGTAAACCATCCTTTGCAATATTACCCCGTCACAGTGAATGACATTAAAACTTAAATCTATCGTAAGAAGGCAATGATATACTATATATATCTCAATAGAAAGCTCTAATTTTTAGCTTCGTAATATTTTTTGAATTTTCATTCTACTATACTTAAGAGAGAAATTAGTCATTTGTAAGATTACAATATTTTCATTTTTCACGCACATTTTGAGTTTTTTACCGGCTTATATTTCGCAAAATTTTCAAAATAGAAATCTAAAAATTGGCAAGACTACTTATCTTGTCATATGTATCCTTCATGCCAAATTTTATTGAAATCGGAAATGGTGAGATCAAGAAAGTGATTTTTCTGACATGGAATTGCTCATAAGCCATTAAAATTGCTCATAAGCTTAAAATTGCTCATGGAATTGCTCATAAGCTCTTACCCCATCGCGTTAGCTGCGATGGGGTAAGATTGCTAGAAATGTTTTACCCCTATAAATAGTATTTTCTGAAAAATCCTTAAACACATAAACTTTAATTTGTTTAGTTTTTTCAAATTGCTAATCATTATTTGAATTTTTGCAATTAAAATGTAAATAAATAAAACAAAGAAAAAAATTACATATATATATATATATATATAAATATATATATATATATATATATATATATATATATATATAAATATATATATATATATATATATATATATATATATATATGTGTGTGTGTGTGTGTGTGTGTGTGTATGTTCCCTATACAAATCCACAGTTTACTTCGGATCTAGACCAAATTTGGCAGGGAGGTACTTGGGCCTCCGAGAAGGAACGTAGGGGGTTTTCGATCGCCAAAAACGAACCGAACAGTTCGAATTTTAATTTTAGGGCCCGAAAATGGCATTAAATGGCTCTTTCTACCCGAAATAATTATCCGATAAGTTCGATTTTGGCGCCCATTCGAAAGCGCGCGTAAAACACCCATAGAATTAATTATTTTCCTTCGAATTAAAAAAAAAAGCTGTAAAATCACCGGGAAAAAAATTAAAAAGCCCTGCTAAGCCTAATGGAACAGAACTTTCAAATCAGAAAATTATCGTTTGCGCTACCTCATTTTAAATTAGCGTTCAGAACTTTGCCACTTTTTTTTCTCGGTTGTGACTAAATTAAATTTTGTTTTTGTTTTGAGGTAAAAATTTCCCCTTTTGATTATTATTTGGCGATTTATCTTCTTTCTTTTTTATTTTTAGGATTTTAGTTGTATTTATGGAGGGTTGCGTTTAATTTTTTCGAGAACTTTTGATATGCCATTTTCTTTCTTTGAGAATGATTATCTTGACGGGAAATTTTGTAATATTTTTTTTCCTCTAATTGAAGCCTGATTGTTGAACATGCGTCATTTGACAAAACTTTTATTTTCGAGGTAGACCGTGCAAAGCCGGGCAATGCAGCTAGTTTAAAATGAAATTCATACTGTAACCTCGAATTCCCAAACATCCAATATTGAGGGGTAAATTTCACCCCTTTAAAGCTGTTTGTCGCCGATTAAAAAAAAAAAAAAAAAAAAAAAACACGGGTTCAATATTTTTAAGTGTTCTACCGATGTGCGAAGTTTTATTCCAATCGGCCATTCACACTTGGGAGTAGGGTTACTCGCAATTGTACCAATAGCGGGTTAAATATGGAATGGGATAACTCTTTAGCTCCTCCACTAACTGTACCAATTAAACATGGATTGGGATTCCTCTTTAGTTCCTCCATTAAGTGTACCGATTACATGTTAAAAATGGATTTAGGTTCCTCCACTAAGTGAGCAAAAAATATACTGGGATATGTTATTATTACCAACTTGGAGAGCACGAAAACTGAGCACTAAAGAAACTGCTGTTCAGATGATAAAAGCAGTGGTGTGAGTCAATTTTCATGTCGCTAATGATTAGACCAGCGACCGAGATTTTCTGAAACAGAGTGGAAAGAAAAGGGGGTGGGGGATTGAAAGAACTCAATCGTAACAGTCCTTGTATGTGTTTGACTTTTGCTAAACCCATCGTTCAACGTAGAAACACAGTGGTGTAAGTCATTTGAAGTTACTTTAAAATAAGTTAGGCTTCCTTCACTTGAGACAACTTAGTTGAATCAACTTTTAAACAATCGGTTATTAGGAAGTGTAACCATGAACAAAGTTGAAGGAATATCCCAGCATCCTTCACCACGACAGTCTACTTGGCAACATTTAAAAAAAAATTTTTTTTTCGAAACTGCTGCACACATTGCAATAAGTGGTACATGGATTTTAAGAGCAATATATCAAGATTTGTTTTCCAATATTATATTACTAGAAAATCACCCTTCAAGGTATGACGGGTGAAAATTGCTTCTACATTTGAATTTAGCAATTGCTTGTTTAGTGATATTTGATAGTTGAAATTTTAACCCTAACTCCAGTGGATCAACCCTAATCCCCAATAGATAGCGTTTATTGTTGACCACTTTTTCGCTTCTTCATTCCCCTAAAATGAGTGCTCCCGGTAAAACAGTTAAGCGACCGGATCTAGTTCAGCCTTGTCACAATCAAGCCTTTCCCTGCATGTCAAACATTGAAAAAATATATATATAATCAAATTGTCATGCCGTGGCGCGAGTTTCATTGTTGATGACGTCAGTAGCGTTACTCGATCAGTGAATGGGCTATTTTATATATATATATATATAAGGAAATATATAAGGATAGGCGGTAAAAATAGGACACAAAGTTGAACTAACAAGTTGAAAGCACAGTGTGAGTACAAATGATGGATCTGATTTCAAAAAATCATGTTTTTGAAACTGTTGCACACATTGCAATAAAAATACATGTATTTAAAGAGCAATACACTAATTTTTTTCCAATGAAATTCCATTTAATTTTAAGTGTAAGCACATTGAACTCAATGTTGGAGCCGATTGCTACTCGGCAAATCCAATCTGCAATACAGTTCGTTCCGCACATTTTGGAGTGTAACACTGCCAGTAGTTCGTAATGCTGCAAAAATGCGATCTTGAAAATTTGGTAGTGTTTATAGCATCATGGGTTGATTAGTAGTGTCTCTGATGTAACCCCACAAGAAAAAAAAAAATCACACTGCATGTGAAACGAACTGGATTACAGATTTAATGTTTGTCTTGTAACAAAAGGCTTAAACATAGAACGTTTGTATCTGAAAAAATCTTGGCATATTTTTCTTTGCATTCATGTATCAATTATTGTAATCTGAGCAGTACTCTTGAAAATATGATTTTATAAAATGGGGTAAATCATTGTGCTCGTCCTGCAGGGTAGACCGGGGCACATTTACGCGGATTTTTTTTTTCAATGAATTTTCTAAATTTTATGTTTTAACTTAGGAAATTTTAGACAATGCGATTTTATAAAACAGTTAATGGAGTCAAAATTGGTATATTCAATTGTTGCTCAGTGTTTTTAACCGCTAAAAAAAATATTTTTGAGTCCAAGTCGGTTGCGTAAACGTGCCCCAGACACGGGATACGTTTACGCATATTTATTTTGACACCTAACGTGGTTCCCGTTAGTGTTTTGAACATAATGTCTTAAAATCGTTAAAATAAAGCAAATTTATTACAGACTGAATAGTGTATAAATTAAAAGCTGAACGGGCATGAAGTCAGCACTACGTGATTGTAAGCTATAAGATATGAATTTGTAATTCAATTAAAAATTAAATGGTGATTTTCAAAACTAAATAGCCTGAAAATACTAAAAAATTTTGAGACAGTTCGGAGCGAAAAAAAAGTCAGGGCAAGTTTAAAAGTAAGACACAGTAAGAACATGCGTAAAGGTGCTCAGACGTCAACGCGTAAACTTGCCCCGTCGCCAAATTTGGATTTATTATTACCGTGCAAAAAAATTCAATAGCATTTCAGTTCATACAAATACAATTCTCAAAAAAAGGTAAAATTCTATTTTTTTATATATTTGATCTTTCTTAACTGAGTATTATTTATTCACAATAAGCTTCTAAACGTTCAACTCAAAATTTATTCGACTTGGTAAAAAGCATATTATTCTTTCTGCGTGCTAGACCGAAGCTTGACTGATGCTCAAAAACTTGTGAGGATATTCGCTAAGGAGCAGCATCAATCTGTTATGACTGTTGGCTCTCCAGTTATAATTCGAGTTGAAAAAAGGGCACTTCGTAAACCTGCCCCATGCGTAAAAGTGCCCGTGTCTATGTTAAAATCGTTCCCATATGTTAAAATATGTTAAAATCCCATATATTCCCATATGTTCCCATATGTTAAAATCCCATATGTTAAAATCGTTATTAGCGGAGAACTAAAAGTCATATGTTAACACAATTCATGACAATGGGGACAAAAAAAAAACATTAGAAAGATAAATGGTGTAAGTGGAAACCTTTTATTACAGAAGCGATATTTTATTCAGTTCGGATTGCTAGTGACATGATACATTTGTTTGTCAAAAGATAACACAGGCTTAACGTGACATCTTTGTAATGCACAGATAGGTCGGAGGTGAAAACTGTCTTTGACAGATGACAGAGGCAAATACATGAAACTGCTTTAGAGAAACGGATTATTTTCCCTCGCACAAAAAGCGATGAAACTACACGGACAGATTTTTATGAAAATGTCGTATTAAGCGAGCTGAAGTCATTCGTTTAAGTTGAGTTCTTGTTAGAGGATTTTTTTTTTTTTTTTTGAAATTTGAGCACTCAAAGAAACATTTTTTTTCACTAAAAATAAACTATAATGTTGAACAATAATAGATAAATTTATGAAATAATGTTTAAAAAACGTTGTAGAAAAATTAATGATACAAAACATAATTTTAAAGTTTCAATAATTAGCTTCAGTATTGTGCATATTTGAAAAACTTCAACCATTATAATAATTGAGTAAATACCCTTGAGCTTGAAGGGAAAAGAAGATAACGTAATGAAGCACAAACTGCTGGAAAACTGCATACACGTGTTTCGGGTTTACAAAGGAAACTTTTTTAAAAACAAAAGAAGTGAGCTTAAGGATAAAAAACATTCCTAAACTCATTTCTTTTGCATTGACAAAGGCCCCCGACATTATAACCCCGAAACACGTGTATGCAGTTTTCCAGCAAATTTGTGCCTCATTACGTTGTGTTACTCTTTTACTTCAACCATTATCTTTGCATCTTTCTACCCTTTCCGACTTTGTATACTTGCTTACTCTTTTAAATTTAATCACCAAGAAGAATAAATTTCTAGTAAAAATTGGACAGTCAAGGACAGAAAAACATGAAATGTAGCTAACAGAGCTAATCTTTTAGCTAACAGAGCCAATCATTTAGTTAATAGAGCCAATCCTTTAGCTAACAGAGTCAATTATTTAGCTCACCGAGCTAACTCTTTAGCTTACAGAGCTAATCTTTTAGCTAGCACGGTTAATCCTTTATCTAACAGAGCCAATGCTTTAACTAGCAAAACTTCCCCCCTTTAATAATTTTTGAATCTTACTTTCAACCTCTCATTACATAAAAAAAAGTCTTCACTCATACGTGTCTTTTTATGCAGAAACCCATGGTTCGACAAATCTCACATCGGAAGGTTCGCCAAATTGAAAGTCTAACAAGTACATTTGTTAGTTGTAAATGCATTGGGAATCTAAATGAACTTCCTCCGTGCACTCATGCACTCATGCGTGCGCTCTACACGAGCCAATAAGATGTCCATTAGTGCTAAGATATAAAGAATGTATCTAAAAGAGCAAGGCAAGAGAAGTGTTTATCCTTTTCTTGTTCATCAAGCCTATAAATATTGTTCATCAAGCCTTATTTGGATAATGATCCTGAAATGCGAAATAACGAGCAATTTGATGCAACAGATAAATTGTAATATTACATATTGACGCGAAAAAAAGGAAAATAAATCGACCTATAAGAATTTATAGAAAAACATTTTTGCACATTTTTTTGTGCGAATTTTTTGCAGTTATATTACAGTATTTTTGTTCAAAACTTCAAAATATTACCTTTTTCAATTATTTTACTATTACACTAAAAAAAATCGAAAGTTCTTGGAAAATAATGGGCAGCTAATGTACCTAATTTCCGCTAGTAACATTATCTGGCAAAAACCATTTTTACTTTGTATACGTACTTTTTTAGCTTTTTAAAACTCAGTTGCTAAGAATGATAAATTTCTTGCTCAAATTAGACGGTCAAAAACAAAAGCGCACGAAATGTAGCTAACAGAGCTAATCCCTTTAGTTAGCCTTTTAATTATTTTTAAATCTTTCTTTCAACCTCTCATTACATAAAGAAAAGTCTCTCTTCACTCATTAGTGTATTTATATGCATAAATCCATGGTTCGACAAATCTCACATCGGAAGGTTCGCCAAATAGAAAGTCTCCGAACAAGTATATTTGTTAGCTGTAAATGCATTGGGAATCTAAATGAACTTCTTCCGTGCACTCATGCGTGTGCTCTGCACGAGCCATAGAGATGTCCATTAGAGCTAAGATATAAAGAATGTAACTAAAGAGCAAGGCAAGACAAGTGTTTATCTCTTTCTTACTCATCAAGCCTAAATATTGTTCATCAAACCTTATTTGGATAATTCTCCTGAAATGTGGAATTTTTTAAATGAAGAATATAGGCTACTCTTCACTTGCCTAGGCAGAAAGTAAAACGAAGAATTTGATGCAACAGATTAATTGTAAGATTAAGTTTTGACGCGGAAAAAAGGACATGAATCGACCTACAACAATTTATAGGAAAATATTTTGCGCATTTTTTTGAACAATCACGATTGCTTATTGTTCTCTCTTGATAGTTTTGAATTCCTCTGGTTTTATTTTCTCCCCTCCTCCCTCTGCAGCACCACCGTCTACCGGCCGCCTCACGATGCTGCTCCTCTAGAGAAAACCGTCTCCAGATTGCGTCACTTACTTACCCACACTTACACATACACACACATACACCTACACACACAAACACATACATACACGTATACGTACAGGCACCTACACATGCACACACACAAACACATACACACACCTACACATACACACAACTACCCAGACATACACATACCCCCACACAAACACACATACACACAACTACCCCCCACACACACATGCCCACACACACATAGACATACCCCCCCCCCCACACACACACACGCGCGCACACTCGTGATTGCGAAAAACATAATTTGAATTCAAGATGTCAAAGTTCAATTTTTTTTTTTTTTGCTATTATATTACACTTTTTTTTTTTCAATCTTGAAAATATTACATTTTTCAATTCCCACTATTGCACTAAAAAATGAAAAAAATCGAAATGTTTTTCGAAAATAATGGGCAGCTGATGTATCTAATTTCTGCCAGTAACATATCTAGCAAAAATCTTTTTTACTTTGCATACTTACTTAGCTTTTTAAAACTCAATTGCTAAGAATGATAAATTTTTTGCTGAAATTAAACGGTCAAAGACAAAAAAGCACGAAATGTAGCTAACAGAGCTAATCCCTTTAGTCAGCCTTTTAATTATTTTTAAAACTTTCTTTCAACCTCTCATTATATAAAGAAAAGTCTCTCTTCACTCATTAGTGTCTTTATATGCATAAATCCATGGTTCGACAAATCTCACATCGGAAGGTTCGCCAAATAGAAAGTCTCCGAACAAGTATATTTGTTAGCTGTAAATGCATTGGGAATCTAAATGAACTTCCTCCGCGCACTCATGCACTCATGCGTGTGCTCTACACGAGCCATGAAGATGTCCATTAGTGCTAAGATATAAAGAATGTAACTAAAAGAGCAAGGCAAGAGAAGTGTTTATCTCTTCCTTGTTCATCAAGCCTGTAAAGACACTACTGGTTTATGAGATAAGGCAGCAACGTGAGGAAGGGGAAACTTATTTTTTCACGGAAGATGAGAAAAAATTGATATTTTTTCTCCTAGAAGATTAGGTTATTTAATAGGCTTGTGTCAGCCAACGTGTGATGAAGTGAGATTTTTTATATGCTAGAAAAAATATAAAGAAATAATCGAAATTGAATTTTATTTGAAAGAAGTAATAATTACCATTTTGTTCAAATTAAAAGTTTTTCCGATAAAAGATTGCGGTCAAGTTTTGAAACAGTTTTTTATTTTTCTGATAGGATCTTTTTTGTCTTTTTGAATTTCTATGCTGTATAGTTGATTACCCCTTGTTTTAAAAGTTATAATTTTGCATAACGTACAGTCCATCTTTTCAACCGTTTTATTCATACTAACTATTCAAAAGAAACTTTCACAAATAATGATATGTAGAAACTAATACCATAGCACAGGGAGGGTGAACCGTAAGGTGGTTCAAAAAGAAATTTTTTTTTTCAGCTATAGTCCAGGACACCCCCTATTTTTTTAAAACTTACTAATAGTATTTTGCTGTAAAAGTTTTAACTTCTTACACAAATTTTAGGAGGGATCTCAATGGCCCCTCAATTAAACATTAGCCGTAGTATAGAAAGTGCCACAAATTTAGAAACATTTAATGTCCCCAGCTTTTTTTTTTTTTTTTTGTAAATAATTATTTTTTTGCAATGTATTATGCATATTACGAGTGTATATTTTAATACATTGTTTTTACAGTTCAATGTATTTTTTAACCCCCTTGCCATACTTATGAAGTTTGGGGGAGGGGGTTGAGCACCCTCTTCCAGTGTATTACTATCCACTAAGTCTAAAAATATTGATGGGTGTCCTGTTATCTAGGAGAAGCTTTTTTTCACGTGTATTTTTGAACCACCCTATTGAACCGGTTTCTAACGTACGTCAAAAAATGTGTTGTAACCGTAGAAATTAAAACCGCTCATCACTTAAACACACACAAAATGTAGCATTCGTTTGAGTTTTGACATCTTAAATTCAAATTGTGTTTTTCGCAATCATGAATTTCAATGGGATCCTACTCGTTAACTCTCTTTTTTCTAAAAATCGTAATTCTCGTATCGCAATCATAATTGAGAAATGCACAATAGGAACTCAAGACGTCAAAATTCAAATTAATGCCAGGGGTTGGGATCTTAATAATACTGGATATGTGCTGAATGCTTGATGTTGTGTGTCGAATGCTAGATGTTGGGTGCTGAATGCTTGATGTTGTGTGCCGAATGCTAGATAGGAGGGTTGATTGATAAATGTTGTATTCGCGAAAAAAATGTCACTCAAAAATCGGCTTGATTTCCATTTTGCTCGCCCCCGAATAAATAGAGGTTTTTTTTTTCCACCTAACCACACGTGGATATATGCCTAAGAACGTATAGACACCTGAAATATCCATTTTGACGATACCAGAGTTAATTACAATGAGTTTTTTTGTGACGTCTGTATATACGTATGTATGTGCATATGTACCTCGCATAACTCAAGAACGGTATGTCCTAGAAAGTAGAAATTTGGTACGTAGACTTCTAGTGGGATCTAGTTTTGCACATCCCTTTTTCGTTGCATTCGGATGCTCCAAAGGGGGTCTTTCACACCTTTTTGGGGGGAAATCACTGTTAATTTCAATGCAAACTCAAGTGGTGTTATAATTTGGCAAACACTTGGCAATATATCGCCAAGCTTTTGGTTGTCAAGTTTTGTCGCCAACTTGGTGACAAATTTGGCGTTTTTTGTTTTTTTAATCTAATCTGGTTTTAATTTGGTCACTATTGGCGATATTAAGGGAGTTAACCATTGAATCACATTAAAATTGCCAATATTGGGAAACTTAATCTGAATAAAACATTTTTTTTTCTTTTGTTTTTGTTTCGGTTCGCAACAAACTTGGGGTGAAAATATTTGAAGTGTTTCTTCGCTTACTCCAAGTCCAAGGCACTACAGTCGAGCCCGCTTATTAGAATATCGGTTAAAAGAATATCCCGCTTAATATAAGACATTTGCAATGTACCAAAAATGTGTTATTTTTATCCCGGTTAATGGAATATCCCGCTTATTAGAATATTTTTTCGTGGCAAAATGACTATTCTATTAAGCGGGTTCGACTGCATTATCATTAAATTAGCGAAAAAGGAAATCATGTCAACAGCTCGTTTCTAAAGCAGATTGTGCTAAGTCGGGAGGGTCGGGTATAAATAAAGTTGATTTTGGAGGACATGGATGTCACCGTCCATAAGGAGGTTTTGCTCTCGGAGGCGCCGGGTAAAAGTGATCCGGAACGCCAGCTTCAATCAAACAAAGACATAAAAATTCATAATTCCCCCCCCCCCCTCCCTGAAAAAGACTTCGGAAGCCCTCCGAGCATTGAAAAAGATGACGGTAGCTTACTAGTAAGCAATTTCACATTTAGTCGGGAGCATTCGCTCACTCAATCTAAAGAGCAAATGGTTATGCAGGGGTGACCCCCTCTAAGAAAAAGGGCATACCCCCCTAAATATCACAGAGACCCCCAAAAGCAAGAGGCCCCCGCCCAAAAAAATAAGAAAATCACCCCTCAACCCCCTCCCCTCCCTAAAAATTTCAATGGCGCAGTCTGCGCCGTGACCCCGTTCAGGAGGGAACCTCTGGGCTATGAACCTTTCAATCCGATGGGTGAAATATAAAATATTAAAATTTTTCTAGTGTTCAGAGAAGTCTGACAGCGACAGGAAGGTCCGGGTTCGAATCCTGGCAAGGGCATGGACGTACTTTCTCTCTTCTGTCCTTGTCCTCTCTTTTTGTGAATGTATTGTTGTGCTGTGAATGGTTGCCTACCTTATAAAAGAGTCCTCATGGCATGTGTGTACTGTAGAAGTCGAGCTTCGCACCAAATTACGGTACAGTTGGAAAAGTGAAGCAGCGCACCCCAAATTGTCAGCCTAGCTGGCACACGACAACAACAACTGACATTAATGCAAGAGCAGCGTTTTGCGTGTCATCTAAAATAGTTTCGCGTGTCACTATGGAAACTGCAGGTCACAATATCGCCATCACGTTCATATTATGTGTAGCAATAGTTTTAAAACATACCTTTTTGGTGAGAAATGCGCGGAGTTATAGCAATAAAAATATCAGCAATTAATTGCTGAAATATTTATCACCTGATAAACAAATAAATGAATAAATCAATAATGCATTAATAGAATATTTCTATTTAATTTTAATTAAATTCAATTACTTTTAACGTATTGACAAAAGCAAATGGTGACCGATGGGACCTGGAGGTCACAGGTTCACCATCCCTACCATAAAACCTGTAGCAATAACTTAGAAAAATATCTTTTCGGTAGGAAATGCGTGGAATTGTATTATCAAAAATTAAAATCTTAAGTATTCATCTTCTGAAAAAAATAAAGCATCAACAGAATTATCTCCATCATCTTATATTATTATAAAACTGAGCGTATGTATCTATGTATTTACGTATGTATGTACCTATGTATCTATGTCCAAGTGTCTTCTCCCGAACGACAGTGAACTGACCATCGAACCAGGTATCGATGGATTTGTTATCTTCCCGTCTTTATGTTTGACTATTTAACATTATCCTCCGATAATATTTAGCGAAGGTATCAGTTAAAAACTATTCATTATGACGCTTAGATTTCGAAATAAAATCCCTATTTTTCGAAGGCTTTTCTCCATTCAAATTATTATTCAGTGCTTCAACTCAACTTTTCGTAACAATGTTTTTATTAAAATTTGTAGCACGAAGAAAATCATTGAAAAGAAAGATCTGTTGCCATTTTTTTCTCGAATATGAATAAATTAAGTTCTGGGTTTGGTTTTGAAGGCTTCTCCTGTAACCGGAAGATTTAAAATGTTTCCTTTTTGGTTATTTTTCCGGAATCTGATGCAAAATTTTACTGATTTTTTCTTTTTTTCTTTTGTCCAAACGTGATTGTTGAACACGCGTCACTTGACGTTACTTTTATTCTAGAGGTAGACCGTGCAAAGCCGGGCGACGCAGCTAGTTCTTCTTATATTTTGAAATAAATAAAATTATTTTAATGTATTAAAATATGAAATAAATTAAGTTATTGAACAATGGAACCCGTAGGTCTCAGGTTCGCCATCCTTATCGCATTACACGAAGCAATCATTTTAAAAAATATCTTTTTGGTAGGAAATGCATGGAATTGTAAGACTAAAAAATTATCAATAAAATGCTAAAATATTCATCTTCTTTACTAACAATAAAGCTCAAAGTTTGTCTGGATATCTGTCCGGATCTCTGTCGGGATGTCTCTCTGTGACGTGCATAGTGCCTAAACCGTTCGATCGATTTTCACGTAATTTGACTCAGAATTACTTTGTAGCATAGGGGTGTGCACCTCGAAGCGATTTTCCGAAAATTCGATTTTGTTCTCTTTCTATTCCAATTTTAAGAACATTTTACCGAACAAATTATTATAACGTGGACGAGTAAATTACCAAATTATCGTAACGTGGAACCGTAACATGGGCGAGCAAATTAACATAGCAAATTGGCAAGAAATTCATCATCCATTATTTGTAAATATACAGGAAAACCCAATAACCTCTTAATTTTCTACTCCGGGTAACTCTGCGAGAACCGCCAGTTGGAAATAAATAAATAACGCACCAACAGAATTGTGCTATTTTTGAAATAAATAAAATTACTTTTAAGGTATTTAAAAAAAAAAAGTGAACGATTTTCTAACTGTTCATTTCTTCATTCTGGTTATCTCAGAAATCTAATAACAAAACAAGATCCAGAGTTCAAGTATTTGCTGAAATTTGTCACGAGTATTTCTTAATTATATTTATTGAGGAGGAAAAAAAGGAGGAATCTGGCTAAAAGTTTCCGAAATCTAATTTCGCGAGGAATGCTAAATCGACCACTATTTGCAGAATGTTGCAGTAACTTGATTTTGGGCTTTCCATTATTTACTGCCTCAGGATAAAAGGGTAGCTTGTTTTTAGAATGTTAAGGAGTCTGACTACTTCTAGTCGAATACGTTCTTTTAATTAATTTTTGAGCAAATGATGAGTTTCCTGAAACTTCTCGACTCTATTTTGGGAAGGATAATGTTTGCACGTCATATGATATTTGCAGTTTGAGGGGATTTTTTTTCATCTTAAAGTCAGAAATAAATGTTATTTATTCCAATAAGATCCTGAAATGTGCGATTTTTTAAATGAATGATTGGGCTACTAATGTGTGGCCTCGAGCGGAAAATAAAACGGACATTTTGATACAACAGATTAGTTGTAATATTAAATACTAGCGGTACTCGCACGGCTTTGCCCATAGTAGAAAATTAAAAGTCATTTGGTTCGCCTGTACTTTTTTTACAAATAATGGATGATGAATTTCTCGCCAATATGCTATGTTCATTTGCTCGCCCACGTTATGGTAATTTGCCCGTCCACTTTATGATAATTGCTCGGTAAAATGTTCTTACAAGTGGAATGGAAAAAGAACAAAATGGAATTTTCGAAAAATCGCTTCGAGGTGCACACTCCCATGCTACAAAATATTCAGTGCCAAATTTCATGAAAATCGGCAGAACGGTCTAGATGCTATGCGTGTCACACATCCACACATAGGTCCAGACATTCAGTTTCATTATTAGTAAAGATTGACATGGAAAAAGGGACAATGAATAGATTTATAAGAATTTACAAGAAAATATTTTTGCGCTATATTATTGTTTTACTACGGTTTACAGTAATATTATAATGCTATTTTTGCTCAAAACTTGATAATATTAGTTTTTTATGATAATATTATGCTCTTAATTGTAACAGCCAAACTGTGTAACGTCTTAAAACAAGAATTTTTTTTGAAAAACTTGTAAAAAATGATCGATTTTTTGACGAAAAATGAACATGTAGGTACAATATAATTTATGATTTGCTATTTCAGCTTTGTGGGTGGGGGGGGGGAGGGGTTGACTCCTGAGTGGCAGTAGAGGAAAAGCTTTCAAAAAGGTATCTTTCTTGTCCGCACAACATTTCTATGTTTTACCAGTTTAGTTTATTTTTCAACACCCCACAAGGTGACGAACCCAAACTCTAGAACTGCGAATACAACAGTAAAGCAATGTTCAGTTAAAAGAAAAAAAATAATTGTAGGAAAAATATATATTAAATATTTCTTCTATCCTTCACTTTTATGACTTAACTTGATGTGAACATGTATTTAAACGAGCTGATGTGTGCATCACATGACTTCCTTTTACTCCAATTTAATGACATTTTCTCATTATTGGCAGTTTTAATATGATTCAATAGCTTACTCTCTAAATATCACCAACAGTGGCCAAATTAAAACCAGATTTAAAAAAAAAATAAATAAATAAAAATCGCCAATTTTGTCGCCAAATTGGCGACAAAAGTTGGCGACCAAAATACTGACGATATTTTGCCAAGTGTCCGCCAATTTATAACACCACTTGAGTTGACATCGAAATTAAGATCGATTTCCCCCCAAAAAGGAGCAAAAACCCCCTTTGGAGCATCCGAATGTAACCAAAAAGAGAGGTGCACAACTAGACCCCACTAGGAGTCTACGTACCAAATTTCAACTTTCTAGGACATTCCGTTCTTAAGTTATGTGACACACATACGCACGCACATACGTATATACAGACGTCATGAGATAACTCGTCGTAATTAACTCGGGAATCGTCAAAATGGATATTTCGGGTTCTATACGTTCTTAGGCACTTATCCACGTGTGGTCGGATTGAAAAAAAAAAAACTCAACATTCATTCGGGGGTGAGCAAAATGGAAATTAAGGTCGATTTTTGAGTGAAAATTTTTTTACGAATACAATACTTCCTTTTTTGTAAAAGGATGTAAAAATGATGTGTGATGTTAAAATAAAAGCAATACAGAGTGGAGCATTGGTTCGGAGATCACTTTGCTACTTTAGTTTCCGCATTTGATTAAGCTGGCTATCTTGAGAACATGCATATATTTAGCATTTGCCAGACGTAAACTTATTACTCTCTAATATTTATCAGATATAAATGAATGTGGTTGAAAGAGAAGGAAATAATCTATCAGAAAACGTATTTTAACTCAGAGTTCTAAGAATTTAAAGACATGAAAGTTAAAATGTATTCTTAACTAGATATTTCAGTTAAGAATACATTTCACGCGTAACAGCAAAATAGCAATGAAACTTCATAACCAGCAAATGATGTTACAACTATTCATGAATAGTTTAACAAAAAATTGATAAGTAAAGTGTTTTTACTACTGGGTTGAATTGCGTGCACACTCTTCTAGCTTCACCTTGAAACAAAAATCACCTTAAATCAAAACAAACTCGAAAATAAAAATGCATGTCGTGAAAAAAAGAATAAGAACAAAAATATTCCTAGTACAACCATTCTTTAAATATCTACTAATTAGAGTAAATTGCTGCCTGTTTTCTGGAAACAATATGCTGTTTCACAAACGATAATCATGTCACATAAATATTAGCATAATTTACCACTTATTTGAAACAATTGTTTCATACTTTTACAATGCACTGAAACATCGTTTGTGAAATAAACTGACGCGTTTATTAAAATGCTTAGTCCTAACAAATGAATTGCTATCATAAATTGCAATCCCAATTCATAATTATCTTGCTAAAATTGAATCGTTCTTTTGTTTTGTTGTTCAGATTTTTGAAATTTGGAACATGTGTACATCACTATTTGCTAAAAATACCTTTGTTCAGTCCGCCACCAAGCATTTTCTCCGACAACATTCCAAATATGATTAAACAAGGCATAAACTTAATTCCACTCGGTCCCAGAGGCGGTAATATAGATCGATTCTTCATTGACAAATTGCTTTGGGCGAGAAAATAAAGGAAGCCACCTTGAATGAGTAGTTCCAAAGGGAATATTCCGAAATAGAACCTAATTAAGGAGTCGAATTATTGCTATAACAATTTGCTATTATAATTCAGTAGCGTGTATAGGAACGCATAGCAGAATAAAATTATTTGAAGTGGTTATTTTGTTCGATTTTTTAGAGGGGATTATTTCACACTTAAAATACGCATAAGAAAACACTCGAACTAAGGGATGGTGAGCAGAAGTAAAAATGCTCGATGCTGAGGGCAATCAAGTGTCTAGAACAAAATATGGCTTGTGATTTCATCAGTTAGGGTTCTGAAAAAAGTGCTAACTGACAAAAATTCTTTCAAAAATGAGATAAAAACCATACACGACGTTATTCGGCGTGCATATAAAGGACATAACTGGGAAGTTTCTTCAGTGGTCAGTTACCAGTAACTTGAAAAAGTGTTTTTTTTTTTTTTTTTTTTTGAGCAATCACGATTGCTTATTGTTCTCATTTGACTATTTTTGGCGTGCTATCATTTTATTTTCCCCCCACCTTCCTCTGCAGCACCACCGTCAACCGGCCTCACGGTGCTGCTCCTCTAGCGAAAACAGTCTCCAGGTTGCGTCCATATCCTACACACACACGCATACATACAAACACCTGCACACACACACACTCCTGCCTGCGGACAGACAAAAACACACATGCACACACTCATGCCTGCGCACAAACACAAATACCCACGCATACGTACGCACTCTTACATACACACACACTCATGCCTGCATACCAAACACACACGCATACATACACATACGTATACACACACTCATGCTTCGACACAAACACACACGCCTACATACACACACTCGTGATTGCGAAAAACATAATTTGAATTAAAAAAGCCAAAATTAATTTATTCTTTTTTTTTTTTAAGTGCTAGCACCTACCAATAGGGTCCACTCAGTATGACAGTACTTCCTAATATGGGCTACTTACAAGTAGTTATAAAAATAATAGAAACACTCTGTGATGAGTGTGTTGGGAATCGCTACTCTGCCATAAATGTTCTGTTGATAAAGGTGCCTTCTGACTCTAATCACTCACACTGGTAGATCCAGATAGTGATTGAGTTCTCTGGTCATTTCTGTGCTGGCTTTTTAGACATTACAATCATCTTCAATACCGTCGGTTTCTTTCACTAAGCTTCTCTTTCCGTCCACTGTTTTGCTTTGCCGAGCTTGTCTTACCGCGCTGCGTGTATGTTGTCATGACTTTAGATACTGTGCCTGTAGAAACACCAAAAAGTTGAGATGTTTCAGTTACACTTGCTCCAGCTAGACGCGCTCCAGCAATTTGGCCTCTTTTAACATTTGAGAGGTCCGATATTTCACGCTCTTGAAAAAAAATTCAAGACGTCCAGAACTTCAGTTAATGCACCGTATACTACCAGAATATGTACATTGCTTTTTTTGTAATATATATATATATATATATATATATATATATATATATATATATATATATATATATATAGTCTTATTCTTTATTACGTACGAAGCACATTCAAAAATGTCACTTTTATTCACAGGTGTTTCCATTATTTTGATAACTATCTGTATGTTTTTTTTAATGCATGCATCCGACATAGGCGGAGAATGTCGGAAGTTTAGTTATCTAAGAGTTGATGCTTCGTGTTGTGACCAGAAACAGATGGCTGACCTGCAGTTGTGCAAGTTAAAGCTTGACCACGATGAGAAGTTGAATTGAAAGCGAAAATAATATACAGGAGCTGTTCAAAATAATGGGAAAACATCGCTGAAAATCATGACTTCCGTATGTGCTGGGGCAAGAAAAAATTTAAAATGTATATATAGTGCAGCTCTGGTTAGTTGAGCTGTGATCTTGACTATGTTTACCTGTTTTAGGGGAGCTTAATGAAAAATAGACGTGTTATTGGACTCGGATTTTAGTTGGAATATTTTTTAAAAACTACTAAGAAAGTTTCTCAACGCAACTTAGCGCCAGTTCCCCTAACTATTTTCCGAAACATAGGTAAACATTGTCAGAGTCGGAGCTCAACTTCTCAGAGCCTCACAATACCAGTTTTTTTGTATGAAATTGTTGCTTATATAGTCTCAATTACATGCGTAAGTGTATTTTACATCTTTGTTTGCTTAATTTTGTTCCAGGTGAAACCTAAATGAGTGACTTGCCAGAGCTCAAAAGGAGGCAGATATCGGGGAAGCCCGTCCGGTCGGTGCATCAGTAACCACAGCGCATTTTTATTAGGGGTTTAGGTAGGTACGAAACAGGGAACCTCGCTCTGCTCTACCATCTATGGGCTTTTCAGAGTACTGACCTTTCGGCCGGGGCTCCCTAGACCTGACGGGAACGATATTCCAACCACTTACGACTCCAGGCACCGTGGACCCAGGTACAGACCTGGATCCGGTGGCACATCGTGTCGAAGGTCAAGTAAGCATACGATGTGCACGACAAAACAGCATGTGCGAGACATATGTGGAAAGAAATCCAAACTCACTAAGAAAGACAGGCGGACTTTAAGAAGGATTTTGACCAAAGGAAAAAAGACTACGGTGGTGAAAATGACAACTGAGCTGAATGAACATCTTAAAAACCCAGTAGCAACCCATACTGTACAAAGTTAATCACAGAAACAATATATGGGTGCAAAATACTTCTTTTGCGAGGATTTTCCATTATTACAGACAACCCCTGTACGTGATGATGATAAGTAAAAATTGTTGTTTAAGCTTCTAAAGTGCTATTATTAGAATCCTACATTTTATTTTACGTTTCATAAATTTATTTTTTTCTTAATTACATTAGTTTTAAATGACAGAAACAAAAGGTATCCCATATTCGGTGCTTTTACACCATTTTTTAAACATTTGTCGAAGTCCTTATAACTTATTTGTTGCAACAAATAATTACAAATAATAACAAATTTGTTGCCTAAATACAGTAATTGATGAAAATTACATATTTTTATTATGAAATAACTCTTGAAGACTGCATTTTGATTTTTGTAGAGGAGATTTTACTAATTGCATTAATAAATTTAGATCTTTAATTTATTTTCTTAATAAGTTACGCTCGTATAGCAATTGATCGAGAATTTTTCAATCGCCATTTTTCTTTTTTTTTTCCATTTAGTCGTCCTGAGTGGTCTCTGGAGGATGCTAATTTCGCCCTTTATGTGCAAGGGAAGGTTTCGAGCAAATTTAACATAAACGCTGTTTGTAGAATCTGTAATTATCATGATAAAAGGAGACACCTGGTGGATTCATTGTACACGGAAGCTCTCCGTTAATTTTCCTCCTTTATGTTGTGTGCTTTGAAGTAGTAGTTATTGAATCTATTAACTACTTTTGTTGAAGCAACAGTTTTGTTAAACAATTTGAAGTTTTTTTTTCTAAGAATTTAGAAGTAATGCAGTAGTTTCGTATTTGCGCATTAAAGAAATGACTTGCTAAAGTTCCAAAACACTTCCGCGAAAACTTCTTTGTTATTCTTTAATTTTTATAAGACATTTCTTGCCAGTTAATATTGATGAAAATCTCAGTGAAAACACATTAAATAAACAGCTGCTTCTTTAATGAAATATTTCAAAACAATTGAACATTGAAAAAAATTCTATTCTAATTTTATCTTACTCAACATTTCAAGAAATATGGAGAAAACAGTTTTAAATTTTATACCAAGAAAAAAGTAATTCTTCAGAATCATAGTAAAAATGCAAGAAAAATGCTTGATTTACTTCGTAAAATGACAAATGCATATTCTCGAACGATACACTTCTTTCCATCATAGTTGGAATATGCTTCAAAGCTCTGTAATTCAAAAGATATTGAAAACAGTCGGAAACTTACCGACGAAGCTCTTTGAAAACCTAAATAATGGCACCCAAATCGATATAATGTCAAAATTTCTTCTTGTGGGAATCAGGCTTAATAAATCTAAATATTCAGGAAAATTTATGTCTGGAAAGTTACTCTTACCACTAATATCTTTTGACAGGTGCTTGAAAGGAAGGCAAAAAAATTATTATCTTCATTCGTCATTGTTTTTCATGTGGAAAGATTTGAATGAGATGAAAAGATGAACCTTGCTGTGAAACTTTTTTTACAATCAAATTGAGTTTCAACGAAAGGAAGAATGGAGTCTTTAAAGCTATTTTAGCCATTCAAAATAATAATATTTATTATTATAGATAATAATAAATAGTAATTACTATAATACAAATATTACTAATATTAAAAATAATAATAAATACTAGATAATAATAAGTCATTGTAAAAATATATACTAAACGAGCTGATGTGTGCATCACATGACTTCCTTTTACCCCAATTTAATGTCATTTTCTCATTATTGGCAGTTTTAATGTGATTCGACAGTTTACTTTCTAAATATCACCAACTGTGGCCAAATTGACACCAGATTTTAAAAAAATAAAAAAAAATAATTTGAATTTTGACATCTTGAATTCAAATTATGTTTTTCGCAATCACGAGTGTGCGTTTGTGTGTGGGGGTATGTGTGTTTGTGTGTAGGGGGTATGTGTATGTGTGTGTAGGCGAGTGTGTTTGTGTCTGTGTCATGGCATAAATGTGTGGGTTAGTTGTGTGTATGAATGTGTGTGTGGGGGGGTATGTGTGTTTGTGTGTAGGGAGTATGTGTATGTGTGTGTAGGCGAGTGTGTTTGTGTCTGTGTGCTGGCATAAATGTATGGGTTAGTTGTGTGTATGAATGTGTGTGTGGGGGTTATGTGTGTAGGCATATGTGTTTGTGTCTGTGTGCAGGCATGAGTGTGTGGGTAGTTGTGTGTATTTGTTTGTGTATGTGTGTGTATGTGTTTGTTTGTGTGTGCGTGCGTGTGTGTGTATTTGTTTGTGTATGTGTGTGTATGTGTTTGTTTGTGTGTGCGTGCGTGTGTGTGTAGTTGTGTATGTATGCGCGTGTGTGTAGGACATGGATGCAACCTGGAGACGGCTTTCGCTATAGGAGCAGCATCCTGAGGACCCGGTCGACGGTGATGGTGCGGAGGGTGGTGGTGGGAAAATAAAACCAAAGGACATCAAAACAGTCAAATGAGAACAATAAGCAATCGTGATTGCTCAAAAAATAAATCACCATATTTGTCGCCAAGTTGGCGAAAAAACTTGGCGACCAAAAGACTGGCGATATATCGTCAAGAGTCCGCCAAATTATAAGACCGCTTGAGTTTACATCGAAATTAACAATGATTTCCCCCCAAAAAGGGGCAAAAGACTCCCTTCGGACCATCCGAATGCAACTAAAAATGAAGGTGCACAACTAGACCCCACTAGGAGTCTAAGTACTAAATTTCAACTTTCTAGGACATTCCGTTCTTGAGTTATGCGTCATACATACACACATACGACATACATACGTACATACAGACGTCACGAGAAAACTCGTTGTAATTAACTGAGGGATCGTCAAAATAGATATTTCGGGTGTCTGTACGTTTCTAGGCATATATCCACGTGTGGTCAGGTTGAGAAATAAACTCAAAATTCATTCGGGGGTGAGCAAAATGGAAATTAAGGCCGATTTTTGAGTGAAATTTTTTTTGCGAATACAATACTTCCTTTTTTGCAAAAGGAAGTAAAAATAAATAATAATAAATAAAATTAATTAACGATAATAATAATTGACAGTAGAGAAAATAGTTTATAAACAATTTAATTCTTTAACAATGGTCGCAATGATAACTATTATTGTTATTCTAATAATGACTGAAAAATAAGAACAATGAAACAATAACAATAATATTAAAAAGTTATAATAAAAAATAGTAAGAGGAAAAAGAAGAATAACAAGAACATTAAGAATAATAGAATAATAGTAATAGTACTAGTTTTTCTATAATATTAATAGAAATTATAATAATACTAAATAAAAATTAGTAAATAAATAATTTTATTGATTAAATAATAATAAATAAAATAGATGCAGAAGTTAATTAATTATAATAATAGCATTAATAATTACTAATAAAATAATAAACTTTCTCATTCAGTATTCACTAAAAAAATTCTTAGTGTGATTGAAAGTTTTAGGTTTTATATGTCGAAACAACTTCTTTCAACCTAAGCGCGAGAAGAAATGTATTATCAACGAAAAAAAATGATGGAACAATCAACTATGGTTAAGTGAGAACAGTAAGCAATTCGCGATTACTCCACCCCCCCCCCCCGCCAAAAAAAAAAAGAAGAAAAAAATTAATTTGAATTTTGACATCTTGAATTCAAATTATGTTTTTCGCAATCACGAGTGTGTGTATGTAGGCGTGTGTGTTTGTGTGTGGGGGTATGTGTTTGTGTGTGTATGAATGTGTGTGGGGAGGGGGTATGTGTATGTGTGTGTAGGCATATGTGTTTGTGTCTGTGTGCATGCATGAATGTGTGGGTAGTTGTGTATGTGTGGGTGTGTATGTGTGGGTGTCTGTATGTATGCGTGTGTGTAAGTGTTTGTATGTGTTTGTGTGTGTATGTGTGTGTGTGTATGTGTGGGTGTCTGTATGTATGCGTGTGAGTAAGTGTTTGTATGTGTTTGTGTGTGTATGTGTGTGTGTGTATGTGTGGGTGTCTGTATGTATGCGTGTGTGTAAGTGTTTGTATGTGTGTAAGTGTTTGTGTGTGTATGTGTGTATGTGTATGTGTGTGTGTGTGTATGTGTGGGTGTCTGTATGTATGCGTGTGTGTAAGTGTTTGTATGTGTGTATGTGTGTATGTGTGTGTGTGTATGTGTGGGTGTCTGTATGTATGCGTGTGTGTAAGTGTTTGTGTGTGTATGTGTGTATGTGTATGTGTGTGTGTATGTGTGGGTGTCTGTATGTATGCGTGTGTGTAAGTGTTTGTATGTGTGTATGTGTTTGTGTGTGTGTGTGTATGTGTGTGTGTATGTGTGGGTGTCTGTATGTATGCGTGTGTGTAAGTGTTTGTATGTGTGTATGTGTTTGTGTGTGTATGTGTATGTGTGTGTGTATGTGTGGGTGTCTGTATGTATGCGTGTGTGTAAGTGTTTGTATGTGTTTGTGTGTGTATGTGTGTGTGTGTGTATGTGTGGGTGTCTGTATGCATGCGTGTGTGTAAGTGTTTGTATGTGTGTAAGTGTTTGTGTGTGTATGTGTTTGTGTGTGTGTGTGTATGTGCGCGTGTGTGTGTGTGTGTAGTTGTGTGTGTATGCGCTTGTGTGTAGGACATGGATGCAACCTGGAGACGGCTTTCGCTATAGGAGCAGCATCGTGAGGAGCCGGTCGACGGTGACAGGGTGTGGAGGGTGGCGGTGAGAAAAATCAGCGTAACGCCAAAAACAGTCAAATGAGAACAATAAGCAATCGTGATTGCTCTACATGGTTTTCCCTGGTTTGGACATCGCCTATTGCTATTAAATTTGTTTTTCAAGCTCCATTTCCATTAAAGAAACGAGCTGCTGTGTGCGTCACGTGACTTCCTTTTACGGCCTAATTTAACGATAGCAGTACCTTGGACTTGGAGTAAGCAAAGAAACACTTCAAATATTTTCACCCCAAGTTTATTGCGAACCGAAGCAAAAAAAAAACCATTTTATGCAGATTAACTTTCCGAATTTTGGCAATTTTAATGTGATTCAATAGTTAATTCTTAAAATATCTCCAATAGTCAGTGTTGGGCATTAGTCAATTATTTTTCAATTGCCTTGTTAATTGATTAAAAAAGTAATTGCAATTAAATTAATTGTAATTAAACTATTAATTGCACTTTGCAACTAATTTAATTTGATTAATATACGTTAATCGTTTCTCACAATTAAAATAATTGAAATTAATTTTTTTAATTGTTTCATGAAACAATTAAAACTAACAATTAACTTTATGTATCAATAGGTACAGCGCAGGGTACAGAGTCAAAAGTATTGTTCAACTTCGTATTTTCGGTCCGTGCTGATTGCTTGCTCGCCGAGTGAACTAGTCTCGTCTAGGCAAGCTTTTTCCTCATGTAAATGTTTGTGTTTTAATTAAGTGTTTTAAGTTTGTGTAAATCATTGCTTTAGTTTAACCTATTACAGGGGAGGTGAGAAAGAAGGACATAACAGGGGACGTGAGGTCTCAGAGACTGCTCTGTTTTATTTTATTTTTTTAAATCACGTACATAATTAAGATACATTTCTGAAATTTCTCTCAGATGTTATTTAGACTTTTATTAGTAAAAAAGAAAAATTAGGAAAAAAATGTTTTCGAATTTTTAATTGAAATATACCTTTTTGAGGAAATTTCGCTGGAGCCATAAGATTTTTTGAGAAAAGTCATATGCTGCAGTAAATAATTTATTGGTTGTAATAAAGTCACTGTTGAGAATTCATCTTTTATTAGATGCTAACATGTGTATTTAAATAGATAAGAATATGATACCCGTCCAGCGTCCACGTCCCAGGTAGACCTGTCACTCGTACAATATTATACAAAACCAGTAATTATTTCAAGATTTAGCTTTAATTAAAATTCACAAAACAATTGACAATTGTAAATTGTAGCAAACTACAAATAACAATTAATTAATTGTTAACTGTAGTAAAATACAATTAACAATTAATTAATCTTTAATTGTAATTTTCCACAATTACAATTGATCAATTGCTAGTTGTTGTGGTTACGTTTACCAATTAATCAATTGTTAATCTTTAATTGTTTATGCAATTAAAATTTTCCCAACTCTGCCAATAGTGGACAAATTAAAACTAGATTTAAAAATTAAAAAAACGGCAAATTTTGTCGCCAAGTTGGCGACGAAACGGGGCGACCAAAAGCTTGGCGATATATCGCCAAGTGTTTGCCAAATTTTAACACCACTTGAGTTTGCATTGAAATTAACAATGATTTACCCCCAAAAAGGTGTGAAAGACCCCCTTTGAAGTATCCGAATTCAATCAAAAAGGGAGGTGCACAACTAGACCCCACTAGGAGTCTACGTACAAAATTTAAACTTTCTAGGACATACCGTTATTGATAAGATAAATAAATACCTTTGTGCTGTACAGTAAAGTAAAAAAACAACGTTAAAAAAAGCACAAATTTGCCAATTACAGCAGACACGTGTTTCTGCGTTACAGGGAACACCTTTTTCAATGCAAAAAGTAATGAGCTTAGTCTTTTCATCCATAAGCTCATTACTTTTTGCATTGAAAAAGGTGTTCCCTGTAACGCCGAAACACGTGTCTGCTGTAATTGGCAAATTTGTGCTTTTTTTAACGTTGTTTTTCTTACTTGACCGTTATTGAGTTATGCGAGATACATACGTACATACAGACCTAACGAGAAAACTCATTGTAAGTTACTTGGGTATGGTCAAAATGGATATTTCGGGTGTCTATACGATCTTAGGCATATATCCACGTGTAGTCGGGTGAAAAAAAAAACTCAATATTCATTCGAGGGCGAGCAAAATGGAAATTAAGGCCGATTTTTGAGTGTAATTTTCAATACTTCTTTTTTGGTAAAAGGAAGTAAAAACATCTCGAATTCAGATCAACAACATCTCGAACTAATTATTTTTTGGAATGTCTCATGCGCACTTCAAACTAGAGGGAAGGAGAAATCCTCTGCAGGTGACAAAGCTGGAAGGGTGGACCGGTTTTTAAAATTGATTGCGTTAATGAGTTTTCATTCTTTATCGCTTTACCAAATCTTACTCCCTAATATTCATTTTTAAGAAGAAAAAAAATGATATGCTTTTATCCAAGCAATTCATCTCACTTTTCTGCTTTTCTAATTTTCTGCTGCTTTTGTCGGTCCTTAGATAAGTCGTTCACCTTTTTTTTTTTGCTTGAGACGAAGAATTTATTTTGTAAGGGGAAAAGCAAGGTCAAAAAATAAGAAATCCTCGAACAGAGAATTACATGAAACACTTAACAAGGTGTGTAATTAAATTAACACTTTGTTCGTAAATGTTGTCCCGACGGTGTCGGATGTCAAGTCCCGAAAGTGATAATTTAGCAAACGAAAAATTGCTCGGAGGGGAAAAAAATCTGCTACAAGTTCTGTGAATAGATGTTATTTTCATGTATTCGTTATACTTAATTTGCTATAATTTTGCATTTATTCCATTAGTTTTCACACAAATATACCTTAATTCTTAATGCTGTACCTGTATAACGATTTTCCCTATTTTACACCATTTAGCATTATGTAATTGAGCTTGGCGAGAAATTGAAAAGATCGGATTTAAAAAACTGGATAATTGGTAACCCCCCCCTCCCTCCCTCTCCACACACAAGTCGATCTGTTTAAATTAATTCCTGTACATATGTTGAAAATGGGAAAGAGAAACTATTTTTAAAAGAAAAAGAGCTTTTAAATAATTAAAATGACAAATACAACACTTTTACATGTTAAACATACTTACTAGTGCTGTACATTAGTACGCGCGCAGAAAGAATCTTTATTTTATGAATCACGGTAAATTTCCGTCTTATTACTTCCTTTTACAAAAAAAGGAAGTATTGTATTCGCAAAAAAATTTTCACTCAAAAATCGACCTTAATTTCCATTTTGCTCACATGCAAATGAATGTTGAATTTTTTTTGTCGACAAGAACACACGTGGATAAGTGCCTAGGAACGTATAGACACCCGAAATATCCATTTTGACGATCCCCGAGTTAATTACAACGAGTTTTCTCGTTGTATGTTTGTGCGTATGTATGTGCGTATGTATGTCGCATAACTCAAGAACGGTATCTTCTAGAAAATTGAAATTTGGTACGTAGACTCTTAGTGGGGTCTAGTTGCGCACCTCCCCTTTTGGTTGCATTCGGGCGTTTCCAAAGGGGTCTTTTGCACCTTTTTTTTGGGGGGGGGGATTATTGTTAATTTCTCGATGCAAACTCAAGTGTTGTTATAATTTATAATACTTGGCGATATATCACGAGTCTTTCGGTCGCCAAGTTTTGTCGCCAATTTGGAGACAAATTTGGCATTTTTTTTTCTGATTCTGGTTTCAATTTGGCCATTGTTCGTGATATTTAGAAAGTTAACAATTGAATCACATTAAAATTGCCAATAATGGAGAAATAACATTAAATTGGTGTAAAAGGAAGCCATGTAATGCACCGCATCAGCTCGTTTTTTTTTTCTTCCTTCTGAAATTCTAAGAGTGATTCGGATAATCAGTATTTCAGATAGCTGGATGTCGGATGATTGGAGTTATTTTGTACTTAGATACCAGTTGACTGTGAGTGACTGAAGAGAGCGCTTTCGTAGCTATTATTGAATAGATTTCGTGCTGTGACATTGCCATCGAGTTTTACCGTATTTGGAAGTAGATGCGTGTTAACTATCGAGTTTGGTGATTAATAAGATTTTCTAGATATTTTAGAAACTGCACAAACTCATTTATAAATACATTTCATGCGTTTTAGCAAGAATTGAGTCGTAAGTTCAAGTGTACCTCAAGTAAAGGCGGACTCCTAGCAATTTACATTCCATAAGGATGACTGAAAATGTTCAAATCTATAAATTTTTGTGTTTAATTTTAGGGCGAGTGGATAATTATTTAATTAACTTGAAAACTTATTGAAGAACAGCTAGAAACATTTTTATCAGCATCTGTAAAGATTTTCTTCAGTTTTAGTAATATGCTTTGGTAAGCTCTGTAAAAACTTCCAAAAAAAAAAAAAAAAAAAAAATACGACCTAATGTGTGCATCACATGACTTCCTTTTACACCAACTTAATGTTATTTCCCCATTATTGGCAATTTTAATGTGATTCAATAGTTAAATCTCTAAATATCACCAACAGTGGCCAAATTGAAACCAGATTAAAAAAAAAATAAATATATTTTTTTAAATCGCCAAATTTGTCACCAAGTTGGCGAAAAAACTTAGCGACCAAAAGACTGGCGATATATCGCCAAGTGTCCGCCAAATTATAACACCACTTGAGTTTGCATCGAAATTAACAATGATTTCCCCCCAAAAAGGGGCAAAAGCCCCCTAGAAACACCCGATTGCAACCAAAAGGGGAGCTGCACAACTAGACCCCACTAGGAGTCTACGTACCAAATTTCAACTTTAAAGGACATACCGTTCTTGAGTTATGCGACATACATACATACATACGTACCTACAGACGTCACGAGAAAAATCGTTGTAATTAACTCCGGGATTGTCAAAATGGATATTTCGGGGGTCTATACGTTTTTAGGCACTTATCCACGTGTGGTCGGGTTGAAAAAAAACTCGACATTCATTCAGGGGTGAGCAAAATGGAAATTAAGGCCGATTTTTGAGTGAAATTTTTTTTTGCTAATACAATACTTCCTTTTTTGTAAACGGAAGTAAAAAGAAGTGAATTATAACAAGTGTAACTAATATAGTTAAGAGACATTGTTTTTGGAGGATAATTGATTGAATAAGTTTTGGTTGGAAGCTTAAACTAGGCTATGCATAACTTTCTTAAAATCGTAAAATAGGACAATCGCACCTGAACTTTTCAGCATTCCGAGTATTTTTGTTACATGAAATAAAGTTAATGCTTTACTAAATTTTTATCATTGGGCAACAGTTGAGTTTGAAAAACAATAGAAAACTTTTTAAATACTATATTATACAAATCGAAATTTTATTTAATTTCTTGTGATCTTTAAAAAAAATCTTTTTGATATCCCGTAAAAGTGAGTTGCATCGTTTATAGGTTTTATGGAAAAAAAAATTAAAAGTGAAATTGTTTATTATCAAAAAAGTTATTGAAAAGTTTTATTTAAGTTTTATAAGCAGAGCATTAACAAGTCCCAAAAGAAAAAACGAAAAAAAAAATGGTAGCATTAATGATATAGGATGACTGCCATTAGTACGGCAGAAATTGCAGAAACACCCCATCTTGTACTACTCAGTTTTATAAAAACATTTCTGGAATTCAAATTTCAATTTTTTTTTTTTTTTTTTTCATAACCTTGTTGCTTTCTGGAAAAATAATTTCGGATCGCTTGGGGAAAACTCCAAATGGAACGAAAAAAGATAAGCAGAGCATGTTTAAAAGCTAAAAACGAACAAACCATTAAATATTCATAAAAATAATGCGAGTAAAAAAGCACCAAATATATCTTTTACGTCAAAGTGGTGGAGGAAGTTTTTATGCATAAGAATAAATAATACTACGATTGCTTTCAAAAATAAATGTTTATGTTTCTTAAATATTTTACAAGTATGGTCGTTTCCCGAAATATATGCTTCACTATTTTTTCACTTTATTTTTGATATTTCTCTGAGATTTTTGCTCTCATTTGCGACTTCTTAAGAGACTTTCCGAATATTTTTTCAGTAAAAAATTACTTTTCAGTATGATTTCTTGGAGAGTTTAATCAGCGTCATTGGCATCTGCCTGATGAAGCTAAATTTATTATCAAATTAATGCTTATTTCTCTTTTAAACGTAAATAAGGTTTTGGGATTTTTAAAGAATGCTCTTAATATTTCCCTCAATTCATCAAAAGCTACTAGTTTTTTGAGTTATTTTCTTCGTTTTCTATCAGATGTTTGAATTTATTTGAGAAAGAATCAAAAATATAAAGGCCAAAATAGATCCAGAAGTTCCATCGATTTTCCGACAAGTCCAAATTTTATATATTTAATGACTTACTGTCTGCCCACAGTTGATTTGGAATTGGCAAACGTCCAGATAAGACGAGTCAATCTGAATGAGGGGAGGAAAGGTAAAAAAATTGATGCACGTGTTTCTTTTAACTTCAATGTGATTCTGCTTAGTTTAGACACTAACATACGTATCTGCAAAAGCTGGCATCAATAAAAACTAATAGATATGTCCGATCCCGCCTGTAAACCGGATGTTAGCCTTTCCATTGGATTGGTGGTCAGACTGTAGTTAATTTCTTGGTGGAATTTTTTTTTCTGTAACTATTAATCTTATTTAATGGATTGCTAGATTATACGAGCTGATGTGTGCATCACATGATTTCCTTTTACTCCAATTTAATGTCATTTTCCCATTATTGGCAATTTTAATGTGATTCAATAGTTTACTATCTAAAAATCATCAACAGTGCCCAAATTGAAATCAGATTTTTAAAAAAAATTGGCAAATTTGTCGCCAAATTGGCGATAAAACTTGCCGACCAAAAGACTGGCGATAATTCGCCAAGTGTCCGCCAAATTGTAACACCACTTGTATTTACATCGAAATTAACAATGATTTCCCCCCAAAAAGGGGCAAAAAAACTCCTTTAGAACACCTGAATACAACCAAAAGAGGAGGTGCACAACTAGAACCCACTAGGAGTCTACGTACCAAATTTCAACTTTCTAGGACATACCGTTCTTGAGCTATGCGACACACATACGCGCATCCGCACATACGCATATACATACATACATACATGCGTACATACAGACGTCACGAGAAAACTCGTTGTAATTAACTCGGGAATCGTCAAAATGGATATTTCGCGTGTCTATACATTCTTAGGCACTTATCCACGTGTGGTCGAGTCGAAAATGAAAAAACTCATTATTCATTCGAAGGTTAGCAAAATGGAAATTAAGGTCGATTTTTGAGTGAAAATTTTTTTGCGAATACAATACTTCCTTTTTTGTGAAAGGAAGTAAAAAATATTGAATTTTAAATTTCACCAATATTGGTTTTAATTATGATGAGCCACTAAGTGCTATGTTTTAAACAGTTCAGCTTCAAAATGTAAAAAATGAGCCGTGGTATACCGACAACTGAAAAATGCCACCCTTATCCGGGCTTTTGTAAGCTTTCGTTGTGTAGAAAAAAGTAAAAATTCTTTTCCGCTGAAAAATTTCTCCTTTCACCTCTATAAAATAAATACTATTTGCAAAACCATAAATTCGAAAAGATTTATGTGTTTGGATACATTGAATTTTGGTTTTAAAAGTGTTTTTTAAGCATCATATTTACCTTTTTTTAAACTATTATATTAATGAGTGCAAGCGATAGCAAAATATTTTTTATTAATTATTTTTCGCAGTTCCGGATCTCAGATACGCCACCTTGTGGCGATCTAAGAAATCAGCCAAAGCGGAAAAACATTTTGATTATGAATGGCCAATGCAGATGCTCCATTGGACAGAGATGGGTCTTTGTTTAAACTTCTCTCAGCAGCCATTAGCCTGAGACTGCAGCGCCTTCTATAGTTTTTTTGGCTTGCAAATCCATTTTTATTTAAACTGTATCTGTGATCAGCTGGATATTGTGTATACATTATTTTAAAATTATATTTTATGTTTACTGGAATGGCATTAAGCGATAGTGAAAAAAAACAATAAACAAAAATCGTCAATGTTTATTTAATTTTGTAAAGTTTTCCTCTCGTAGCATGAACTACATTAGGATTAAGAAATGAAAAATACCTTTCTGCTACAAATTAACCGTAAAAAAACTTCCGTAATTGATTTTAAAATACTGCAAAAAGTTGTATACACCAGTTTTTGAGCGTTGAGGAACCCCTTACTAACGCAGAAAAGTGTGAGCATTTGAATGGAAAGTTATCCCGTAAAAGTATGATGATGTAAAGTCATCGCTTTTATCGATGACTTTATATCCAATGAAGCTCGCACTTTTCTGTATTGAAAAAAAAAGTTTCTTTAAACACCGAAATACGTGTTTGCAACCTCTAGCAATATTTTCCTCTTACTTACGTCATTTTAATGATCACATTGGAGGTTTAAAAAAAAATTCGAGATTTGATGATTAAAATAGAATATGAAACTGTATTAAATAGCTCTGTATTAAATAGAACTGTATTAAATAGAACTGTGTTAAATAGAACTGTGTTAAATAGAACTGTGTTAAATAGAACTGTATTAAATAGAACTGTATTAAATAGTTCTAAACTTTTTTTTAAAGCGAATACTTTCCTCGATAAATGTTTGACGTTTTCTATAGTTTTAACATCCTGCTTGGATCAATATTTCTGTTATCGGAAAAGTTTCGAAACTTATTGGCAAACTTTAGGCAAGAGCTAAATGCAGGTATTTGAATCAATATGATGACATATCTTTCACTTCTTAGTCTCAGCATTTGTCAAGCCTAACCGTTCAAATAGATTTATTCTTTCAAAAGTATCATTTCGAATTGATATCGTTCGATGAATTCATGAAAAGTGTATTGATTTAACGATTCTTTTTATTGAAAATATTTTAAATTTCATGCTTAGGAATGATTGAAATGCAAGAAAGAAAAAAAAAAAAGATTATTCGTAAGGGTGTTACTTACTTTGAAACGTCTTTTCAAAATCATTTGCGCGTAGTTTGCTACTCTTATTGATCTGTGCAAAAAAGAGTCCTAGAAAATATTTTATCAATCTTATTTTCTGTTGAAAAGTTGTGCGAAGAGATTCAGACAGTTAAACATAAAGAAACAAGTTTAATTCGAAACATAGGGGAATATATATAGAGCAAGACATAGAAAAGTAGTGATGAACTAAAAACTAGACTGTTTAAATAGAGGGCGGATTTACAACATCTAATGCAGTAGCGTACCTAGCATGGGTGACACCCGTGACGGTAATTTGTGGTGTCAACCCCCCTCCCCCCACAAATGCAAATCCACAAGCGCATGTTCTAAGTGAACATGAAATTCATACAATGCTCAGAAACAACTACATACTTTTAGAACGAAATTTTAAGTTGACTAAAATGCACGAAAGATAAAAAGAAAAAAAAACATAGAGAAAGATAATGGGTTTCAGTTTTTTAGTTAAAGAGGAAGTGACTACTAGGCGTAAGTATTGATTATATTATTCTAGTGCAGGATGTACAAATAACTGTTTGGGGGTTTCTCTCCCAGAAAATTTTCAAATTTAAAGTCTTAAAAAAGCATTTCAGGTGAGCTTTGATAATGTTTGGGGAAGAAGAGGTCCGTCGTGGTGATGCAACTGCGTTTGATAGAGTAAATATAATACAAAATATTGGAGAAAATTTTCTGAATTGAAGCATTTATATTTTTCAAAAAACTTGCAATTCCACTTCGGGTGTCTACCCCCCCCCCCCCCCCGGACGGGTGTCCCCCGGGGTGGTCCGCCCCCGGTAGCGACGTCACTGTCTAATGAAAGATTACTGACAGTAATAAGCTTTTTTCAATGTCGGCTGGTGGATCTAAGATCCACAGAAACAGCAAAAGTCTTTTTTATAAAGAATAGGCGCAGTTTATGCTTTCAAACCAATGGAAAGCGTTTGCTTCCAGCATTTTAAATCTCAATAAACTTTGTTTTTAACAATCTGATTTTTACTTCTAACGCTTTCGTTTGCACTTTCTTTGCTAATAATAAAGCAGAAAGTCTCTCTGTCCGGAGGATGTCTGTAGGATGTCTGTAGGATATCTGTAGGATGTCTGTGACGCGCATAGCGCCTAAACCGTTCGGCCGATTTTCATGAAATTTGGCACAAAGTTAGTATGTAGCATGGGGGTGTGCACCTCGAAGCGATTTTTCGAAAATTCGATGTGGTTCTTTTTTTTATTCCAATTTTAAGAAAAAAAATATCAATTGACGAAATTATCATAACGTGGAACCGTAACATGGGCCCAAGCCAATGGGCGAGATACGAAATTATCATAACGTGAAACTGTAATGTCGGTACAAGCCATTTGGAGAGAAAATTCACCATGCATTATTTGTAAATATACAAGCGAACCAAAAGATCTTTAATTTTTCTATTACGGGCGAAGCCGTGCGGGTGCCACTAGTAGTTTAATAAAATGGCTCTCAAAGTATTCAAGAACAGGAATAACATTTGCTTAGGTTTTGACAATCAGAGAGACGAAGATCAAGTGATAAACAAAAGGGGACGTATAATGGAGCTATGACAAGTTGATTAGGGACCTTGTCAATGTTTACCTCTTTTTAGGGATTTCATAAACAAAAGGAACGTGTTACTGGCGCTCATATAATGGGGCTCTGACAAGCTGATTAGGGACCTTGTCAATGTTTACCTCTTTTTGGGGATTTCATAAACAAAAGGAACGTGTTACTGGCGCTCATATAATGGGGCTCTGACAAGTTGATTAGGGACCTTGTCAATGTTTACCTCTTTTTGGGGATTTCATAAACAAAGGAACGTGTTGCTGGCGCGGATTTCAGTTGGAATACTTTTGCAAAACTGGTACGACAGCAACCCAAAAAACAGCTCAGCGTTACTGATCCTTCCCTATTACCCCAAAAAGAGGTTAAGGGGACACTGGACCTTGAAAACAAACTTTTTTAATTATTGATGGATTTGCATGAAATTTTAACCATATACTTTAAACACTGGTACAAGCTTAATTATAAAGTTTCATTAAAACATTTTAATTAGAAGACCAATTATTTAAAAAAAATGTAAATAACCTTAACGATAATTAACAAAACTTTGAAAAGTCCCTTGCGTAATTATTTTGATTTCACAACACTGAAACTTATTTTAAGTCATTCTCTATACTATAATAAATAAAACAAAACTCACAAAATTGTCCTCATATTCAAATAAATTCAAAAAATAAAAATATCAAACATTTGACAAAAATTTCTTTCTTTTGAACGTCCAGTGTCCCCTTAATATTGTCAATGTCATGGATCAACTTATACGAGTCACACTATACCCAAAGTTAATTTCTCGATGTAATAAAAAAAAACCAAATAGACTCATGCAACATGCTGTTTATATTACTGATTCAGATTTCCTGTACTTAATAATACATTTTGGGGATCTTTACTAGTAATAAAGCTGAAAATCTGGATGTCTGTTACGCGCATAGCGCCTAGACCGTTCGGCCGATTTTCATGAAATTTGGCACAAAAATAATTTGTAGCATATGGGGTAGCACCTCGAAGCTATTTTCCGAAAATTATATATTGTTCTTTTTCCATGATTTTATTTTTACCACCATTGATGGATTTAATTCCTCTGCACCGAGCGTATTATCATAACATGGACAATTAAATCACCATAACATGGACGAGCGAATTACCATACCATGGGTGAGCAAAACAGCATGTTGCCGAGAAATTCATCATCCAATATTTGTAAATATACAATGGAACCAAATGACCTTTTCACTTTCTACTACGGGCAAAGCCGTGCGGGTACTTCTAGTGTTAAAATAAAAGAATACTGACCTAAATTAGTACAATATATAAAAAAGTATACAATTTCCAGATATTATAGGGCAAATGCAACCTCCAACAAAAATCGGTTTTCAAGGTAAATGCATCAGTTATAGAGTAATTTATTTAAGCTGAATAAATATTTCCTCGTTACCATCAAAGATTTTACAACAATAACTCTAACAACTTCTCAATTTTGGTCGGTTATACCCAACATTTTAAAAGCAAACCATTATTTGTATAGTGTACATACGTATGCACCATACATATTTTAAACACCACTAAAATAAAACTAAACTCAGTGGCGCAACGACCCATGGGGCTAAAACATACTGTTCCAATCTAATTTTACGAAATAGAGAGCTCTGGGGGTGCAAGGCGATGTTCTGGTTAGGTGATCAGTCGAGCACGGAAACCCCCAAGGATAAGTTCCCAAGCACACTTGGTACATCTCTACTAGTATATTTTAAACACTAAAAATAAGAAATTTGCCTCAAAAGTTCGTCAAGTATATTTTCGCACTTTGTGTCTTAAATAAAAATAAATGACATCATAGAAATGGGGAAAATGAAGTAATGCGATTTTTGAAAATATTTTATTTGAATGTCTTGTTTTTTAAAATAGCTGTTGATCCTTCTGACCGTCAAAAATAAAAACAGCAGTTATCTCTTTTTCCTCTACCATGCTCCAATTCATTGTTAGAAAAAGTTTTTTTGTGGAATGTATTGCTATTATTATGGTTTTTACTGTTTTCGTATTTAACCCATTTAGATTGAAGTTCATTCTTCTATAAAATGTCAAGGATTATTTTTACGCTATGAAAAAAACTCTAGCGAAATCTCTAATATACGTTCATGTTACGTTGCGTCGTGTAAAAACTCAATAAAATTTCTTAACATCATTGTTAATCATAAAATAATCATACATCTATTACAAAAAAAAATTTAGGTAGTAAAGACCTGACTTTCAGCAAAATCAATACAAGATTGGTGCAACAAAATGGCTGCCAATATAGCTGTCTCTCCACAAAGCCTCAGTTCAAGAACGGAATGTCTCTTCATTATCTTCTCAGGAAATATTTGAAGAGATAAACGAGGAAGATCAGATCGAGTACATGAAGTAATCCCCAAAAGCCTCTTGTTTCTAGAAAAAAAAATTCTCGTTACAAGTCATTGATAATTTCTAACAATCCTGATTGGCTGAAAAGTTTATTACACTCGGAAAGCTCAAAGGGAAGACTGTATAATAACTCCCTTTGTAATGAGATTGTAATTGGAATATTGTTTAATCTGGCGTTGAGAATTATGTATTTCATTATCATTTGCCAGATTTGGACTCGAACATTAATATTGTGCGTGTATGAAATTTAATCAAGTCTTTACTTTTGTTGTGAAGAAATTCCACTGTTGGAAAAGATTTTGGTCTTTTACGACTTGCTTAAATGTTTATTTTTACAAGATTTTTTTTTACTACTTTCTTGAGGTTGTTATTGGAGCTGCAATATTATAGGATAATTATCTCAGCATGCCAAAACTTAAAAATTTTATTTTTCCACTTTTGCTCCTCATGCACTGTTTTAGCACTTATATACAATGCTTATTGTTCAACTAGCAAACATACCCAGCGTTGTCTGGGTCAGTAATGATATTGAGAAACAATTTATACTTTTCCTCATTTATTTTTAGCTGTGCCCCGCGATTTCACCCGAGGTTAATAAGACAACAATGTATTAGAAAACTATTTTATAAACATCACGCTATGATATATATACATATAGTAAAAATTACACACCCTTTTCCACATCGATGTTTTCCAATAAATAAGAAAATCGAAGAAAAAAAATCAATAAAAATAATTGAAATCCCTTGATTGAAAAATTAATTAATTTTTAAATTAGCCGACTAATAAATGCTGAAAATCTTCCCGCCCGCAGCCGGGTTCGAGCCCGAGACCCTAGGGTTACTCGCCGAGTGCTTTACCGACTGAGCTATTCGGGCATCAAAAGTTCAAGCTATTGATGCAACAAAAAATGCATCATGGTTATTGATTTAATTACAATTTATTGCTGCTCCACTCCTATTAGTCTTTTTCAATAAATGGACTATTTAACACAAAATGAATTTTTCAATTCGAACCAGTAGTTCCTCAGATTAGCGCGTTCAAACAAACTTTTCAGCTTTATATTATTACTAGCGGTAGCCGCATGGCTTTGCCAATAGTAGAAAATTAAAAGGTCATTTGTTTAGCTTGTATATTTGCAAATAATGGCTGATGAACTTCTCGCCAGCTTGCTATGTTAATTTGCTCGCCCATGTTACGGTTCCACGTTATGATAATTTGGTAATTTATTCGTCCACGTTATAGTAATTTGATCGGTAAAATGTTCTTAAAATTGGAATGAAAAAATCGCTTCTAAGTGACCACCCCCATGCTACAAACTAATTTTGCACCAAATTTTTAAAAAAATCGGCCCAACGTTAGAGATCTAGAGAGAGAGACTTTCAGCATTATTATTAGTAGCGAGTATATATAATGACTTGATATATTTATTTGGCTGTGTGATTTTATTTTTTAACAACTGAACTCATTTGGTGAATTATTTTCAATGGAACTTTTAGAGTTTAACGGTTTGTTTCACTCAATAAGTAAATTTTTTAAACTTTATTTCAACAATCTTGTTTTCGGCAACGTTTGACGAGCAGATAAAAGTTCCGTCTTGAATCGTTTGGCGAAAGGTTTTGAAAACGTGCCACGTATGCTACGTTACCATAACTCCCCGGAATGTAAGGGGTTTTGATAGTTTAATTTGAAATTATAATGGAAACTTAATTGCTTGTTCGGAATTTAGTTATGTCTACTTTAGTCATGAAAAAATGTCACTGCTAAAAGGTCGTTTACGACTTAATTGTTTATTTTTATGAAAGCGAATATTTTTTCTCCTTTTCTTGGGTTTATTAATGTAGACGGAATGTTATTTCTGATTAGAGGGAATGAGCTCCTCTCAAGCTCATTAAAAACGAAAGTACTAGCTCCGTAATTTTATTTTTCAGTTACTAATTTATGTAAGGAAATGCAGTTGAATTCCTCACCGCTGAGAGAAAATTATTTCAATTAACTTCATAATTATGCATTTGTCAACTCGCAAGTGGAAATTATAATTACCTCCAAGATATTTAATTCCACGCTTTTAGGGATTATTAAGAGTTCTCTCAGCTAAAGATCAGAAATGTAGTTCGAAATCATTTTCGTTTTGGAGTAAATGAAGTTGTAAATGCACCAATAATAGAACCTTAATTTTGGAGTAAAGTAAACGCACCAATAATGGAATTTTCATTTTGGGGTAAGGTAAATGCACCAATAATAGGTCACTAAAAACATAATAAACTTTCTGGAATTCTGGCATAATATTATTTATCGATCATTGCTTTAACCTTCATGCAAAATTACTGCAATCGAAGTCGCATATAACGATTGTGAAGTTACCACATTTACTCGTTGTAAATGAGTGCTCACAAAAAGACGAGTTTGGGAAAGAATCACGAATTTTCATACACATTTACTTTATGTGTTTTTTATTTATTCTTTTATACAGTACTAGCTGCACTCATTGCACGGTCTACCTTAAAAAATAAAAGTTGTGTCAAAAAACGTATGTTCAACAACTAGACTTTTAAAGAAATGGGAAAAAAAAAATGTGCAAAATTTTTCGTGAGCGTGAAGAAACAAGCAATTTTATGACTCAAAATTTAAATTTAGACCTCTTTGGAATTTTTGAAATTCTAAAATTTCTGTCATTGTTGCTAATGGACGTAAACATTCCGGTTCACAGATAGTACGATTTGGTGGTTTTCACCCACCATTGCAGGCGAAAACCCCCTTTGGCAATTGATGTGAATCAAGGGACCCCTTTGCTAAATTTGGCAAAGATCCGAAGTAAGTTGTTGATTGTAAAAGGACTCTCCCCCAGGGGCGTGCACGGGGGGGGGAAGGGGGAGTGACACTTGTTGACCCGGACCCGAGCCTGAAGGGGACCCAATATTTTCGAAACTAGAGTAAAATATAGGGGTAACCAATATGGAGGGGGAGGTGCGGAAAAGTCATTTGTGACGGACCCCAAAATTTCTGTGCACGAACCCTGCTTCCCTCAATGTGAATTCTCGAGCATCCAAGGTCCTGTGCTAAATTACGCAAAGATCCAATTTAAACTGTGGATTTGTATAAGAAAAACATACACAGATATTTTTTTTTCTTCCGTGCAAGAAATTGCCTTATGAGTCTTTATTTTTATTTATTGAGCAATCACGATTGCTTATTGTTCTCACTTGCCCGTCTTTGGCGTCTGGTTCCTTTTTCAGCTTGGACCAGGGGCCTGCTGCAGCACCACCGCCCGCCGTCCCCTGCAGGCGCGGCGGTTGTCCCCTGGTCCTGAGCTATCCGCTTCTAATGGTCGGAAGCGTCCATGTCCTACACACACGCACGCTCACACACATACAAACACACGACTTCACACACATACACTCACACACGCCTACGTGCATACACACAGGTCTACGCACACAAACACAAACACACACACACAACTATGCACACGTAACCGCCCAGGAGGAGGGGCAGGCTTGGGGGGACAGGAGCCGTTTCTAGAAACAATAACTCCAATGAGTAGGGCCCTGCTTCAACTCGTGATTGCGAAATACGTAATTTAAATTCAAAATGTCGAAGTTCAAATTAATTTTCTTTTTTATTTATTTATTTTTTCTTGTTGGAGCAAGTCTTTATCTCTTTGTAATGGCAAAATATTATAAGTATGGTCAAAGTGGATCTATACTACTTTCAAAATGAATGTGCCATATATTTTAACTCATCTGTGGTACAAACCCTAAAAATATTCAAAATGCAAATGAGTGGTGATTAAAATGCATGCCTTTCTTTATAAAATTTAAACTTTTCGCTGTTTTTACCTTCTCTTTTACAGATTCAATGTATCAACTTTACTAGATTTAGTTACAGAATTTTACTGAACTGATTAAAGTGATAAAGAGACCAAGCAGAAATGCATGCAATTAATCCAAGAAAGTCATTACCTAGGATATTCAAGGAGATTTTGTTTCTGTTTTTTAAATGAACGCCGTATTATTCAATTAATCCTTCATTTTGAAACTGTATTTTCATCAATGCGTTCATCCCCAATCTTAAGCTTCTTCATTTTGAGCTTTCAAGCCACATAAGCTTTAATTAAATGCTTCTTATTAAAATAAATCATAATTAAAAACAAAGGAAGTAATACTAAATTGTATTCAACAATGTCTAGATTAATCAGATAATTCCAAGAATAATTCGTAATTGAAAAGAAAAAGAAAAAAATGTTTTGATCAAAAGCAATTTTGAAAAACAATTTTGATTACTATTTTTCTGATGTAAAACACTAATAAATAAATGTTTCGATAAAATTTGTCTTATTATTTTCTACCATAGGCTAAATTTGTTTTATCTAAAAAGGTCAATCATTAAGAAGGACTCTATATTTTACACTATAGATTGTTTTATATCTTTTCTTCTGAAAATACTATATTCCTCTTAAATTAGTTGAAACAATTGATTGCTTTTGTACTGGTTATAGATACAGATGATTTTATGATTTCGCTTGAACATTTGATAGATATTTCCTGGTGCCATGACATTAATTAACAACATTCAATTACCGAACATGGCTTCCGTAAGGCAGCATCCAATTATTTTCGTAAATCCAGGGCTTTCACATTGGAAATTTGAACACAATATACAGAGTGTTCCGGTTTAACCTGCAAGACCTTTCTTTTTGCAATCGTTAGTCCTCGATGCATACTTCCAGTTGCAAAAATGTTCAAAATCAGATGCAGAGTTAAGATATTGAAAGTTTGAAGCAGAAAAAGAATTGAATCAAAAAACACAAAATTTAACTTTTTATGCGGGCCCTAGGTCCCCAACTTATAGTTAGGGTATTGATCTCCATTGAAAAATATTAATAACACAAAATACTTTATTTTTATGCGACAAAAACTCAAGGAGATATTCCAGCTCAAAGTTTTAAGGGACCATACAGGAGATGAGATTGGAACTTATCGCTCTTTCAGAAGAATGACAGATTGTTGAAATAAAAGAACAAAGTGTTTATATCTTTTATTGCTATTCAAAAATAAGCGCAAATGTTATGCCATGAAACGCAAAAACACACTACAAAACCTTGAACAATCCGAAAAATCACACTCTATGCACACATATGATTTCAAACCATTGTTAACCACTATATTTTCCCACAAAAAAGTGTTATTGGTAGCGCGTGTAAAGTGGTGTAAGTCACAAAACGCTGCGTTTCATATTTCGGTGAGCATTGGTTGTACTAATGTGAAACTTTTTTGTGTTGAAATAATTTTTCAGTGGAGATTATTTCCCTAAATATAAGTTAAGAAACCGAGGGCCAGTATAAAAATTTAAATTTTGTATTTTTTGACACTTTTTTTTATTTTTGCTTCAAATTCTCATCATCTTAACCCTGCCTCTGGTTTTGAACATTTTTGCAATTGGAAGTATGCATCTAGGACTAACGGTTGCGAAAATAGAGGTCTTGCAGGTTAAAACGGAACAACATGTATATAGATATATAAATAAATATACATACACAGAGAGTGTGAACTAATAGTAGTTATTGAAAAAAGAAACACACACACACAAAAGAATGAAATTCCTCTTGAAATATTTGAAAGAACGTGATTCGAAGAAGATTGCTATACTTAAAACTGTATCAACTTTAAATCAAATCCACGATTATCATCTTCGATTAAAACTTCAAAAATTACGCTAGTCTTCATTAAAAACTTTATTACGTGACTTATTGCGTCAGCATAACAGCTTGTTCATTTGTGTATTAACTTAACCGACGTTAGATCATATTGATACAATTCTAATCATTTTTAAAGACTGTTTATACGAAATAAATTCTGCCGATATTGAAAGCATTGTTTGATAACAAAATAGTAATAAAATTGCGTGAAGTTTTATTTTGGTGCATAGCATTCGTACCAAAAATGAGTATCCACTATACCTGCTCTCCCTGCTTAGTGCTTCTAAAAAAGATATGGATATGAAAAGAGGAGATTTTTTTAATCCAAAAAAATTGTTTTTCTCTCCCATGCATTTAAACCCTTAGATTATTTTGCAGAAGAATCCTTGAGAATCAAATCAAATAATAGTAGTAGATACATTGTCGGGATTAAAATTTTATTATCCACCTATCAAACCCTTTAAGTTCCAAAATTGTTTTTCTCTCTTATGCATTTAAACCCTTAGATTATTTTGCAGAAGAATCCTTGAGAATCAAATCAAATAATAGTAGTAGATACATTGTCGTGATTAAAATTTTATTATCCACCCATCAAACCCTTTAAGTTCCACCCATCGTAACTGAAACACAGAAGTGCTTAGCTTTGTGCTTCTTCTAAATCTCTTGCGGCAATTCATGATTAATCCAGGAAGCATTTCTGTAGCGTTTCGTGAAGGAACATCCCATTTTCACCTTATCTAACGTACTCATGAATACTTAACTCAGCGAAATCGAAACCAAGTGTTTAACAGTGTTGTAGATGGCTATATTGAAGAAATTCGGCACTGTTTTCTTTTTTAGCCATTGAGACAGAATAATAATAACAACAACAAAATTTTATTATCCACCTATCAAACCCTTTAAGTTCCACCCATCGTAACTGAAACACAGAAGTGCTTAGCTTTGTGCTTCTTCTAAATCTCTTGCGGCAATTCATGATTAATCCAGGAAGCATTTCTGTAGCGTTTCGTGAAGGAACATCCCATTTTCACCTTATCTAACGTACTCATGAATACTTAACTCAGCGAAATCGAAACCAAGTGTTTAACAGTGTTGTAGATGGCTATATTGAAGAAATTCGGCACTGTTTTCTTTTTTAGCCATTGAGACAGAATAATAATAACAACAACAAAATATTTATAACAACAAAAACAATAAAATTAATGAAAATTACAACAACAATAATAATAATAATAGTAAAGATGACAATAATAATAAGAAGAAGATGAAGAAAAAGAATGACAAAAAAGTAATGACAATAATAATAATAATAATGACAACAACAACAATAATAATAATAATGATGACAACAATAATAATTAATGACAAAAATAATAATAATAATAACGATGATAGTAATGACATTAATAATGTACTAAACTGAAAACATGCAACAGAACTAAAAATATTAATGATTTGATAAATTTTAATAATAATCCAAGATATTTTTTGATTTTAATACGGATTTAATTAACATTGCTATTCTTGCGACAAAAAAAACTTTCTGAGCACTTATTTTAGCTTCTGAGAAATGCATAGAGTTATTAAAGAGCTTTTTTTTTCTGCGGAGACTTAGTCTGTTACCGCTCCTTTTTAAAAAATATCTTTAGGAATATTGTTTGGAGATATCTCGTTATTGCATATAGTGAAGTATAAGGTTTTTCTTCAAATATTTCAATAGAAAACACAAAACTGAAAAAAGTGGAGTTTTCCATTTCCTGCTTCGAGGTTTGAACCTATGAAACTTCAAAAATTAAAAAAATATATTTATTAGGAAAAAATGAAAAAAAATTTCTGAAACGACGCTAATATTTTACATTGATTGTAAGATCTAAAACAAGGAACTGTTCTGCAGTCAATATTTTAAGTATATTCAGGCTAAAACCCACCAAACTTTTAAAACGGAAATTTTTTAATGAAGGAATGCAAATATTTTTTCCTCTTTTACAATGAGAATGTGTTCAAAAATGAACAAATAGCTGATTTTTTTCATATTAAAGTTTTTTTTTTTTAATCTAAAATTTCACTAAGGGTTGGTTGGGGTAAGTGGATCCCCCCCCCCCCCTCCTAAAGCTTGAATATGGATAGCGTTTTCAAACTTATTGGCACTGAACTTGTTACATTTCATCACAGTGATTGGTTTTGCATGTATTTGGGCTTCATGGAATTTTTTTTCTATGTCATAGTACTTAGTTTTAAAAAAAAAAATCTTTTTTTTTTTTTTTTTTTTTTTTTTTTTTTTTTTTTTTTTTGCGAGTTTAAGCATTATTTTTCAAAAAAGTGTTTCCAGGTCAGTTATTTTTTTATGATAAGTATTTTTTTACGTATAGTTTAACTTAAAGTTCATACAGCAACAAGATTTTTTGCATAAAATATTATTAATAATTGTTTAACAGGGAGGGGTCCCACTTAACCCATAAGTTTTAGCTATAAGGGGTAAGTGGGTCCCCCTATAATAATGGTGATTTCAAAATCAAAAGCAACCCTGATTAAATATGTGTATTAGTGAAATACAAGACAACTAGGATGACCTAGTACGAATTGATGGTTCAGCTACAAAAACTGCTAAAGCTGGTGATTACGTATTTGTTAAACTTACGTCAAAGTAAACCATAAAGTAGGTCAAATGTTCGAAGTTGATGATACAAATTAAAAACTACTGTTGAATTTTCAAGAAGGAATAGAAATAGTGGCACATTTTATTGGCATGGTGCAGATGATGTTAGAATAATTACTGAGGATGACGCCTTAGCCAACTTTACATAGATGCAGTCACTTAGTGTTTCCATTTTCTTTTTGAACTTATAGTTTTGGCTAATTAACCAAAATTTATCTTAATCAACTGTATTACGTTTATCAAACATACCTTTATATGTAAAAGCAAAATATATATCTATAGGCTTCCAATAAATTTTATAAATGACATTGTTTTGCTTTTTGTTTTAAAATTTTCCGTGATACAGATTTAAAATACAGCAAATGTCTCATTAATGGATGTATTTACAAAAAAATAATTCACAATAAAAATTTACATACTTTATCATGTAAGACCCCTTACCCCTTTATTAAATATGCTTCACTAAATTTTAATAAAAGGGGGGTGACCCACTTACCCCTTACTATGGGTTAAGTGGGACACCAATCCAATTTTTTAAAAAATATAATCGTTAAGAATATAGTTTAAGCATTATTTTAGAAAATAATGATAAACTTTTGTTTATTAATGATGTCCAAGATTTAATAAGACAATAAGCTGAAATTTTTCTGTTTCAAAATTTTGTATAGGGTTTCAATAACGAACTATTGTCAAAAGGGGTTCCACTTACCCCAACCAACCCTAATTAATGTCGGATAAAGAATGTATTTATGTTTTATTTCACATTGCTTAATTTTATTGATTTATTTAATGTTATTTTATCTCGTTCATTTTATTTTATTTATTTATTTTATATTATTCATTTTATCTTATTCATTTTATTTTATTTATTTATTAATTTGCAAAAAAAAAAAAAAAACTTAAGGAACGGGGAAACCACTTCAGCAGGAAAATATATTTAAAGCATTTAACCGAAACCGAATGCCATAAAAGAAACCAAATAAATCTTCCCTTTAATTTGGCAACGTTACTTACTACCTAATGTGCAGAAAAACACGAGGCCTGAGCTAATGCAAAATAAAGGATGCAAAAAATAAAGCAAAATACGATAAATTGATTTCCGTTAAAAATATCGTCTGTGTAATTTTCCATAACTTTTACCACCGTAGTCCTCACTGTGACCGGATACATTACTTGTCCCGGAAGCCATGAATCATATCCCTTTCGCCCGCCTTTGCAACTTTATTATTAGTGAAAGTAATGTTTTCCTGCGTATAATTTATTTCAGTTTTAATCGCTCAATGCAAAGAAATTGAATGCGTTTTCTTACTCAAGTGAAAATTTAATTTGGTCACTATCAGAGTAAAAGTCAAACAAAACTTTAAATAATAATATAATTAACTTGAATTATAGTTTCTGACAATTTTATACTACATTTATTGGAAGCATAATTGAGTTAGAAAAGTTGGTCGAAGAGTTGGTAGTTCCGTCTAGAACTACACGAGCTTACTCTCCCGTATACAAACATTCTAACTAACCCGTAGACCAATTAACTTCCAAAAAACTAAACAATTACTTTTATTTACTTTTATTATCTTAGATATTGTCTGAGATAATAAAAGTGTAGAAAATAGTAGGCAATAGTAGATAGTAAAAGCAATCTGTATACGATGTTACTAATTCTTCAGTACCAAAATGTTTAACAAAAAATGGATGAATCAAAAATAACTAAATTCATTTTGCCCCACACTGTAAAGAAACGAGCTGGTGTGTGCATCACATGACTTCCTTTTACGCCAATTCAATGATAACAGTGCCATGGAGTAAGCAAAGAAACAATTTAAATATTTTTACCCCTAATTTGTTGCGAACTAAAGCAAAAAAACTTTTTACGCAGATTAATTTTCTCAATATTGGACATTTTAATGTGGTTCAATGGTTAACTCTCTAAATATCGCGCCAATAGTGGCAAAAATGAAACCAGATTTTAAAAAAAAGAATATGCGAAATTTGTCGCCAAGTTGGCAAAAAACTTGGCAACCAAAAGCTTGGCGATGTATTGCAAAGTGTTTGCCAATAACAACACTTAGGTTTGCATTGAAATTAACAATTATTTCCCCCAAAAAGGTGTTAAAGACCCCTTTTGGAACATCCGAATGCAACCAAAAGGATAGGTGCGCAACTAGACCCCGCTAGGAGTCTACTTAACAAATTCCAACTTTCTAAGACATACCGTTTTTGAGTTATGCGAGATACATACGCAAATACACACATACGCACGTCACGAGAAAACTCGTTGTAATTAATTCGAGGATAGTCAAAATGGATATTTAGGGTGTCTATACGTTCTTAGGCATGCATATCCATGTGTCGGGTTGGAAAAAAAACGTGTGGGTCAGATTGAAAAAAAAAAACTCAATATTTATTCGGCGGCTAGCAAAATGTAAATTAGGGCCAATTTTTGGATGAAAATTCTTTCGCGAATACAATACTTCCTTTGCGTCGTAAAAAGAAGTAAAAATCCTCTGCAACGTTCCTGAAAAGAATGGACAGCTAATATAAATAATTTCTGTCGTAAATATATCCAGCAAAAACAGTAAAGTTTCCCGCTAAAAGTCAGTAACCGTCCTGAAGTTAATTTGTAATCCTTCAGAAGAATTCAGAAACCTTCCCACCTTTTAATCAATTCCAGTCACGTTTCTGTAAGAACTCAAGGATCTTCAGTAAAAATTTATATATGTTTATAGTAGTAGCTTGACACCCTCCTGATTTTTTAGGAAAACTCTTAAAGCAAACATTACCGAAGCTAAGACGGAATTGCAAGCAAATCCAGAATAGCTTTTTTGCTTGCAATTTCAGCAAAGCTACAATATCTAGAGACTGAATTTCTCCCTTGTTTATGGCTCAAAGTGGAAGGCCCGTAAATAAGCCAAAGAAGTACACCTAATAATAAAGCTGACAATATTTTTACATTTGTAGCTAAAAATGGTTCTCGCATAAGTGTGAAATCGGTGTCAAGGAACTTATAGCGATGTAAGAAACTTTTTGCAAAAATACATATTTTTCACGGGAATCTGGTATATACCGGTGAAATCCCGAAACATTACCAAGAAATAATCATTGACGTTTCGGATATTTTTTTCAGTGCAAAAATTTAAAACATTGGAAATGTGTGCTGTTATAGCATTGTTTAACTTACTTTTAACAGAGAAATAATTCACACTGATCGAGAATGGGGTTGTTTCTTTCCGTCAACAGTACTATGTTCAGTCAGTGAAATTGATAGAATGAGCGAAAAAAATAACATGGACCCAGAACATACTTTCATTTTCCCCAACAGTTATTTTTTAATTAATTTTTTTAAATGTCCGATTTTTCAAACAAGGCGTGGTCTTTATGACGTCACAAATGATGCACTTTGGCGCAACTTTCTACCGCGTTTTCACTTTAAGATAATCAAGAAGCGAATCAAATATTGCGCTCTACCCTTGTTATCAACCAAATCGTTGCCAATACACGTGAGCAAAAATGCGAATTAAATATTTTGCTCTGTGATCGAATGGCAACAGTGAATGGCATTTCATCATTTGTGATGTCATCAGCAGAAGTGTAAACAATGAAAGCGCGGCGATAAAAGTAATTTTTTAAAAATATTAATTTTAACAAATTATTTTAAAAATAGTCAGATCCTATGTTCAGAAAAAAATACTTTTAAAATTTTGGAAACGATCCCATTATCCATATAAAATAAATATTTTCGATAAAAGATTCTTCAAGTTCAGTGAAATTAAAATATCCATAGTCCATCAAAATCTCTGATTCGAAACATGAGTATGAAATTTCCCGAGAAATCCAGCATTATGTACAGCCAATCAAATTTATTCAAGAACTTGCAGTCTGGAATAAAATTTCTCTGCAATCCTTAGCCAAAATTGCCTCAGGCAATTTCTCACTTTTCTAGACACTCTTTCAAGAGACCTTAATGAAAGCGCTTCCAGATAGTGACAGCTTATCCTACCGGCTAGTAATTACCTAGTTTAAGGAAAGGATTCACCATCAGAGTAGAGTTGAGAAGGGTGAGTTTAGCGGAAATTCGAAAAGACTTTTAATACATACGCTTAGTTACACATTTGTTCAGTATTACAGTAGGGTTAATTGAAGATTTAAACTAAAAATAAGAGTTCAGTAAAATAAGGGAGAAGAAGATATTAGAGTCTTGTCACAACAATATATGTCTTGATTATAATGAAAGTGACGCTTGAAATCTTTATATAGTTTTGAGTGCTTGAAGTTTTGTAGAAACACCTACAAAAAAGTAAGACTGCATAAATTTCAACTTCAGAAGCGGAACTTGTATTTAAGGATAGGCACTTTATAACGATAAACCAATTCAATTATGAAATGCTGCTTATAACTTGTTGAGCAATCACGAATTGCTTATTTCCATCACTTGACAAAAGTTGATGTTGCTCAGATTTTTCAGATTACCATGAGGATCTCTGTTTTCAATATTTCTTCAGAGAGTGAAATTTTCGTCGTCATAGTTGCAAATCCTCTGCGGTTTGATTTTACTCATATTTTATCAGGGCTTAACTCAAGCAGACTTTACACTAAAAAATTACTTTCTGTGCAGAATTAAGTTTCTTCAGAAAAAGCACGTATATAGATGAACTTAAACAGCAAAACTTCATCGGAATGCAAAGTTTTCGAATTACTTATTCACATCATTTAAGATTGATAAGAAATAAAAAATACATTACGATGTAAATATTTTTTATGATATGTGTACTGGTGGATATCGGCCATAAAATCTTTATCTTTACTACCGCATCCTAATCACCATGTATAGATCATGCTGTACAGCAGCACCTACCAGAGGAAAGACTGACGGAGAGGTACCCCTACTATTTGTACTGGTTATCTCCAAATTTTTGATTTTGCCAATTACATCCATTTGCTTCTCACTGCCTCATATGGATTCTGATGCAAAAGTACTACAGGATAAATAAAAAATATGCATATCATAAACCTTCAGAGCAGATACACTACATTTGGGGGAGCGATTATAATGTCTCAGTGAGAAAAGCTAAAGGCAAAAATCTGCCCAAATCACATAACTAGTTTGATAGCGTGGTTGTTTTTTTGCTAAGCAATCGCTATTTCGGCATTACATATTTTTAGACGACGGCGCTCATAATGAAGTCGGTGCCACAAACTCAATTCATATCAGTTGCATAATGGATTAGGACTGAAAATCTCTCTCCGTGGAAATACCACTTTTTTTGCAATTCGAAAAAAATTGCATTAACCATAAACATCTAATGACAAAAATGTTTTCTGTTTATTATGTTGGATATTTATTTGATTTATTTGTTTTGGGGGTTGTCCATGAATGATGTCAGACTTTTATTTCAACGTTTTGATTCAAACTCCTCCCTCTTTTTGTCACAAATTGTCGCACTTCGCCGTACCCCTCCCCCCTTTCTCCCATGTCACGCTAATTTTCATAAACATCTTTACTAATAATAAAGCTGAAAGTCTCTCTGGATCTCTGCCTGGATATTTGTCAGGATCTCTGTGACGCGCATAGCGCGTAGACCGCTCGACCGATTTTCATGAAATTTGGCACAGAATTAGTTTATAGCATGGGGATGTGCACCTCGAAGCGATTTTTCGAAAATTCGATTTTGTTCTTTTTCTATTCCAATTTTAAGAAATATTTACCGAGCAAATTATCACAACGTGGACTACTGTATTATCAAATTATCATAACGTGGAACCGTAACATGGGCAAGAAAATAAATATAGCAAATTGGCGAGAAATTCATCATCCATTATTTGTAAATATACATGCGAACCAAATAACCTTTATTTTCTACTACGGGCAAAGCCGTGCGGGTACCACTAGTGTTCTTATTAAAAAAAAACACAAAGAGTCACAATTTCACGAACCCCCGTCCCCCTCAAAGCGGGACATCATTTGTGGTCAGTAGGGTGTCCAAAAAAAAAACCAACTTTCAAAAGATGATAGTTTTACCATCTAAAAAGTTGGACATTAAACCAATGGTAAAATTTATAACTCTGCGAAAATATTTAGAGGTCCCCCAAAAGCGTCGAGTTTTGCCAAAATGTCCGAAATATAGTAAAATTTCACTAAAACAAGGGTTTACGTCCACCAGTGCTCCTTACATAATTTTAAAATGTAACCATTTATACATATACTAATAGCTTAGTTGCAATCAATTTATTTAAGAAAAGGCACCAATAATTTTAACTGTAACCATATCACTGTAAACTAGTAGAGCCATTTTTTTCCTCTTTGGATGCTATGCTGGTGAGATCAACTGCTGGTGATAAAAAAAAAAAAAAAAACGAGCTGATGTGTGCATCACATGACTTCCTTTTACTCTAATTTAATGTCATTTTCTCATCATTGGCAGTTTTAATGCGATTCAATAGTCTACTCTCTAAATATCACCGACATCGGCCAAATTGAAACCAGATTTAAAAAAAAAAATTAAATTATAAAGTCGCCAAATTTGTCGCCAAGTTGGCGACAAAAGACTGGCGATATATCGCAAATTGTCCGCCAAATTATAACACCACTTGAGTTTACATCGAAATTAACAATGATTTCACCCCATGAAGGGGCAAAAGACCCCTTCTTGAAAATCCGAATGCAACCAAAAAGGGAGGTGCACAACTAGACCCCACTAGGAGTCTAAGTACCAAATTTCAACTTTCTAGGACATTCCGTTCTTGAGTTATGCGACATATATACACACATACATATGTGCAATGTACATACAGACGTCACGAGAAAAATCGTTGTAATTAACTCGGGGATCATCAAAATGGATATTTCGGGTGTCTGTACGTTCCTAGGCATATATCCACGTGTGGTTGGGTTGAAAAATAAACTCATCATTTATTCGGGGGTGAGCAAAATGGAAATTCAGGCCGATTTTTGAGTGAAAATTTTTTTGCGAATACAATACTTTCTTTTTTGTAAAAGGAAGTAAAAAGGATACATAGCTCTGATTGAAACTCCTGAATAATATCTATCAGTGCTAGGAAAAATGATTATGTGTGGCTCATTTAATCTGGAAATTAGGAAAAATTTTCCCTCTAGTAGGGTTGTGGACATTAGGAACAGTTTAGCGAGAGAGGGTAGGTAGCTTTAAGAGGGCCTTTGATCTTCATTGGGGACTAATAAACTGACTAGGACCAGCCTAGCTGGGCCCAGAGCCTGTTGCTTGTATTTGAATTTTATTGTGCTTGTGTGTTTTATGTGCTTGTATCCAATTTTAAAAATTCAATTTTTAAGGAAGTTACTCTGCCCATCCAACATGCCGTGTGAAGAGCTCCTGGTTTTTGAATGGAAGTTTTAACATTTATTCCAACAGAGATTCAAAAGTTCTCTGTAATCATTTCGAAAGGATGCTTCTGATGAAGGAGCTGGCACATGAACTGATGTGGCTGAGACTCAATGGCTTAGCAAGTTTTTTAGAGTGTTCTGTTGCTCTTTTTCCACGGAGAGTTAATCATTTATCTAAAGCATCAATACATCCTTGCTTTGAATCAAGTTTCAATTTGTGGAACTGCCTATCCTCATAATTTTCTACGAGTTGTTTTGAGTTGGCACGCTTTATTTCAAGCAATTGATCCAGGTTTTTGATTCACTTAATCTCTCGGATTGTTTCTGTTTCAATACTTTATTAAGTTTGCTTGCTTTTTGTATAAATCCTTGACTTTCCTTGATACATGTTGTTTTTGCCTTCTTGGCAGTTTGGATTCTTCCCAATATTTGATCATATCCTAGAATCCCCCTTTGATATTGCGCTTCTTTTTAAGATGAAAATAAATGAAGTTTTGCATTACATCTCTTCCTGATGGTAGAGGTGCACCTGTATTTTTGTTATTTAGATATTCAAATACAAATGTGATGATCAGCAACAGGTTCTGGGCCCCGCTAGGCTGGTCCTAGTCAGCTAATTAGACTCCAATGAAAATCAATGGTCCTCATAAAGCTATCTACTCCCTTACTCATTACAGCCTTTTACGCTAAACTGTTCCAAGTGTCCACAACCCTACTAAAATGAAATTGTCCCTTAATTTCCAGATTAAATGAGCCATTCATAATCATTTTTCCTAGTACTGATAGATGTTATTCAGATATTTGAATCAGAGAGTTATGTATCTTTTTTAATCACTAGCAGTTGATGTAACCAGCATGGAGTCCAAAGAGGAAAAAAAAATGGCTCTTTTAGTTTACAGTGATATGGTTAGTTAAAATTGAAGGTGCCTTTTCTTACATAAATTAATTGCAACTGAGGTATTAGTATATGTATAAATGGTTACATTTCAAAATAATGTAGGGGGCGCTAGTGGACGTAAACCCTTGTTTTATTGAAATTTTGCTAAATTTGGGACATTTTGGCAAAATTCAATGCTTTTGGGGAACCTCTATATATTTTCGTCGAGTTATAAAATTTTACCAGTGGTTTAATGTCCCCCATAGAAAACTTTTTAGAGGGTGAGACTTCCAACGTTTCAAAGTTGGTTTTTTCTGGGACACCCTATGGTCAACCCCCTCTCCCGTTGTTAGAAGTAGGTACTATTTATATCTAAAAAAATGTGCACTAAAATGTTTCCTAAAAATTTTGGTTTTTTTTTAAACATATCAATTACACACATAGCTTTCATGATGATGTGTAACATCACAGTATATTAAAATACGTTTCATTCTAAATATTTTTTGTACTTGAATTAATAATATTTGCATATAAAGGTCGCTGTGAGCCTACTATTTTGTTGTGTGTACAAATATTATTTATTCATGTACAAAAGGTTACTACGTAAGGTATACAGGCGTCCCTCGTATAACACGGTTAATTCGTTCCGTGTGGTATCGAAACCGTGTTATGCGACTTTTTTAAAAATACCATTTTTACTGATTTTCAATACTAATTATGAATGTACATGAGAAAAATCAAGTTAAGATGTATCGTGTTATATCGAAACCGTGTTCCGTGTTATACGAGACTTAGAAATAATGCAAATCAAGGGATGTGTACCGTGTTATATCGAACCCAAATTAAAGTATTAGAGATATTAGCAAAAATTAATAAAATGTATTAAACGAAAATGAAATTCCATCTTTTATAAATATAACATTCGTATTGTATCAAAACCATGAAGCATTAAATTCAAGTTTTCGTACCGTTTAATATCGAAACCGTGTTGTAGAAGTACCGTGTTATACGAGAGACACCTGTACACGTGATTGAAAAACAACCGAAAAGACTCTGTGGCTAACAGGGTGAGATTGTGACACTTGAACTTCATTTTATCTTGTTTACTTGGTTCATTTGCTATTTAAGCAGACTGCTATTCATTCTCGCTGCCTTTACCGAATATCTTTACATCCTAAAGCTCACTACAGTCGAGTCCCGACTTACGCGAGGGATGCGTTCCAAGACACCTCGCGTAAGTTGGAATTTCGCGTTGTAGAACAAGGTATGTTTAGTAATTTTTTATAAGCATATCCAATTGTTTCAGACGTTTGTAAACACCCCTCATATTGTTTAAAACCATTTATTAACTATATATTGCAGTATCTTTTACAAAGAACCGACGCTTTCTGTATTTTAGAAAAAGCGTTATTATTTGACATAAAATTCTGTAATTTAGCACAAAATCATGATTAATGGGGGAGAGAAACTTAAAATAAAGCAGTATGGTACTTACAGTATGTACACTACAGCATTATTATAGCACTTAACAGTATAGATATAGTAAATATATTTATAATTTATAAAATGAAGGTTTTTGCAGCGCGATCAGAATGTTATCAGAATGTATTTTTTCAACGTTCATATGTAAAATGAAAACGAAAAAAAAAGGTAAGAATCGGAGTGGTTATTTGTATAAACTAAAGCAAAGCGTTGTTTAGACTAATACAGTTGGGTGAACTTCCGCTTTCAGTGATGCTAAAGGGATGAAAGTCCATTCACGAAACCAATATTTAGTGTCAACAAAGCCCATTCTAACTCTCCGCCGCTCTTTTTCCGAAAAATTTCATGTTGCAGGCGAGTAATTTATGTCCGCACTAAAAAATTCATTACTCGTGAAAAACTCGCGTTATAGCCATTTCGCGTAAGTCGGATAGCGTTGTAGCGGGATCCGACTGTATTCTGCATTAAAAGGGGGGTTCCCTGAAATCCCGAAACAAGTGTATGCAGTAATCCGCAACTTCGAGCAATGAAAGTTTATTTTCTTTTGCTGCTTTGACTTGTTTACATATTGCGCAAACTTCTGTGTGATTATCAACGATTGTGTCGGGTGCCATAAAGAAAGTGCTGCTATGCATTTGGTCATTGCTTACTTCTAGGAAAACACATGTACAACCCAAATTCAAAAAAATAGAATATCAGAACTGTTTGAACAAAACTTGTCGTTGAGTCGGGAAAAATGAACGCACTCAATATTTGATGACTAAAATTTATATTATGTCTCAAAACTTAAATTTAGACCTCTTGGGAATTCTTTAAAATTCCAAAACTTCAATCATATTTGTAAATTAACCAGCATTAGGCGTGAGCTTCCCACGTTGACAGCAGCATGTATTAATGAATTAAATTCCGAAAATTTCATAAAAATATTTCAAAACTTAGTCTAAAAGTAATTCTAAAACTATCGTAAATAAACTTATAATTTAGGCTATCTACTATGTTTCACAAAAGTTATTAAAACTGGCAGAAAGCGCAGACGATATGATATTAAAAAAAAAAAAACATAAAAACTGAACCTATTACTTTTCTTCACAAAAATATCGTCTGCTACGAACCAGAAATTCATTTTTGATGTATTCGGAACTCCAGCGCTCGAATACGCTACCTTGCGGTGATTTACAAAACTGCCGATGAAACTAAAACATTGCCACGTTGCGTTCCACATGTGTCTGTTGACGTAAACACAGGCAGTTTGTTCTGAGCATTTATTAACGCAATCGATGAGTCTTAGTTTGCTTTCAGCTACAGAAATTAATTCGTCCCTTAGTAGTCTTCTCGAGCTTCTCAAAATAATGTTAGTTTTCCTTATTTCCTTCTAAAATATGAGTTGATTGAAAATGGTGAAAGCGAAAACTGGATTAACGAACTTGGATAACGTTATACAAGGTAAAAAATTTTATTGTTTTGTATGAATTTGTAAGAATATGAGTTTTTTTTAATCTTAAATTAATTTAACTAACCATCTTTTACAGCAGCATTTAGTTGGAATGGACAGTATGCAAAATATTTTCTTGAATATATTATCGTAGAACAAAATGAAAAATGTTTCACCGAGAAAGAATTTACTTTATTCCTTTTATTCTCAGCTGAAAGGTTTCGCCAAATTTGTATAGGGTTATAGTTTTAGTATTGTGCGAGCAAAGTAGCCTTGGCGAGATTTCGCGTTTTTAGTTAAACCATTTTTAATTTTTATCATGAGTGGAATAAAATGGTAAGAATTGGTAGTAAGATTACAGAATTCGATAAGTAAAAAGAAATAATGGTCAATCAACTGAAAAGAAAACTACCACCATATATCCGTAAGAATTCTGTAGATGATTTGCATAACTTGACATAACTAAATCGTAACTCAGAAATTAGAAAAATCGAAACAGAAAAATTTTAAATTAACCGATTCGGGAATTCGAGAGAAATAACTCAGCAACAAATGCAAAACAATAAGCGCTAGCCAAGCAAGGCAAAGAAGTATCATCTTCTTTCGATAATAATTTGTAATGCCATATTGAATTTTCTAGCATTAATTGTTGTTCTTGTCAGGCCACAATTATTATTTAGTTTTATCAAGAATTGATAAATATCGAATTCAACATCGTGGAAATAGCTGCTTAGAACTACGAACTACGTAGTTTGCATTAATCTTTGACGTTTAGTAATGCTTCTTGAATTCTCATTTCTTTCTACGTGAGCCAGAATATCCACAAGACTTTGAAAATTACTTTAAAAAGAATAAAGCGAAAAATATCATACATACGAACAAAAATCACAACACTTTTAGCATTTTCTTCGTTACCACATGCGTTTGTTTTAGTTTTTAAGTCGGCCATTAGACAGTGACTGCAGTGCCACTATAGTTCGTTGGAGTTGCGAATCTTCTGCGGTTCTGTGACCAGAAACCGCAGACGATACATCAAAAATAAAGATTATCCTCGTTTTAGAACTTGCAATTATCTTAACATGAATAATTTTGGAGTGTTCTAACTATCCCTCGAACTTTGGGTGAAGTTCACATCGTGCAGCTATTTAAGGAATTTAATATGCTGCAAGAATCGAACAAAAATGAAGTTTTTTCGATGAGATAATCTCAAATTTATGTTTTTTTTATAAATTGGAATAAAAATCATGGAATGCTTTTATTCTAAACAAATTATATCCTATGTTCACCCCGGCACTCATGACAACGCGTATTCGCAACTCCAGCGCTCGAATACGCTACCTTGCGGTGATTTACAAAACTGCAGAAAAAACTAAAACATTGCCACATTGCGTTCCACGTATGTCTGTTGACTTAAACATAGGCAGTTTGTTCTGAGTATTTATTAACGCATTCGATGTGTCTTGGATTGCTTTCACCAACAGAAAGTGTTCGAGCTCCTCAAAATAATGTTAGTTTTCATTATTTCCCTCTAAAAAGTGATTTGATTGAGAAATGGTGAAAGCGCGTTAACACCAGAAAACTCTGGATTAGCAAACTTGGATAACGTTATACTAGGTAAAAATTTTTATTGTTTTGTGTGAATTTGTAAGAATATGGGTTTTTTTATCTTAAATTAATTTAACAAACCATATTTTACAGCAGCATTTAGTTGGAATAGACAGTATGCAAAAATTTTTCTTGAATATATTATCGTAGAACGAAATGAAAAATGTTTAACCGAGAAAGAATTTATTTTGTTGCTTTTATTCTCAGCTGAAAGGTTTCGCCAAATTTGTTTAGGGTTATAGTTTTAGTATTGTGCGAGCTAAGTATCCTTGGCGAGATTCCGCCCATGTTAGTTAAACCATTTTTATTTTTTATCATGAGTGGAATAAAATGGTAGAAAGATTACAGAATACGATAAGTAAAAAAGAAATAATGGTAGATCAAATTGAAAAGAAAACTACCACCATATATCCGTAAGAATTCTGTAGATGATTTGCATAACTTGACATAACTAAATCGTAACTCAGAAATTAGAAAAATCGAAACAGAAAAATTTTAAATTAACCGATTCGGGAATTCGAGAGAAATAACTCAGCAACAAATGCAAAACAATAAGCGCTAGCCAAGCAAGGCAAAGAAGTATCATCTTCTTTCGATAATAATTTGTAATGCCATATTGAATTTTCTAGCATTAATTGTTGTTCTTGTCAGGCCACAATTATTATTTAGTTTTATCAAGAATTGATAAATATCGAATTCAACATCGTGGAAATAGCTGCTTAGAACTACGAACTACGTAGTTTGCATTAATCTTTGACGTTTAGTAATGCTTCTTGAATTCTCATTTCTTTCTACGTGAGCCAGAATATCCACAAGACTTTGAAAATTACTTTAAAAAGAATAAAGCGAAAAATATCATACATACGAACAAAAATCACAACACTTTTAGCATTTTCTTCGTTACCACATGCGTTTGTTTTAGTTTTTAAGTCGGCCATTAGACAGTGACTGCAGTGCCACTATAGTTCGTTGGAGTTGCGAATCTTCTGCGGTTCTGTGACCAGAAACCGCAGACGATACATCAAAAATAAAGATTATCCTCGTTTTAGAACTTGCAATTATCTTAACATGAATAATTTTGGAGTGTTCTAACTATCCCTCGAACTTTGGGTGAAGTTCACATCGTGCAGCTATTTAAGGAATTTAATATGCTGCAAGAATATAACAAAAATGAAGTTTTTTCGATGAGATAATCTCAAATTTATGTTTTTTTTATAAATTGGAATAAAAATCATGGAATGCTTTTATTCTAAACAAATTATATCCTATGTTCACCCCGGCACTCATGACAACGCGTATTCGCAACTCCAGCGCTCGAATACGCTACCTTGCGGTGATTTACAAAACTGCAGAAAAAACTAAAACATTGCCACATTGCGTTCCACGTATGTCTGTTGACTTAAACATAGGCAGTTTGTTCTGAGTATTTATTAACGCATTCGATGTGTCTTGGATTGCTTTCACCAACAGAAAGTGTTCGAGCTCCTCAAAATAATGTTAGTTTTCATTATTTCCCTCTAAAAAGTGATTTGATTGAGAAATGGTGAAAGCGCGTTAACACCAGAAAACTCTGGATTAGCAAACTTGGATAACGTTATACTAGGTAAAAATTTTTATTGTTTTGTGTGAATTTGTAAGAATATGGGTTTTTTTATCTTAAATTAATTTAACAAACCATATTTTACAGCAGCATTTAGTTGGAATAGACAGTATGCAAAAATTTTTCTTGAATATATTATCGTAGAACGAAATGAAAAATGTTTAACCGAGAAAGAATTTATTTTGTTGCTTTTATTCTCAGCTGAAAGGTTTCGCCAAATTTGTTTAGGGTTATAGTTTTAGTATTGTGCGAGCTAAGTATCCTTGGCGAGATTCCGCCCATGTTAGTTAAACCATTTTTATTTTTTATCATGAGTGGAATAAAATGGTAGAAAGATTACAGAATACGATAAGTAAAAAAGAAATAATGGTAGATCAAATTGAAAAGAAAACTACCACCATATTCGGAACTCCAGCGCTCGAATACGCTACCTTGCGGTGAGTTACAAAGCTGCAAATGAAACTAAAACATTGCCACGTTGCGTTCCACGTGTGTCTGTTGACGTAAACACAGGCAGTTTGTTCTGAGTATTTATTAACGCAATCGATGTGTCTTAGTTTGCTTTAAGCTACAGAAATTAATTCGTCCCTTAGTAGTATTCTCGAGCTTCTCAAAGTAATGTTAGTTTTCATTATTTCCTTAATAATTGGTGAAAGCGAAAATTCTGGATTAACAAACTTGGATAACGTTATACAAGGTAAAAAATTTTATTGTTTTGTATGAATTTGTAAGAATATGGGTTTTTTTTTAATCTTAAATTAATTAAACTTACCATATTTTACAGCAGCATTTAGTTGGAATGGACAGTATGCAAAATATTTTCTTGAATATATTATCGTAGAACAAAATGAATAACCGAGAGAGAATTTACTTTATTCCTTTTATTCTCAACTGAAAGGTTTCGCCAAATTTGTTTAGGGTTATAGTTTTAGTATAGTGCGAGCAAAGTAGCCTTGACGAGATTTCGCGTTTTTAGTTAAACCATTTTTAATTTTTATCATGAGTGGAATAAAATGGTAGTAAGATTACAGAATTCGATAAGTGAAAAGAAAATAATGGTCAATCAACTGAAAAGAAAACTACCACCATATATCCGTGAGAATTTTGTTGACATGACACAATTAAATCGCAACTCAGAAATTAGAAAAATCGAAACAGAAAATTTTTAAATTAACCGATTCGGGAATTCGAGAGAAATACATCAGGACAAATGGAAAACAATAAGCGCTAGCCAAGCAAGGCAAAAAAGTATCATCTTCTTTCGATAACAATTTGTAATGTCATATTGAATTTTCTAGCATTAATTGTCATTCTTGTCAGGCCACAATTATTATTTAGTTTTATCAAGAATTGATAAATATCGAATTCAACATCGTGGAAATAGCTGCTTAGAACTACGAACTACGTAGTTTGCATTAATCTTTGACATTTAGTAATGCTTCTTGAATTCTTATTTTTTTCTACGTGGGCCAGAATATCCACAAGACTTTGAAATTTAATTTAAAAAGAATAAAGCGAAAAAATCATACGTATGAACAAAAATCACAACACTTTTAGCATTTTCTTCGTTACCATGTGCGTTTGTTTTAGTTTTTAAGTCCGCCATTAGACAGTGACTTCAGTGCCCCCTATAGTTCGTTGGAGTTGCGAATATCCGTGAGAATTTTGTTGATGATTTGTATAGCATGACATAATTAAAGCATAACTCAGAAATTAGAAACATACCAAAAAGAAAATTTTAAAATGAACCGATTCGGCAATTTGAGAAAAATAACTCAGCTACAAATGCAAAACAATTAGCGCTAGCAAAGCAAGGCAAAGAAGTATCATCTTCTTTTGACAATAATTCGTAATGTCATATAATTAAATTTTCTAGCATTAATTGCTATTCTTGTCAGGCCACAATTATTATTTAGTTTTATCAAGAATTGATAAATATCGAATTCAACATCGTGGAAATGACTGCTTAGAACTACGAACTGTGTATTTTGCATTAATTTCTAACGTTTAGTAATGCTTCTTGAATTCTCATTTATTTCTACGTGGGCCAGAATATCAACAAGACTTTGAAAATTATTTTAAAAAGAATAAAGCGAAAAAATCATGCATACGAACAAAGTTTACTAGACCTATTAGCATTTTCTTCGTTACCATATGCGTTTGTTTTAGTTTTTTCGTCCGCCATTAGACAGTGACTGCAGTGCCCCCTATAGTTCGTTGGAGTTGCGAATACGAAATTTCATGGTGATCGGTTGTGTAGTTAAGGCGTGAAGAGGTAACAAACAAACAAAGTCAATTTCGCATTTATAGTATTAGTAAGGATAAGGATGTATTGTGAAAAAATATTGTCTGTTCACAAAAAAAAAAAAAAAAAAAAATGTTAAAAAGGAAAAATTCAAACCTAGTCCGAAGAAAATAAATGAGAATAATTCAATTGTGCCATATTTTCTAACTTATCGTCTGCGTAAATTTATCATTGAAAACACGTTTTGACTTTTATTTAGAGTTATTGATTTTGAGAACATTAAAGGGAGCCAGTGTGTTATGAGTTTGTGAAGGTTTTTATTTTATTTTGAGTTGATGCAATGGATTATTGTGATGAGTATTCGCGTTGTGCATCCTTGTAATAAAATTTTACTTTTTTAAAAATAGTATCGAGAATTTTTTTATAAGAATTACTAAAAGACATTAGCAGAGTTCTGAGCAATGTTGAAAGATAAGTTCTAACAGATATCGTTTCTCATTATTATTATTACTGACGCAAGCAACGCCTGGTACTTTTTTCCATTCATACATAAATTTCTGATAACATAATTACTGATGTAATTACTGATACAAATACGAGCTCGTCATTTGGGCAATCAGGAGAATCAATTGCTCACCCATTTCTCCCGAGTTTTAAAAACAATCTGTACGTAAGCATTTTGAATGTATTTTGATGTTTGTTTCCTACGAAATGCATTGGATATATAATCTTTGCCACACACCCCTCTTCCGAAAAACACTTCGAAATGACGGACCTGTACAAATAAATGATTAAATGGTTCTAATATTGATTTAAAATTTATTGATTACTATGCCTTGTAATTAATGTTTTAAAAATATTGCACAAAGCGTTTACACAAGGAGTACTACTAAAGGTACCGAATCTTTAATCGCAAATCCAAGACTTGTTTTAAATGCGTCTGCCATTTGCAGGAGCGTGGCGAAAAGACTTCCCGCCAAGAAAAGGAAATGTGTACAAAGTACTTAGCCATAAAAATAATTACAAGTTCAGTAAAATGTATACTTATGAAAATGTAAAGTTATTTACACTTATAATATACACTATTTCATTACATTTAAAGAGGAAACCAGTAAAAACACTAAAAACAAATTCAACTTTGGTATGGTATTGAATGCATCAGTTGGTTCCTTTTTATTTTTGAGGCAAAAAAACATTAATACATACCTGTGAAACATTACTGTACCCCCTGGGGTGGATTTTTTCCTTGCAATTTATGATGAAACAAGATAAAAATCACAGCTAAAAATATACATTTTCTTACATCAATTAACTACAAATCAACGTTCAACTCTTCAGCTAATAAAAAACATGTTCAGCGGTTACAGTCAGCCCAAAATTGCTGTACATTCAAACTAGATGTGGTTCAACAGGGTACTAAAACCTCCATTCATTTGGTTTTTTCCAGTAATAAATGATTACTTTGAGCTTTCATTTTGCACAATCACTTTCTTTCATCAATGTTGCCCTCACGTAAGTAAAATTTCGTTTCTTTTTGACAACTCCGTCTTAGAGCACATCGATTTCGATTTTGTTATAAAGTGTGCAGTAATCAAAGTTTCCAGTAAAAAGGGAATAATATGTATGAAATAGCTTCGTCAGAGAGCAATATATTTTTCATTAAATATTCAAACTTAAAATATAGCCTTCCAAAAAGCCAAAATCAACCAAATCTACAACAGAAACTATTTCAATTTCAGACCATCGTCCAACAATTTATACGCAAACTAAGATCATAACGAATTTACTGGACCCGATGTAATCCTATTATCGTTTATATCGATTTATTATTGTTATCGTTTGATATCTAGTGTAGAGAAAAAAGTATTCGATTTGTGAGAATTTTTATGTTTCAAATTTTACTTTTTGATTTTGCTGAATCCACTGTGACAGTTTTTGGAAAATGATTTGTCTTATGTGTGTGTGTGTCTGCATGTGTGTGTGTGTCTGCATGTGTGTGACCGATTTTTGTGGCTGTTACGCAAAACTATTGCTGTAAATCGAATGAAATATGATACGCATATGTACCACTGTGGAAATTGGGGCCCATTAGTTTTTAATGCCAATTCCGTCAAAGGGGGAGGGGGGATTAATGGGACATTAACTACGTTATGCGTGACTGCTATATCTCAGGAAGTGACAGGCAGATTTAAACAAACAGTATTCCAGAGGCAAACATCAAAGGCGACAAGTATTCGCAAATCCAATAAACTATAGGGGGCACTGCAGCCACTGTCTAATGGCGGATGAAAAAGGTAAAACAAACTTATAACTTGCTTTGATGCTTAGTGAATGACAATAATTTTTCATCGTGTTTGTGGAAATCTTTATTTTCTATTCTTCTGAAATTACATTACATCATTGTCTGAAGCCTGTAATTTACCACAAAGAAAACACGTGGAATGGAATGTTTTACCTTTTTTTAGCATTGTTAATCACCGCAAGGTAGCGTATTCGAGCTCTGGAGTTGCGAATTAAATCGATTTCAGAGACTACAGCTCAAAGGTGTGTGGAGCAATCGAACGTTTTTTCGCGTAACTTGTGACTGCTATACAGTGAAACCTGTGTAAGTTGACCACTTCCGGTGCAGTACTTCAGTGGTCAACTTAGACTGGTGGTCAACTTACGAAGGGTTCGCTACGAGATTCTCAGCCAAATTTGGTGCAAATTGGTGGTCAAGATAGACAGGTGATTAGCTTACAAGGGTGATCAACTTTACAGGTTTTACTGTAGTTCCAGAAATAAAACACAGATTCAGACGGAAATTGATCCATAGGTAGGCGTCAGAGATCACTAAAGTTGAATCAGTTTTAACGCCATTGTCTTTAAGCGGGGAGGGGGGGGGGGGTCGGAAATACGAAGTTCTGTCCAGTTAATTGTGACTGCTATCTCAAGAAGTAATGTTACGATTTAGAAGAAATCTTTATCTTTACTAATAATAAAGCTGAAAGTCTCTCTGTCCGGAGGATGTCTTGATGTCTGGATGTCTGTAGGATGTCAGGATGTCTGTAGGATGTCTGTGACGCGCATAGCGCCTAAACCGTTCGGCCGATTTTCATGAAATTTGGCACAAAGTTAGTATGTAGCATGGGGGTGTGCACCTCGAAGCGATTTTTCGAAAATTCGATGTGGTTCTTTTTCTATTACAATTTTAAGAAAAAAATATAAGATGGACGAGTAAATTACGAAATTATCATAACGTGGAACCGTAACATGGGCACAAGCCAATTGGCGAGATACGAAATTATTATAATGTGGAACCGTGAGATGGGTACAAGCCAACTGGCGAGAAAATTCACCATACATTATTTGTAAATATACAGGCGAACCAAAAGACCTTTTGATTTTTCTATTACGGGCAAAGCCGTGTAGGTATCACTAGTTACTAATAATAAAGCTGAAAGTCTCTCTGTCAGGATCTCTGTGACGCGCATAGCGCCGTTCGGCCGATTTTCATGTAATTTTACACAAAATTAGTTTGTAGCATGGGGGTGTGCACCTCGAAACGATTTTTGGAAAATTCGATTTTGTTCTTTTTCTATTCCAATTTTAAGAACATTTTACAGAGCAAAATTATCACAACGTGGAACATAGGCGAGCAAATGAACATAGCAAATTGGTCAGAAATTCATCATCCATTATTTGTAAATATACAAGCTAACCAAATGACCTTTTAATTTTGTACTTCGGGCAAAGCCGTGCGGGTACCGCTAATTTAAAGTAAAACTAAACCTTCACAAAAACTGGCACTGATTCCGTTCCTTTTCGAGGGGGTCTGATTTTTGTCTTCCTTTCCGCGAGTTATACGGTTTAATTAAATCGACAATGTGGAAGATAACTCACATTAAAATATATGCCACTTACGAAATTGTCTCCAGATGGCCCATCACGCAAATTAATTGTTTGCAAGAACTGTTGACCGGAGAAATCTCAACGATTTGAAATCTTTATCTGCCACCATCTTTTATTTGTTTTCAAATAAAAACGCTTAATTCATTTGCAAGGCTTTTAGAATTATTTTCAATTTTCGCTCTTTTATTCTGGTTTTGCAAGTAGCAAAGTTTTGTAGTAATGATTACATGAGCGATTATAAAACTCATAATATAAACACAGAAGAAAATTTCGTGATGGCTGCAACATGGTAGTTGTTTTTTTTTTTGGAAAACAGGATTAATTTTGAATTCTTCTATTCATGTGTTACCATGATTGTTAATTTTCAATATGTTTTGGAAGACTTAGTTGTAATGTGTTTCCTATAACTCTCGATTAGAAACGTATTAGCTTAAAGAACGTATTCCGTTTTTTTTTTTTTTTTTTTTTTTTTCATTGCTTGCTAATGATAGTATTTTACCAAATTTACCAGCATAACTCAAAACGTGATGTAGACATAAATTTAAGACTTTTATTGAGCATATTTTAAGATTTGACTTGCATTGTATTTAAATCATTATAAACTGAGTAGTTTATTGATTTTATTTATAGTGTTTCGCAAGCTTAAAAAAATGAATCACTATTGACTTGGTAGTTTTATTTCAAACTTCACGAAAATTGAAAAATATTGCACAAAAGCTTGCGAAAAATTGCATCCAGATGTAGCTCTGTCAAGTTTCTCCACGCTGGATTATTCAAAGAACTTAATGTGGTAAGTTTATTTTGATTGAAATATAATACAGTAACTTCAGGTGAAATATCAGATGGAATACTCTCAAGTTTCCGTCCAGTGCAATTCACAAACGTTTGGTTGTCACTGCCTCTGATACCACACATGCATGGTTGAGGACAAGGACTGTCACTAAAACAACTAAATGTGTCTACCGGTAAAGATATCACTGAGATATTTTGAAGAAATTCCGGTTCTGCACAAACAATCTGCTCTTCATTTATAAATGAATCCAACCCAATCCATTTCGAACGCTTGTGTTTCAAGTAAAGATAAAAAGGATATAACTCACAATCACAGCGCAATGGATTTTCAGTGATATCGACAAAATTTTTTGCCAGACCATTGAAAAGGCATCCAGCTAGGTATCTATCATTTCGGGACCGAGTTTCATCTTTCATAAGAGATTCTATAAGTATTCTAGAAATATTATTGAATCGGAATGAAAAAGTAATCGTTTGCTTTATATTTTGTATGCACGGAGGAATTTCTAGTTCAGTTAACTGATTGTAATCCATGTTAAGATATTCGAGATACATCAGCTGTTTCCAACCAACTATGAATTTTGAGATTTTGTTTCTTGTCAGGTACATATTTCGAACTCTAGGTATCGTCGTTTGACCCAGCTGTAGGAATGAAATATAGTTTTCAGAAAAGTCAATAAACTCTAAGTCTGTGAAGTCTTTAATGTGATCATCAATAACATGCTGTATGCTGTTACGACTCAAATCCAATATCCGTATATTTGGAGCTTCGTTGAAAAGTTCACTTATGTTGTTTAGATGGTTTGATGTTAAATTTAGCTTAAATAAATGGGATTTATTTTTAAAAATATTAGTGTCTAAGTGAAACAGCTCATTCCTCGAAAGATCAATGTCATATAAACTATTCACATTTTGGAAAATATCTTTATAAAGTTGCTTTATGTGATTATTGTTTAAGATAACAGTATTTAGTTTTGTAGAATCTTGAAACAAATGGTTCCCTAAAGAATTGATTTTACAAAATGAGCAGGAAAAATATTTCAACTCCTTTAAATTTCGCAGTAAGTTATCTTGAAGAATTACTATATCATTGAAATTTAAGATTAATGTAGTCAACATATTATTTCGTGAAAATAATGCTCCATCTATTGCTTTTATATTATTATGAGACAGATCTACCGAATTCAGTTTGGGTAAACGGATAAATGTATCACTTGCAATACTCTCTAATGTGTTAAAAGATACGTTTAAATCTTTTAAATCAGGCAAAAAGTTGAACATACTAAAACTAAGAATCTGCAATTTATTACCTGACAAATCCAGCGTTTCTAAATTTCTCAGTCCTTCAAAAATGTTGTCAGGAAGGCTGTAAATATTGTTAAACGACAGTATCAAATGTCTCAGCAAGAAATTGTCAGATAAACTAGTTCGCACTAAACTCACATATGAAACATTAGTAATAGTTAGATCCGTTAACTGGTGCAAATTATGTGAATAAAGAAATATATTGACAAAGCTTGAGTTTGATACTTTCAAGGTCAAGATGGAGTCATCGTAAGAAATTTCTCGCATGGATGCCAAACAACTTGTATAATATTTGCACAAGTTTGGTGTTGCGCTGGGATCGAAATCGACAATGCTTCTCACATTACTTGGACAACTGACAAAAACTGAACTCGAAGAAAAGGTAGCATTGTTTAAATAGTTGATAAGTGTTATATTTTCTTCATCAGTCGCATCAAACGGATCAGTGCCGTACATTTCAGCAATGAAAAAATGGGGCTCTTCAAAATCAGTTTCATCATCCAAACTTTCGCACTTTGACTTCCATGATGATTCATTCTTTGCATATTCGCATTCAAATGAAATGTTGGTTAGGTGAAATGGACAGTGATCAACTACAGTCTGAGAAGTTATGACTAGTGCTGATCCCAAAAGTAAGATGCAAGCACCAAGAATCATCATTGAAGATACATGGTAAGTGATATGTCAGCAGTACCTAGAAAAAAAAATCATTTAAGAATTGTTTTTAAAAGACAACAATTGATAATTCTTGTTCTGTTACCTCCTTTTTGAGTGTATAATCAAAGACAAAGCCTAAAAATAGTCTTTTTTTTGTATGGTTCAATGTGTCGGTAGTCACAATGGATCTCCTCCTTTCAATTTTTAACATTCTCAGAAATGCAAAGCTCACTTTCAAGAATTCTTCAACCTTAGAAAAATATCGTCATTTGCGTCGATTCTTTCATTTTTTGGGTCAGAAACTCGTGCTCAAATTCACGGATTATTCGAAGCGTTTTACACGAAGACATTTCGTCAAAAACAACGAAAATTTCATGAGATTTGAAAATTCATTTCCGAGAGTGAAGTGTGTTGGGTCAGTAGGGTAAAAAAAAAAAACATATTTCCTGTTATTCCTCGGCACAAAGGTATTTATTTATTGCATACTTTCAATGTTTTAACTTTAGATACCTCCTTTTATTTTGAATGAACTGAGACAACATTTTGTGTATTGTGTCCAAGACTGCGCTCTCAGAGAATAACTGGGTATGAAAAATTTTACTCTATAACAGTTAGTCACTATCGCCGACTCTAGGGGTTTGAGGGGGCTCCGACGCCCACAATAATTTGTGTGTAGGTATATCTTTTTTTTAGAAGAAGTGGCCAGAGCTTTACTTAAAGAAGAGTTTCTTTTTGCTTGAGTGTCAATGAGAATTGTTAACTTTTAAGGAATTTGTAGGCACTTACAAAATTCTGTATATCAAGGCAAAGACCATATTTTATTTACTAAAAGATATTCCTGTAAGCCTAGACTTTCCTTTTCTGGATCTAAGAGGACTGCTTAGAGTATGTTGCGTCAAATATATGAGGGGGAAGTTTGGTGGACTTCAAAAGTTGGTTTTAAGCAAACAGTCACAAGCAATATATATATATCTGTCTATAGCAGATATCTGTCATATCTGCTGATTCTAGATATTTAATTCCACCAATGAAAAGGAAAATATGGAGCAACATATTTTGCAGTAAGTTACCGCCCCTAACCCTGGGCTAAGACAGAAATACTTAAAATACACCGCCAGCTCAGTTATTCCATCCGAGGGCTGCAGTTTCGTGCTTTTTAGCACTCATCAGCCCGGAATAGGAAGTAACTGAGCTGGAGGAGGAAAACCATTATAAAAGGAGCGAAGAGAGCCAAACAAACTGGTAGCTTATGTGGAATCAGCATACCAGACAGACGGTAACTTTTAGGGCGGTAACTTACTGCAAAGTACCATGCTTTGCCATCAATCTTTGAGTTGAACCGCACCATTGTTGCGGTCACTCGTCTGGTGTGCTAATTCTACGTTAGCTACCAGTTTGTTTGGCTCTCTTGGCTCCTTCAAGAGGTTTTCCTCCTCCAGGTCAGTTACTTCCTATTCCGGGCTGATGAGTGCTAAAAAGCACGAAACTGCAGTCCTCGGATGGAATAACTGAGATGGCCTTGTATTTTAAGTATGGAGCAGTATAGTTAAAAAATATTGAAATCTAATATTACTTAAGCAATGTAAAAATACTGTAAGGACTAACTTAAGGCTCGGCAAGGAGTTGTTTGGCTTCTGGTTTAGTTCTAAATTTCGAAATTTCGACAGATGGTACTGCCATCTATCGTGTGCTTCGAACTTCCACTTAAACGGTGCTCGTTAAATCGAAAGCCGTCCCTCACTGCCTTAAATAGACTAGTAATTGCTACTCGGGCTCGTTTTCCCCGGTTAACAACAGCAATACCAACTGAGAAATCTCTTTAAAATTAAATTTTAAAATGTTTAGCGGCAGTCGTTCTTTTTGAAGAACAACATTAAGTTACATTGTAGGTTATCTTTGCATTTACTGGTTTTTAAGCTATAGGAATTCGGATTTTTAATTAAATATCAACGCTGAGCGTAATTTTATTCTTATATGAGGTAGTGAGAAGCAAAGGGATGCAAGTGGCAAAATTAAAAATTTGGAGATAACCCGTACAAATGGTAGGCGAACCTCTCCTCTGTCTTGAGGCAAGAGATAGTACTAGTAGTCCTGGTAGGTGCTGATGTACAGCGTGATTTAGAAAAAAAATTTAATGAAAGCCTACCTAGGCTCCGATCTTTAAACGCGTTTTACTCGAAACTTAAAATAGTCCACTTGCATCCCTTTTCTTCTCACTGTCTCATGTAAGAAACGAAAACGAGAATCAAATGGTAAATTTACTACAACGTTTTACTGACTCGTAAGAAAATAGATCATGCAGTATTCGCTACCTGTAATCACCAATATCGCAGGAATATAAATGAGTTCCATTTGTTTTAACATGTCTTGATCAAAAATAAAAATAAAAATCCGTGATGGTTTCAAATTGGAAAGATAAAAAAGTAATTGAAACAAACATTTTTTTTGCACTTTATGTTTTAATCTTCTTTTCTTGTAATGGATTGGAATTTAAAAGTCAAAGATGTAATTTTACATAAAAATTTACAGATTATCACCATTTTTATATAGGTGCAAAGGAACACTAAAAACAATTTTGTATAAATACAAAGCTCAATATGAGGTTGAAAACTGCTTTGGGCATAGTTAGGAGGAACAGGAAGATGAGAGGAATGGAACAGCTGCGTTTGTGCCGAAATAAAACGTGAAATATTATTTCCAGCCTGTTTAATAGATGTAGCAGCTTTAGACTCTAGCTTAATTCTAACTTGCTAACTAGTAAGCCTACTGGACTAGCTAGAAATAATTTTTTTCATAATTTTCGGTATAAGTGCAGTTATTCCATTCTTTCCAACTCTCTTCTACTAGTGACTGTAGTTGCATAAAAAGTTGCTATTTCGTGTTTTAAACCTTCTTTCATGCTTGTTTCTTCTTTATCTGACTTTTACTGGGAAAATAGGCCAAAAAGTAAAATCATTCATTGGAGGCCAAATCTCTGGAAAGTCTCATGTGACCAGTGATTTTAATTTATTGCTAACAGATTGTAGCCTAAGAGTGGTATTAGGGAAGAGCTGTAAACAGCTTCATTTCAACACACAAAGCGATTTTTCGACATTACTCCCACTCTGAAACTGGGGACGAAAAGGATGGGAGGGGGCGGAAAGGGGAACAGTGAAAGGTCGAAATGTTGCCCACCTGCTTTTAAAGGCGTCGAAACCGGGAACAATGAAGTTTGTTCGCTTATAGGATCTACATTTTTGTTGTAAATTATTATCTGTCTTGTTTGGTCATCAAATCCATTTATAACTGTTCGATCCGGTGATGGTGCTGCCATCTATCGGTATATAAAATAATGGAGGCAAGGCACTTAGTATGCAGTCCTCGACATAAATACAGTTGTAGTCAGTTGTGACTCTTGAATAGAATAGAATAGAAATCCATTTATTGTGAGTCTAGAATACCAAAACAATTAAGCATTTTTTTTAAAATATCAATTTTTTTATCTGTCTTCCTGAAAATCGGTAAAAAATCATATTTTTGAGAATTTTTGTTGAAAACAGTAATTACAAAATAAAACTTGTTTTCCTTTTAAAAATTCAGGTCTATTTTTGGCAATAAATAGGAAAAAAAATTTAAGCCCTCACAAGCGAAACTTAATTTTTTACGATTTTTTAAAGTTGATGTTCCCATTTGGGAACATTGGCGCTTAAAAGGTTTTAAAAAAGCGCATTTTTCCTTTGTGTCCCGAAAATTTATATTTTAAAGAGAAAAAATGTTGCTTTGCATTTGGCATCACAGAAAAAACATTTACGCTTCAAAAGTTTTCTATTTAATCGATCATCAAAACTGACATATTTTTCATGCATTTAATCTGTTCCAGTTGAAGCTGCAGTTTTCCATTCGTATTGCACAATAAAACAACTATTATAATTATCATTATTATTTTTAAAGAAAAGTTAGTCAACTAATTTCCTTTTGTTTTTTGCTAACGAACCGCCCTAGTGTGATGATCAATTAATCTTTCTGTTGGTGTAAAATGTCATTAATTTATACATTAATTCAATCGCTACTTTTTATGACCTCAGTTAGATCGCGATTTTTGGATTTTGGTGCTTTTGTGTTGCTTCCCAACAATCGCGATATAATAAGGGGTAATTGTTTTTACTAATACCTGACACTACACCCAATGGATCATTAATGTACACTGCTCAAAGCAATTAGGAGAGCAAGCACACAGAAGTGAATAAACCGCTGTGAGGTAGCCTTGCAAAGTTGCAAAGGCATAAAATGTAGTTTACACGTGTATTAAGATGCAACATAGTAAAAAAGAAGCAGAAAACATTTGACTGGGAACTTTACTCCTCTAGAACAGTGAAATGAACATGAAATAAGGCATCTCCAACATCGTCTGCTACAGTTCTTTGTGTTTTCCCCGAATTCCAGTCCCCCGACAAAACGTCAAACCGTGGAATCCGGTAAATTACGGTGTTGTGGCATTTTCCAATAAAAAAAACAATCAACGGTTGAATTTTACCGCTCAGACAATGAAAAAATGGGGCTTCTGTAAAATCGCGATTTCTGCACTTGTATCCTCTTTCTGATTTTCGACGACAGAAATGTTGATTCGCCTCCGAAGTTTACATTGTATCCTCATGTTTCCTGAAAAAAAGGAGGCTTTATTGGAAATTAGTTTTCGGAATAATATTGTTCTCGGTTTTGTTAAAACCATGTGCTCCCCTAATTGTTTCTAGCAATGTATTTCAAGGAAAAAGCGAAATTTTTTTAATTAAAAGGGCAGTATGGACAAAATCAGCAAGAAACTTTTCAGCTCTGTCATGCCTAAACGTTTCGAATTAATTTCATTTCACTACTATTTCGGTGACAGGACAAAATATTTTCTGGGGTGTCATCAGATATCACAGCAGTACTTTTCCGTGGCATGGCATACCTTAGTTTCTCCCAAAACCATCTTTCGCCCCAAACTAAATAAGTTCTTTTTGATATCACCTGCCGCAATTCTGCATCCACATTGTCCAAAGAAGCAGATTTGTCGGTCATGATTATTATCAATCTATTCAGCTTGTCGTATGCCATTGGAATAACGGCTGCCCGAAGTTCAATTGCAAACCAGGGACTAGATATGAAAGCTTCAGAGAGAACTATAATTGTTCTTTTGCTGCTTTCAACGGAATCCATGATGTTGTCAGTTATGAATCGTCCAGGTAACCAATCCCGCTCATGAATGCATAACTGAAAAAATGGTGCACTGTTTTCTAGTTCTTCAAGCAAACTCATCACTATATCGCGATCACTACTGCTGTAAGCAATAAATGCATCAAATACTTTATCATCATCCATATCACCATCTTCAAAGCAGTAATGGAACACATGGTTGAAATGCATATATATAAATGAAAGAATTAACTGGCGCTGCTTGTAATAAAACAGCATTATGGCTATAAGTAAACTAAAAAATACACACAAAGAAATAACACTAGCTGCTTCATTATAGGTTTTCACAGTAAAAGGGCAAAGTATTGAATCTGGCACACTTGTCAGAGGTAGAGTTGTAACAGTGTCATTGTTAGTTATTTTGCAAAGTATGTCACTGGAGTCAATAACTGAGAGTGGATATTGCAGAAGGAAATGCTTTAACTTTTTTCTTGTACAATTGCAAGTGAGGCCATTGCCTGCAAACATTAACCTAAAGCTGGTGTGGTTTGATATGAAGTTCATAAGATCGTGTGGTAAAGTTTCAATAGTATTATTTTTCACAGATAAGAAATGCAAGGATGGTGGAATTTCCCAATCTGCCAAATCTCGCAAGGCGTTTCCATCCACATGTAGCTCTGTCAAGTTTCTCCACGCTGGATTATTCAAAGAACTTAATGTGGTAAGTTTATTTTGATTGAAATATAATACAGTAACTTCAGGTGAAATATCAGATGGAATACTCTCAAGTTTCCGTCCAGTGCAATTCACAAACGTTTGGTTGTCACTGCCTCTGATACCACACATGCATGGTTGAGGACAAGGACTGTCACTAAAACAACTAAATGTGTCTACCGGTAAAGATATCACTGAGATATTTTGAAGAAATTCCGGTTCTGCACAAACAATCTGCTCTTCATTTATAAATGAATCCAACCCAATCCATTTCGAACGCTTGTGTTTCAAGTAAAGATAAAAAGGATATAACTCACAATCACAGCGCAATGGATTTTCAGTGATATCGACAAAATTTTTTGCCAGACCATTGAAAAGGCATCCAGCTAGGTATCTATCATTTCGGGACCGAGTTTCATCTTTCATAAGAGATTCTATAAGTATTCTAGAAATATTATTGAATCGGAATGAAAAAGTAATCGTTTGCTTTATATTTTGTATGCACGGAGGAATTTCTAGTTCAGTTAACTGATTGTAATCCATGTTAAGATATTCGAGATACATCAGCTGTTTCCAACCAACTATGAATTTTGAGATTTTGTTTCTTGTCAGGTACATATTTCGAACTCTAGGTATCGTCGTTTGACCCCAGCTGTAGGAATGAAATATAGTTTTCAGAAAAGTCAATAAACTCTAAGTCTGTGAAGTCTTTAATGTGATCATCAATAACATGCTGTATGCTGTTACGACTCAAATCCAATATCCGTATATTTGGAGCTTCGTTGAAAAGTTCACTTATGTTGTTTAGATGGTTTGATGTTAAATTTAGCTTAAATAAATGGGATTTATTTTTAAAAATATTAGTGTCTAAGTGAAACAGCTCATTCCTCGAAAGATCAATGTCATATAAACTATTCACATTTTGGAAAATATCTTTATAAAGTTGCTTTATGTGATTATTGTTTAAGATAACAGTATTTAGTTTTGTAGAATCTTGAAACAAATGGTTCCCTAAAGAATTGATTTTACAAAATGAGCAGGAAAAATATTTCAACTCCTTTAAATTTCGCAGTAAGTTATCTTGAAGAATTACTATATCATTGAAATTTAAGATTAATGTAGTCAACATATTATTTCGTGAAAATAATGCTCCATCTATTGCTTTTATATTATTATGAGACAGATCTACCGAATTCAGTTTGGGTAAACGGATAAATGTATCACTTGCAATACTCTCTAATGTGTTAAAAGATACGTTTAAATCTTTTAAATCAGGCAAAAAGTTGAACATACTAAAACTAAGAATCTGCAATTTATTACCTGACAAATCCAGCGTTTCTAAATTTCTCAGTCCTTCAAAAATGTTGTCAGGAAGGCTGTAAATATTGTTAAACGACAGTATCAAATGTCTCAGCAAGAAATTGTCAGATAAACTAGTTCGCACTAAACTCACATATGAAACATTAGTAATAGTTAGATCCGTTAACTGGTGCAAATTATGTGAATAAAGAAATATATTGACAAAGCTTGAGTTTGATACTTTCAAGGTCAAGATGGAGTCATCGTAAGAAATTTCTCGCATGGATGCCAAACAACTTGTATAATATTTGCACAAGTTTGGTGTTGCGCTGGGATCGAAATCGACAATGCTTCTCACATTACTTGGACAACTGACAAAAACTGAACTCGAAGAAAAGGTAGCATTGTTTAAATAGTTGATAAGTGTTATATTTTCTTCATCAGTCGCATCAAACGGATCAGTGCCGTACATTTCAGCAATGAAAAAATGGGGCTCTTCAAAATCAGTTTCATCATCCAAACTTTCGCACTTTGACTTCCATGATGATTCATTCTTTGCATATTCGCATTCAAATGAAATGTTGGTTAGGTGAAATGGACAGTGATCAACTACAGTCTGAGAAGTTATGACTAGTGCTGATCCCAAAAGTAAGATGCAAGCACCAAGAATCATCATTGAAGATACATGGTAAGTGATATGTCAGCAGTACCTAGAAAAAAAAATCATTTAAGAATTGTTTTAAAAGACAACAATTGATAATTCTTGTTCTGTTACCTCCTTTTTGAGTGTATAATCAAAGACAAAGCCTAAAAATAGTCTTTTTTTTGTATGGTTCAATGTGTCGGTAGTCACAATGGATCTCCTCCTTTCAATTTTTAACATTCTCAGAAATGCAAAGCTCACTTTCAAGAATTCTTCAACCTTAGAAAAATATCGTCATTTGCGTCGATTCTTTCATTTTTTGGGTCAGAAACTCGTGCTCAAATTCACGGATTATTCGAAGCGTTTTACACGAAGACATTTCGTCAAAAACAACGAAAATTTCATGAGATTTGAAAATTCATTTCCGAGAGTGAAGTGTGTTGGGTCAGTAGGGTAAAAAAAAAAACATATTTCCTGTTATTCCTCGGCACAAAGGTATTTATTTATTGCATACTTTCAATGTTTTAACTTTAGATACCTCCTTTTATTTTGAATGAACTGAGACAACATTTTGTGTATTGTGTCCAAGACTGCGCTCTCAGAGAATAACTGGGTATGAAAAATTTTACTCTATAACAGTTAGTCACTATCGCCGACTCTAGGGGTTTGAGGGGGCTCCGACGCCCACAATAATTTGTGTGTAGGTATATCTTTTTTTTAGAAGAAGTGGCCAGAGCTTTACTTAAAGAAGAGTTTCTTTTTGCTTGAGTGTCAATGAGAATTGTTAACTTTTAAGGAATTTGTAGGCACTTACAAAATTCTGTATATCAAGGCAAAGACCATATTTTATTTACTAAAAGATATTCCTGTAAGCCTAGACTTTCCTTTTCTGGATCTAAGAGGACTGCTTAGAGTATGTTGCGTCAAATATATGAGGGGGAAGTTTGGTGGACTTCAAAAGTTGGTTTTAAGCAAACAGTCACAAGCAATATATATATATCTGTCTATAGCAGATATCTGTCATATCTGCTGATTCTAGATATTTAATTCCACCAATGAAAAGGAAAATATGGAGCAACATATTTTGCAGTAAGTTACCGCCCTAACCCTGGGCTAAGACAGAAATACTTAAAATACACCGCCAGCTCAGTTATTCCATCCGAGGGCTGCAGTTTCGTGCTTTTTAGCACTCATCAGCCCGGAATAGGAAGTAACTGAGCTGGAGGAGGAAAACCATTATAAAAGGAGCGAAGAGAGCCAAACAAACTGGTAGCTTATGTGGAATCAGCATACCAGACAGACGGTAACTTTTAGGGCGGTAACTTACTGCAAAGTACCATGCTTTGCCATCAATCTTTGAGTTGAACCGCACCATTGTTGCGGTCACTCGTCTGGTGTGCTAATTCTACGTTAGCTACCAGTTTGTTTGGCTCTCTTGGCTCCTTCAAGAGGTTTTCCTCCTCCAGGTCAGTTACTTCCTATTCCGGGCTGATGAGTGCTAAAAAGCACGAAACTGCAGTCCTCGGATGGAATAACTGAGATGGCCTTGTATTTTAAGTATGGAGCAGTATAGTTAAAAAATATTGAAATCTAATATTACTTAAGCAATGTAAAAATACTGTAAGGACTAACTTAAGGCTCGGCAAGGAGTTGTTTGGCTTCTGGTTTAGTTCTAAATTTCGAAATTTCGACAGATGGTACTGCCATCTATCGTGTGCTTCGAACTTCCACTTAAACGGTGCTCGTTAAATCGAAAGCCGTCCCTCACTGCCTTAAATAGACTAGTAATTGCTACTCGGGCTCGTTTTCCCGGTCACTCTAAAAAATTTCCGTAAATTTAGGCGCATTGGCCATAAAATTATACGGTAAGTGCCCTTCTTCGAGGAAACAGGGCAGTGACCGTAATTGTAAAAAAACTACAGTAAATTTAAGCTGCGTTGACCGTAAAATTACGGGGCTGTCGTCCAGTCCCTTAATCTGTGCAGAATACGGTCATTCCCCGTAATATGCTAGCTGATAAAGATCACGTGTCGTTGTCACGTGTTTCTACGCAAAGAAGCGGGAAGGAGAAAAATCAAGATGGATGGCCTGTGTTGAACGAATGTTGTCTTCCAACTAGAGTCCCTTTCAACAACTTAACCTTTTAAATATGTAATGTATGATATAAGTCCCACAACATCTGGACCAAATATACGTATTGGAGAGTAGGGACTCTGACATACAGGCTCTCATCCAAGTATTGCGCCTAGGCATCGAAAGAAAGATGTTGTCTTCGTGCTTCGTCGCCGTCGCCATGTGATTCCAATGTCTGGATTCAAAATATTAAGTAAGTGGTTTTTTTTCTATACTATTGTTTAAGTGTAATTTTAATCCACTGTTCTTTTTTTATTAGCTATTTTGATAACAATAATTTGTGAGCATTGATTGATGGCGAGTACCGAAGCGCAGGGCCGGACTGGGTGATCGACAGGGCGCGGGAAAGCTGAGTTGAAGGGCGCCGACTGAGCCTCCATAATATCTAAGAAATTAAGATTTAATGCGACCATTTTTAAAAGGATAAAAAATCATTGAGAAGCAAATAAAGCCCTTTTTTGTTGCTGAAAATGTCTAAACGAGAAGTCATATTTTTTTCAAGTTCAAAAATAGTAGGAAAGACCTCCCCCCAAAGAGTGTTGGTACATCCCCTTAAATATTAATGATTACCCCCTAGAAAGAGACTCCCATAAAAAAAGAGACGAAAGACCACCAAAATACACCCTGAAAATTTGAATAACGTCGCGGGGGCGGTTGGGGGGAATAATTTTTAATTTCGAAGAATGAGAAGTTTTGCAAAATGTTTCTCAACAGAAACTTTTTCCGAAAATTCATTGCTTGTTCGTCTTTCTTCTGAAATGCATCATTCACTAGTTCAATAGCATTAAGTAACAACACCTCTTGCAGTGATACTTTTTTTTTGTGTTGTCGATTGAATTTTTTTCACTGGTATCTGCTGTTGTTTTAAAACATGACGCTATCATTTTATTACACGAATTTGTCGGTTCTTTAAGCTGACGAGGTTTTCTCTGTGCGATCAACATTCATGCTCAGGTTTTTTTTTTTTTTTTTTTTTTGTCCCTGCATATGCTAGTTTGTCATTTTCGACAAAATGCTTCTGCAATTTAAAATTAAAAAGAGATGTATGTACATGACAATTCAAACTGTTGTCCGTTTTCAAAGACTGTTTTAAAATATTTTTTCCACTTTATTGTGCTAAAGTTCAAAACTCATAAAGAATAAATTAAAAATATCATTTCATAAGTAAATTTTTTTCTTTGGATTGTTAAAAATCCAGAGCCGATCCTAGGGTGTCGGCCGCCTGTGTGCAAAGACCTGATGTGTCGCCCCTGAAGAGCAATTTGCATGTTTTGACTATAACGCCCATATAAATCTATATAAATCTTACTTCAAATTTCTGTATCAAGATCTAATTTAAAAAAAAGAAAAACAAAACAGAAGAAGGATGAATTCATGTAAAAAGTTAGAAAAAACTCCTTTAGGTACAATTTATATCTTTGAAGAAAGTAATAGGTACAAAAAATGTACTAGTCGTAAAAACGCATTTTATAGTCTGTCTTTGGTGACATCAGAGGAAAGACGGAGGAGGAAGAAACAGGGTGGGGGGGGGGGGGATCGCATATAGAAAATATTCAAAATTGGCTTATGAAAAAAGCTGTAATTAATCTTTGGTTGTGTTTGGTTGCTAGGACAAAAGAGTCGGGAACATTCAAGGTCCATGGAGAAATTTTCAATATTGACGTCAAAAATTGCAATTTTAGGAAATTTTTCGAGATTTGAGGGGAAAGTAATGTTGGAGTTCTTTCCTAAAATTCTTTAAAAATTGATGTTAAATTGCAGCTTTTTTTTTTCTGACCTTAGTTTAGAAAGGATTGGCGCTCTTAAAGAAAATTTTCTGGAACGGAAGTTTGGAACAAGCAATTTTGTGTTATCTTTGTTGACGTTGTTGGAGGGAGGGAGATTCGGTCGTCTCCTATCGAAAGTTTTCAAAATTGAAGTTTAAAACTCAAATTTAGGCTGTCTTTGGTGACGGTAGGGGGTCTGGCATCTTTCCTCTGTTAATTTATCGGCACTATTGTTTCAAAAACACATTTTTCGCTAGATTTGGACACGATAGGGGAAAATACTCCGAACGGAGAGAAATATTTTACGGAATTAAAATCAATTTTAGGCTATTTTTATGAAGGAAGGGTTTTAGGGCTCTAAAAAGCGCAATTTTGTACTATCTTTGGTGACGTTAAGGAAACCGAGAAGTTTCAGCGGATCTTTCTGAATATTTTTCGATATTAATATCTGAAAAATAACTAAAGACTTGTCTCCGATTGATGGGGGATGCCGGATGTCCTAGCGCCGTGAAAATTTACGTAAGCTATCCGGAATTTTTTAGAAATGGAAGTCCCAAAATCGTATTTTAGGCATTGTTTGATAACGATGGGACAAAGAGCGGTTGGGGATTCAGTGTGCCCTCAAGAACTGTTTTTTGAAACTGAAGTCAATTTCAGGCTATTTTAAGCAGGAAGGGTTTGGTGGCTTCACGGAACCATCTAAAAACGAAAGTTTGAGCCATAGTGATTACGTTGGAGAAAAGGGGGATCCGCGGTATTTCCCCCAAAGTTCTTTGAAACTTATGATTGAAAAACGCAATTTTGGTTTGTTTTTGAATACGTTAAGTGAGAGGGGGTAGGATTGAGGGCCGCTAACTCAGACCATCTTTGGTAGTAATGTTAGGGAATGGATTTCAGGGGCCTCTACCGCAAATTTCGAAAAGAAATTTGAAAAATGCAATTAAGCAATTTTTGATGACGTTTGGAAGAGCTGTCCCCAGAAGAGACATTTTGGATTTTAGAGCGATCATTTTTAGGCTATGTTTGATTAAATTTAAAATAGAAAGAGTGAATAAGAGACTGAATTGGATCTTTAAGATCGATGGTTCAACCAGCAAAATTTTCCGAAATTGAAGTCCTAAAAACGCAGTTTGAAGCCTTCTTTAGTCTTGTCAAAAAGGTCAAGGCATCCTTTTGGATCTTCGTTTTGGAGCTACACTTAAAATTTGTTACCCGGGGCAAAGGTCCTGTCCTCCTACTTGATATGTAACCGGGCAGTTCATTCGTGATTTTAATTAGAAAAAACTGCTGTAAAATTAAAAATTTTAGTTTTTTGATTATATATGTTTGACTCTCAGGGGAGTAGCAATTTTCCATTGTCTCTCCAGTCTCCACTTATCCACGACTGCTGAACACAGAATTTGTAGTTTGAAATACTTGCGAGAGTATCCTATCAGCATAGTTTTTTTTTTCCTTTTACATAGAATATGTATGTCTTCATTGTTAAGGGTCAATAAAAGCTTGGAAGGCTGGGGAAGGCTGGGGATGAGTATTAGTGGCCTTTAGAAGGCACGCTTTTATGCTTCGGGTGGGGGGGGGAATAGATTTCCGTTATTGCCCCTCCCCTGCTGTATCCATGCCTGATTACCAGTTCTGTCACAAATTTTGCAACCAAATGAAGCATGTGAGTCTAACATTCCATTTTTCTCAATATGCTAAGCTGTTGGAAAATTGGCAAACACTTTGATAATTGAACATTTAAAATTCTGCATATTTATTCGACTTATTATGTCATCTTGTGAGAAATTCTTGAGGAATTTTGCTTGATTAAAAGAACTACATGATGCCGCCTGCGGCCGCCCCTTGCTTTGGCCGCCCTTGTGCGGTGCGCACTCTGCACACCTGCTAGGATCGGCCCTGTAAAAATCTTTGCATCTCTGCATGGTGTTCTTTTAAAGCATTTTAGTTATGCAATTATTTTGAGAGTAGGAGCGAGTGGTAATGAATATCAGGCCATTACTAGTTTCTATAAATGTACTTAAAAAAAAAGGTATGTTTTTGGATGAATAGCAATACAAAAAAGGAATTCAGTCATGAAGGGGAAACTCGATTATACAAATTGGGTAAATCAAGAAATATTATAATTTATCAAAAATGAAAATTAATAAAGAGTAATTAAGATGAAGAATTTAGTGCGGATATAACATGAGACATGACATTAGTGATTAATTGATTTCAGTCCTCAAAATCAAAAGATTATTCGAATTATGTTTACGCATTTGTTTTGTACTTATAATATTGCTTGTTTTTTTTTTTTTTTTTTTTTTCTTGCATCTCACATCTCAAATGTCAAATTTTATACGAATTATGCATTTGTAATGAAATTGGCTTATGTATGCTATAAAGTAACTGCTACCATGAAAATGAGTTAAAATATCATTTTTTTTCTTAATGTTTGCAAGACATATTTTTTTATAAATAAAACATAAGTAATACCTAGCGTCCTTAAAATCTATTTTTAAAGTCTGATTTTTTTTTTCAAATCCTATATTTATTTATTAGTAACATGATCATGTCATAGCAAATATCTTGGGGGGAAATACAACCAATCGAACTCTAACTTATCCAGTGCACCTGATCGCCTTTTTGCAATACGTAATAAATAATATCATTTTAATAACACTGAAACTATTGGGAAAAGCTTGAAATTAAATTATTTGAGAAATCATTTTTTATGTATGGATATACATTTAAAATTACTATTATTTTTTGTGACCATTATAAGGAATAAATGAATTGATTTGATTAATCAATAAAACTTTTGCAAGAAAACTCAAAGATTTCAGTTTAAAAGAAGAACAAATAAATTTCTTGATCATGTCCAATTTCCCCTTGCCTCCTTTTTTCATTTAAGAATTCCTTATTTTTTTTAAGTAAAATTGAAATTACAAGTTTTTTGTTAGCATAAGAAAACAAGAGGGTTTTTCGTAATGATATTTTTTCCTCCACATTCTTAAATCAGGATCTAATTTCTGAAAATTCATTTCAGAAATTCTCGCTGTCCAAAGTGTTATATTTTTAAAGTATATATATAGCAAAAACGAACATTTTAAACGTTTCTATTCATTTTCATGGCATTGTTGTCTTAAAGTTTCGAGAACTTTTTGAGTGTCAGATTTTTTTTTTTTTTTTTGAAAACTGGCGCGACCGACCTAGACAGAGCCGTTATAAAAACTACCAATCATATTAAAAACAGAGGGACGATGAAAAAAAAAAAAGTTCAAGGACAGGCTTGATCTTAGTAGTTTTTACTTTTTAAAATAATAGTTTTCAATTGATAACACAAGACCTTTCAACTTATCTGAGTACGTTGTTTTTTTAACCATATGTATTTTCGAAAATTTTGCAATATCATTTGTCATTTCGCAGCACATAGATCATAATGCCATTAATTATGATTCATAGATTGTAATTCTATAATTTAAGATTATACATGAAGGAAAATATTTTCGCAATAAAAAGAAAATGAAAACTGAAACGAGTAACCTACTGTTGAAAAGATCCTTGACTTAATATATCCAATTTTGCTGCCGCTTCAAAATTACTTGTTCACTAATGCAAAAATCTGATCCAAATGACTCTTCGATTCATGTAAGTAACGGCAATTGGACCTCTGTAGTCTACCTGCATAAACTTTATGATAGTTGTCCTCCCTTGTCCAACAGAAATCCACTGCTATGAATCCCCCAGGACCCAAGCATCGCAGATCCTTATCGATATAAAGCATCTTAAAAGGCGTTATTTAAAGCCATAAAACAAGTGTGTGGTCTACATGTATGCTCCCTTTTTTCTGCTTACCAAAAGATAGTTAGTCAAAAGCTCTTGCACAGTACAAGAATGCTTCGAAAGACCCTCATAAAATGCTTTAATGGTTAGAATCTTTAGCTTTTATTCTGTGAAAAAAAAAGTGCTGTTTATTTTTTAGGCTTTATACTATCCTGATATGTAAAAACTAACTGCAGATAGAAAACGAATAAGGTTACTTCGATATTTCTCACATTCCATTTCTAATATAGTCTTTCTTGACTCTTATTAATATTTGTAATACCAGTAGCGTACCTAGCATGGGTGACACTCGGAGCGGTAATTAGTGATGTGTCACCCCTCCCCCCCTCTCCCTCTAAACGCAAAAAAAAAGTTTTTAAATTCTATATAAACATGAAAATATTACAATTTTCAGAAACAACTGTATTTGTGATTTGTGAAAAACAAAATTTTATGTGGGATAATATACATGAGGCAAATAAAAACTATGAATGATTTTTATGTAACTACCCAAGACGCATGTGTGCGTCGAGAGATCAAAAAAGTAAGGGTGTCTGTGAAATTGTTGGCCTCGTAATTACTTTGAACTTATTTTACACACATGGAAAGCTAATGGGTTTTCAGTTTTTTGTTATAAGAGGTCACTACTAGGTCTAAGTATTGACAATATGAACCTAATTCTGATTATAGTAGTACGTATTGATTCCATGGTGTGGGGTGGGAAATATTGGGGTACGGGCGGACCTATCCCCTGTAAAATTTTCAAATTAGAAGTCTTAAAATTGCATTTCAGCTTCATTTTTATCAAAAACTTGTAATTCCACTTTGGGTATCTCCCCCCCCCCAGACAGTCAAACCCGAGGCGGACCCCCCCCCCCTTCGCGACGTCACCATAGATCTTAAAATAGAATAGATGTGCCTTCTCCCCACTTTTCTCCTCAGAGCGCGCGTCAACATCCCCCGTTGGACATCACGTGATCAAGGGACTCCCCTCACAAGAAACTGTTTCCCTTATCGAAGAGAATCACTTTGCGCATGAGTTAAATGCTTTAAGCATGGGTTAAACCCCGCTTTAAGCATGGGTTAAATTAAAGCATTTTACCCATTATTAAAGAAAAACGAAACACTCTGTCCCTTACGTAACACCTCATATTTTTCACTAAAAGTAATAATTAAAAAAGGTAATAATTTTTTTTTTCATTAAGAAATCGCAAATGTATTTGTTGTACTTTAGCAAAAAATGTTCTTTGTTACCTTTTTAGGTTATTACTTTTTAATGAAATGCGGGACAAAATGACAGCTTTTTCATGGAATGGTCCATTAGATATTTTCCCATCATAACTTTTGAAGCTGGCGCACAAGCTATTTAAACTTTTTTTCAAGTGCTTTAAATACTGGGTAGAAAAAGACGTCTTCAAAAATCTTAAACAAAAATTGACCTTATAAATTTTCTTTTATTTCAATCAAATTTTTCAAATACAGATAAATAGTTTCAATGCGTGCTTTTCCCCACAACTTTTGAAGCCAGTGCAACAACTTAACATAAAACCCGATCTAAAACCATAAACCAATTAGAAATACAAGTGTAAATAGTATCGAATATCAACTCAATTAAATAATATTCTAATATTCGCATGCGTTTCGCACCAACACGATATTAGCCAAACCAATAACTTTGGTTTGTTCCGAATTTTTAAACAACTTCAGTGTTTTTTTTTTTTTAGTACTCAGAAAATAAATTATTTGCAATTATAAACTACATGAATGATCATTTGACTTCCGCCCCCTCCCCAATTTTTCTTTTCTTCTTTTTTTTTCGTCCCACAGACTATGATAATTTTGACAATTTAAACTCGAGGGTGAAGAAAATTAGTGATTATTGCCCCTTAACAATATTAATTTTGTTACTTTCCTACTTATTGGTCTTTGTGAATTATTTTCATTGTTTGAATTGACTGCGCGATACATTCTAACGCTTAAATATTTAGTAAAGATTAATTTTATAAACTTTTTAACGAGAAAATCTGCTGCTTCTGTTTCCAACATATGCTTATTTAAATTTAGAAAAACGGAATTCGAAATTTTTCATATAACTCTTGTGGTCTCATGAGTAACATTATATTTTTGTGTTTTACTCCCAAAACTTTTTCACATTCTCGCTCAGTTGTTCTTCACAAATGTACATATTTCAATGGCTGCAATCCTGCAATAAGTTATCATACTTGAATGTGTCCCAAAATTCTTAAATTTTATTAGGTCTATTTTTGATTTGTTGTAGTTAAGACTGCGTTGCAGTTGTCGCAGTTCACAACAGAGTGCACTTGCCGGACAAAAAATCCAGCAGAGTCAGAAACATCATTAATATACTGAGTCATGTTGAGATGATTTCTGAATTTTCCAAATCGTCGTCAAAGGAATCGGAAGAAAAGGCTTTCTTTCAAAGCATTTTTGTTACGTTTCAAATTTAATCTTAGCATTTGAAGGTTGTCAAAATCAGCGCAATTTGAAGAACTGGACTCTTTAATTTCCGTATGAATGAATAATCTTTTTTTCGCACTTCGAAATTATCCGACGATTATTGTTGAATCCGCCCTCACAACCTGATCGCACTGAAAAAAGTTTCAAGGTGATCCTGAGTAAGCTTATAAGTCATTACGCAGTTTAGAACTGGAATTCGGGCACCTACATACTTTTCATATGTTCCCAGCACATTTTTCATAGAAATTAGGAAACCTAAAAATCCAGTTTTTCGCGGACATACTATAACTAATTTTCCATCGCTTGTTTTTAGTGATTTAATATAATGCTCGGTATCTATAGTAAATTGCTTAAAATATTCTTAATTTCGACTCTGCATGGGGACTTTTTTTGCCTTTAGCAGAAAGAAAAATTTCTGTTACTCACTATGTCTTTATTTTTTAATAAAATTCATCAAACCCTCTTTCGCTAGAAAATCTCAGATTCACACATTTAGAGATTTCTCACATAAGTATAATGAAAAATCTTCAGACAATCCTAGACTTTTAACGGCGCTTCGCATTGTTATATCACTGCTGCCCGAGAAGAGGGAGACACGATGTCCCTTGATCACGTGATTCTCGGAAGAATCATGATGACCGATGACCCCACTTTCTCCGAGCGAAATACGCTGCACTGTAGGAGAAAGGCCCATCTATCCCTTTTAAAGATCTATGGACGTCACAAGTAATAGCTTTGCGTTTTAGTTATTAACAACATCGTTATACATTCCTTCTTCAAACTCAAACTTCGTTCCGCTCATAATGAATTGCGTTGTTTCATTGATGCAAAGTTTATCAATAATAAACTTCACGAGTCAACAGGATAGCGAGGGGTGGGGGGCGCGGTATCGAGCTTCATCTGAGGGAAACACAGATGAAAAAACTTCCCAAAATGATATAAAGGCAGCATAAAATGTAATAATATTATGATTTTATGCAAAAATTCAAATATTAATATTTTTAAGGGAGTATTGTAGCTTTTTTTTTACATAAGGGCGACAACCCCCCACCGCCAGGGCAATGACGAACCTCCTCCAAATACTACGCAGCGCTCCCCCTCCCGAGAACTTGACCCCCAAAATGAGATTTAAAAAATATCTTAAGTTAACTCCTAACAATTTCAATGCCGAAGGTTATGCCATGACCCCCTTCCTTGTACACACATCTGGCTAAAAAGACAGTGAAAGAATTAAATCCAAATAAAAAAACTGGAATATGTTTTGAACACAAAGATCTTGAACTTGTAATGATTTTAATTGACAAAACTTAGTTTAAAATCGAAAAATGTTTTATCTCTAAAATTTTTCGGCATCTTTATTGTGTTTAGTCCAGTAATTCCTCAAATGTGCCCAGGGGAGCCCTGCAGTCCTCCTAGGACCACATCGAAAATTAACTATTTTTCTCAATTAATTTAGACTTACTATTTGTTAAACTATTTTTTTTACAGGATAAATAAGGGCTATTCAATGCAGATACACGACTTGTATTTATTTTTGACTGCCAGTTACAAGTCATACCATACTTTTATTTTGGGAAGGGCGCTATGCGAATATCTTAGTTCCAAAAAGGGCGCCATGACTCCAAAATCTAGGAATCACCGTGCAGTCTTGTCCTAAAAGTTATTTTGTGAAGTGACAAAAAATACGACATCTGACTTCTGTCATCGTGTTTATCCATCCACTAAATTATTGCTTTTATGCGGCTTATTTCGACATTACACTATTTTTAATGCGCAGATTTCAAAAATTAACATTATTTGTCTTCTTGCTTCTATTGCACTCATGGTCGTTACCAGAACAGGGAGTCATGCTATTCGCTCTTTTACAGCAACTTAAGTATAGTCAGTAAATCAAACCATTCTTGTATTCTTGACTATAGATATGTGCTGTCACTTTCACCCACCATGGGTCCGCTTTTGTCCTCAGAATTGAAACTTGGAGCAAAAAGATAAGCCACAAACGATGCCCTGGGAGCAGACCGTTTACGAAACGAGAGGGGACTAATTGCCTTTATTGGGGGCAATAAAAGGGAACGTTTATATAAATAAGAAGACCATTGCTTTTGCATGTGAAAATATTCACATGCAAAATCACTTCTTTGTTCCACATAATTTATTTCCATTTTTCTAAAACATTGTTTCGAAAAATAAGAAAAGAACAGAAGGGCGCCTTTCGAGAGGGCGCACCGGGAAAAGTCCCGGTTAAGTCTATGGCCAGTCCGGGCCTGCCGAAGCGTCGCTGTAACGTTGAAATTTAGCATTGATATTGATTGTATCCAGACGTACTTACATAGTACAATGCATGCAAACGTGATGCAATATAAACGCACAAATGAATATCATGTTATGCTCCATGTGTTTTAATTTCCATAGTTTCATTCAAAAATTTCTGCAGTATTTTTCTAAATTAATGTGATTAATTAAAGATGTTGTGCATAAGGACAAAATGAATTATTTACTAATTCTCTGCATGCTTTATATTCCTGGTTTTCCCTGGTAATAACCATGATCAATGACTAATAGGAATTGGTTACATTTTTTAGATTGTTTTTAATGAACTCAAATGTTACATTTAAACCAATGAAATAAAACATAGGTATGTAGTTGAAAATAAATTGCTTTAGGCTACCTATTAACGACAGATTCGTTTTTAGTACAAAATATAAATAATGACATCATTGTTTTCATTAGTTTCACAGCTATAAATGTTTAAAACATGTTTCATACATTTTTTTTATAGCTAAATCTTTAAACAGTTATTCATACAATTATTATAAACCAAAAATAATGTGATGAAACATGTATTTCTTATCAACTTTCAACACTTAATTAATTACTGAATTGTTTCTGGTTCAATGTGCCTAAACTTATAAATTAAATGTAAATTTCTATAATAATACTATGTTTTACTATAACTTACAACTATTCATAACTTAAAATATAATATTTTGTATAATAATTACTGTAAGAAGAATGTTCACATCATTAACTGCTGTATTGTCTGAATCGCAGCTCTATGAAATTGAAGCAGTTTTCAATTTGCTCAATCTGAGCGGACGAGAAGCCATGTCTTTCTAGTAGGAAATTTAGGCTGTGTTTGCATAGGTGTGTATAGGTTTTTTTGGGGGGGAGGAGGTGATTAAAGTGGTGAGATTGTGCTATTGAAATTTACTGTGGGTATGCCTTTTTTAGAGAGTCGTTCATGTGACTTATAAAATCAAATAACTTTTTATTGGGGGTTGCATAGCCAGGATTTCATTTCTTTAAGGGTCTAATATACAGAATACAGAGTGGTTCAAACGGGGTGACCCCCCTCCTCCATCGTATATTCAGTGTTATGTTCGTTACGCAGTCACTTTACAGTCTTGAAAGTAGTAAAAATCGGCAGAGCACCATCTATGTCGTAACACAGCGGAATTCTGCTCCATGTTATTGCAGATGTTTTGCTGGGTTCGGAGCAGAATTTTAAACGCAATGTTCTAAACGCCCAAATTAAGTGGAATATGGTGCAGAATTCAGCTGTCTTACAACATGGATCTTGTTCAACTGAAGTTCTTAAGACTTCAAAGTAACTGTTAAGCCCAGCTCGATAAATTTTTGCCCCTTGCAAAAACTCAGTGGGTCCTCTCCTAGACCAGCAGTGTATATTGTTTACGTAAATAAGTCTCAGTACTAGTTTTTTTTTTTTCTTTTTTTTCCCTCAATTTCTTGGGCCGTGGATCTCTTAAGGATGTGTCCCCCCCCCCCCCCAAACTGTAGGTACTCAGATCGGAGCCTGAACTTTACAGCAAACATTCAACCATAGTAAAATTAAAAAAGGGTTACTCCCGCTTTCGGACCACTCTGTGTATTATACAGTGAAGCACAGTTTATAAGTTTCTCTTGTATACGTTTTTATCATTTATACATTTTTAAAATTAGTCACTGCTGAGTTCAATACATAATAACGAATACCTATTATACTTTTTTCATTTAATAGGCTTGTTTCATGCAGTACTTTCAAAAACGTTTAAATCGTGCTTACTTCAAGTTTTCTTATATACGACTAATGAAATTATATGCGAAACACAAATATTTTCATTTTTGAATTTTCTTGGTCATTTCAATTTGGGTCTAGATCCATGAACGCTCCCCCTGGTTGTACTGCTGTTTTTTGAAGTGTTTCCTTCAAATAGTGTTACAATCGAATGTTTGTTGTCAAAGGCGCGTTTCATGTTATTCTTTTGAATGATTTGGTTCTGGTATGAATGTTTTTGACTGGAATGTGTTTTAATCATAATGGCAGGTTTATAGGAGTCATGGTTGCAGGTCCTTGAAGTGGGGGAGGGGCAGTGGTGGATCCACAGAGGGAGCAATTGGGGTGATCCCCCCCCCCCCAATTCACAAACCTAAATTTACCTTTGCAAATTTAAATTTGTAAATTCGAAAAATTTCCGGAAAAGGTCTCCAAACCTCCCCCCCCCCCCAAACTCATCACAAAAAATCGCCAACTGTATTTTTACGACTTTAGTTCCAAAATTTTTTCAGGGGAGAGTCCTCAACTCTCTCTCTCCAATGTCATCAAAGATCGCCAAAATTTTTGAATTTTTCGATCTTCAATTTCGAAAAACTACCCGAAATCGAAAACGTTTTCGAAAATGTCGTTCATTCAAACTTTACGGGGTTCTTGAATCAGAAAGGAATGGGCCCTTACTGTTGATCCTTCTATTCTGCTTTTGAATTTATGCTTTGTCTTATGTGTGTACGGTTATAAAACTATTTCAACGGTGTAGTTATTTAGTAGTACTTAATACATTCTAAACTACTGGGCTTATACATTTTTCTTTTTAGTTTTTTTGGTTTTTACGCAGTCGGGTTTTTTGTTTTTATTTAATAATTTTTTATTTAATCTGGAGTTTTTTTATATAAATGGTGCATAATCATACCTACAATTTTTTATTTTGTTCCATATACTTAGTTGAATTTTCTTTCACCCAGACAATCCTTGCTTTAAAGTGGATGAAAAATAACTTCTAGATCAAGAAGTGTTTCATCGGAATTTATTTAGAGGTATGTATTAATATTTTATTTTAAGAAATGTTTTTCTAAACTCTATTGAGCGACGATCAGTTTCTTTGCTCTTAAACTAACAATTTTAATTTTTCTACTTGTTACTTGTATTCAGTGCTTTTATTTCTGGTCGCTGTTGTATTTAAATGTTATCGATATGAAATAATAAAATTTTATAATAAATTTAAAAGAATATAAAATGTTCAGTATAATTGTGCCACAGAGTGATGTCCGATGAACTGGACACGAAAACAGAACTCTTCATTTTTAATCTTAGGTAGTCTATTTGTATTGTATAGGTATGAGAACACGTCCTATTTGTATTGTATTGTATAGGCAGGGCGCCCATATGCAAAGTTGCAGGGGGGGGGGCTCAAATATTTTCCCTGTGGTTTAGCTATATGTTTTCCCCATGGAAACTGATTTCAGGACAGATTAGAGTCATTAAAATTTGACATTTTTAATAACTTAATCATTAATGGCTGGAGAAGAAATGTTTTTACATTTTTGCAAGGAAAAAAGTACTAAAAGCAAGGAAATTCTAATTTCAAGGGGGGGCTCTAGCCCCCCTTCACCCCTATATGGGCCCCCTTGCCTTATACGTATATAAACTACTGTATTTCGGATTGGCAACATGTGCTACAACCAAGGATACTTGGGCAGCTTTCAACAGTTAAAATCTCAACCCTGGCTGTCCCACTGCATACCCATCCATGCTCGTCATTGGAGGGGCTTCCAAGAAAAAAAGATGAGCATGACTAGGGTATGCACGGGCGCTGCCAGTTAGGAGGTTTTAGGGGCTCAATTCCTCCCAGAATCTTTGGTTTTAACCCCATTGCCGATCCTAATGCCTAACGCATTCACAGTAGTTAAAATGCCGGGCCTGATCCTACTTACGACAAAAGAAGTGCATTAGCCATCTTTTGTGGTACAACTTGTAAATGATGAAAATGTTGATATCAGGGGGTTAGATACTGCTATTTTAGGGCTGGTCATGCTGAAGAATATTTTTAAGTTGCATAAAAAATTCTGAAAATACTTGGGTGTCAATTAAAGCAATAACTTATCCAGAAATAAAGCACCTTGTGGGACATAAACAATACTAATTAATTTTAAAAGCAATGAAAGGAAGTTGTATTCCAGATTTTTACTTTAAAAAATATTAAGTGAATTTAAAAAAAAAAATACTCCAATTGTTTGCAGGTTATTCATTAAGTATATTTGAGCACAAAGTGATTGGATAATAATGTCGGCAGAGAATTATGACCCTCACCTTGTATCCATCGTTGCATGTAAGATGCACAGATTTCCATATTTATTTTGAAAATACACTCAAACCTTATTAAAACTAACTCCAAGGGACCTTTATAATCTATTGGCCTTCACCTTAGTTTATCTTATCCAAATATCAATCATTAACAATCAAAAGGACAGGGATCACAAATGTAGTTTATCTTAGCAGAAATTCATTTTAAGCGTGTTCAAAATAGTATGATATGTTTGATATTTTGTTTTCCAATTGTGATGTTTGCAATCTAAGAATTATATTAATCATATCAGTAACACTCATTTACTATTGAAAAGAACCAAAAGTAGACTGCTAATAAAATTTACTGTAAGGGTGTCTTTTTTAGGAATGTCCTTCTTTGAGGCACCGTCTTTTAGGGGATGAGCCTCCACTATTGTGGAACAGATACCTTTGTGTTTTTTAAATGATTGTTTCTTTAGTGTTTTAATTAAATAGTGTTATAAAAGAATGTTTGTTGTCGAGAGTTTGGTTATTGATTTCTTTTGGATGATTTGATAGTTCAATTATGCTTTTGAGCGAATATTTTATTAGAATTCTAGTCAAATATTTGACTGAAGACTGAATATTTGGCTAAAAAATGTAATTTTTGTATTTTTATTTTATGGCAATTCAGAATTGAGGATGCTTATCTATTTTCTGTAGATTAATTATTTTGTTTTAAGCATTACATAATATTTTGAATGGTAAAACTTCCGAAATCAAAATGCTGCAAAATTTAATTTCTGAGTGTTTTCTTTGCACGTTATAAATTGCCTTTTTTAAACATTTGTGAGACGAGAAACGTTTCACAAATTGATTTTTTCTGCTTAGTGTTTCATACCTAAGAAGTCCAGTGGCACTTTGTGCCTCCTCATTGCAGATTTGAGTTTAATTCTCCGTTGGGCACAGTTGATTCGACCTTTCATCCCATAAGTGGGTCAATAAAATGAGTACCAAGCATGCTTGGAAACTAAACACTGGAGGTTCCACGTTCGGCTGACCACCTTACTAGAACACCTGCCTTTGCACCCCACAGCCCTCTGTCATGAAGATTGATATGGGCACAGTGGGATTGCCTCTAATTTTGCGCCACTGAGTTTAGTTTCATACTTATGACTTATAAGCGGTAAAAAAAAAAATGTTTATGTGGCGTAAGATATAAAAGAAAGTGAAAAGCAACGAAACTTAAATGTAACATCTGAATGTTTTCTCTTGCACTAAAATCACCTTAAATGAGTCATTCTTCAAAAAGTAACTTTTCTGTCACATGCCTTTTACAGTAAAAAATTTTAGGAACAATTCATTTAACAATGATTTTTAATTTCATCAAAAATATATCGATTTAAACCTGCCACCAATTTTTGAATAATAAGTTTTATTTTAGTTTATTTTTGGTTCACAACGTGTGAATTTCATTTCCGTGGCATGTCACACACCTTGTGTGGCTGTTTATGTTGCTTAATAACTTAATTAAAAGTATATACTTATTTATTAATTATTCCTTTCACAAGTGCCTCAAATGATAATTGTTTAAGTATATTTAACTTTTTAATATTGTGGTTTAGTTCATTTTAGTAGTATTTTACATGTATTTGAAACTACTAATTAAACCATACTTTAATTAAGAGAACTTAATATTATATTCCCACTAATCATTAAAATAGCTGATTGATTGCACAATTAACAAAACTACTACTTTGATATTAAATTGGCCTCAATTTTTAAATACTAAAAGTTTTTTTTTCTTTTTTTAAAAAAAATTTCTACGAACAAGGGATTATTTTATTTTTTATTTATGCGTAAAATAATTAAAACTTAGCTGGGCCATTGTTTATGGTTACTTCTAGTAGGTAACACTTTCATGTAAGAACGGAAAAAAAAGGAAACAAAAGGTTTTGAGATTGAAAGATATTTGCATTCAAAAGTTACGTTTTCTGAAGAATTACCCAAATGTGATAATATTAGTAAATAACAGGTTGGAAGTTTGTACTAGAGTACTATACATTCATTGTATAAAAAATTGTTTGCCTACTAATTGTCAACTATTTATGTTATTTACTATTCACTTGCTGACTAAATATTAAGGTATTCAGCCAAACCAAGTATTCGGTTTTGTGTGCCAAATAGCCATCAGTATACCAAAAATCAACTGCATACTCAATGTATCCCTAATTTAAACGATGAGCTTTTTCAAAGTTGGTGGGTATGCATGTTAAAACCCAGTGTGCATGTGTGGTTGAAAACATTGTCCTACTATTGATTGCAGTAATTTAGTGTAGTTGAGTAGTACTTAGGATGATTACTGAGTACTCGACCCAAGTTCATGCTACTGGGTCAAGTACCGAATATAGATCTTTTTTTAACGATCAACTGACATACACAAGGGAAAATTTTCACTTATTGGAACATCTATATATATCTTGAGCATGAAATAAGTTTTCAGTTAAAAAGGAAATCCAAAAAGATTTAAAGTTTAAAATTTAAAACTAGTTTTTTCTGAATGTGTGGAGGAAAAAATTGAAATTGATTTAAAAAACTTAATTTTTCCATGACAGTTCTTTCAAGCATTAAAAATTGGTTAGTCATACATTGGTTAGCTTCTTTGTACTTAAAAAATTTTTGACCAATAAATTTGCTGTCTCTTATCTTGGGGTAAAGGAGTTGAAGATTCCCGGAGTTTCTTTTTCCTTCCAACAATGCAACATGTTTTCTGTCTTTACTTTTCTTTTCGAACTTGGAAAAAAAATACAAATATTAAACCAGTACAAATGCATCCTTTAGGACTGGACTCGGACTCCGATATTATTCCCATAGCGAACAAAAGTGGTTTTATTCAAATATGTTTTATGTTTTTATTTATAAAATTTGTTTAAAAGTTTTATTTATGTATGGGAAAATGAATGAAAATTTATCTAATAAAATAGTTTATTTTTATTTATCCCTTGTGGCCCCCCTTAGCCCCTCTATTAGAAAATCTGCTACCATGCTTATGTATGGGGTCCAAAAGCTTAGATGCTTATACTCTGAAAAAAGGTGTTTTCAATATCTGTTTATCATACTGTAGATGTCCGTCAGGAAATAGCCCAGTATTGGCACTAAAAATGCCAAAATGTTTTTTCCCTGAAATTTCCCCTTATACTTGTACTACAGTTGCAGGTTTCCCCCGAGATCTTTGCAAGACTCCAAAGTGCTTTATGTTTAATTATATATCTTAATGATCATCATTATTGTTTATGTTTTCAATTGATTTTCTTTCTTTTTTTGAAATTGATGTTCACTAAATATTCATAACCTCATTTTGTTTTCTTTTCAAAACAGAACACATATTTTGAATTGATGTCGGAAAAATGCTTTTCTTTGTCATTCGTTTGATTTGATGAAACACATTTTTCGATATTTACATGTTTACCAGCTTTTATGCATTAAGCTTAAGATTTATACATTTTAGCAGTTACGATGTCGTTTGATCTAGCCTTAATTTTTTGTTTAATTTTATTATAGCTTATATTTCTATGTATGCATGTGCTTTTTCCTAGGATTCCTGGAAATTATGTAAAAATCCTTTGAACATCATATTAGGGAGGAAAACCTTATGAAACCAGGGAAAGGGGTGAAAAAAAATAGGGTGCTTTAAAATGCTTTATTTTGATTTTCACTATTTAGTAGAGACGTACCGAGTACTCGGTAACTACTCCATACTCGGCCAATTTGCCGAGTACTCGGTACTCGGCCAAATTCTGATCAGATACTCGGCCAATACCGAGTAGTTGCAAAAAATTGAATATTGTCCATGACAGATACTAAAATTTATAAAAAAAGAGCAAGCATTATATTCTGCAATCATTTACAATTAAAATTTATAAGTCAAATTTAAATTTTGAGAATAATGAAGTTTGTAATGCTTCAATGGAATAAATCTTTATTTTAATGTCCCCAAAGTTAATAAAACTTATTTATTAAAAATTACGCAAGAAATGTAAGTATAGAAAATATGGAATTTTTATATCAAAAATGGATTTTTGCTACAAACAAAAATTAGTTATAAAAAATGTAAAAATACCTTTGCTTAAAAAATAAAACAACCTTAAAAGTACAGTGCAGGAACTCTGCAGACACGTGTTTTGGCATTACAAGGAATTCCTTTTTCAATGCACAAAATGGGGGCTCGTAGATTTAAAGGCATCCGACAAAAGTCGTATTTTTTTGTTGAATGTCTTTACATTCTTTAGCTCACATGTTATGCACTGAAAAAGACGTTCCTTGTAACGGGGGGGGGGGGGGCAGAAACACGCGGTCTGGAGTGTTCCTGCACATTTGTTTTATCTGCTTTTAAAAATTATTTATGTTTGGCAGATTAGAACTATAATTGATTGGTATACAGTGAAACCCCTCCTAACGGACACCCCTCTTATGCGGACAATTTTTAATTCCCCAGTTCCAATGCAAATAACATTATTTAACCCCTGTCCTGCGGACACCTCTATATTGCAGAAAAAAAATTTGTCCTGTTAGTGTCCGCATTAGAGGGATTTTACTGTAATTTGTTTTAATTCCAACTTGATTAATCATACCTTTTATTTATTTATTTTTAATTTAAAAAATTATTTTTTTGTAAAATTTTTGACACAAACAAAATTGTATATATATATAATGCGTAATTAAATTTCAGCAGGAATTTAGTTTTAAAAACTATTATATGGACAAGGAGGTTTATACTACTATTCCAATAAGTTCAAAATTCATCACATGTGTGTCAGTGGTTCTTCTTAAAACATAATTGGTACTTGAAACTCTGCCGAGCACTGGGTAACTCGGTACTCGGCCGAGTAATAAAAGGCCGAGTACTCGGTACTCGGCCAAAGTGCTACTCGGTACGTCTCTACTATTTAGTGAGAATGCTGCTCTGCTTTAAATGTGTGAAAAATAAATCATTCTTAATTTTCCTTATGGTGATTTCTTTTTAGGGCAATATTTTGGATAAGTTACTGAACTAAAGGATCCAAAAGGAATAAAGATTTGGAAAAAGTGATTCAACCAAGTTTTGAAAAATTTGACCATAATTTCTCTTCTGAAAAAGTTTATTTGTAATTATGTTGTTATTTAACTTGTAATTAGTGTAAAATAAACCTTTTTGATGTTTCAAACTCTTTGTTTTCATTGTTGACACTTCTGGATATTGTCTCTTCTTATTTCTTATGTAGACATGCTCACATATTTTTTTGGTAATAATTTTTGAGCTAAAATTCTTTCTCTCGATAAAATTGTTTTCGAGATGCTTACCTTTAATGGATACTTATGGTGTTTAAAAATTAATTTATCCACAAGTTTATGCTAGCTAGTAAAAAATGCAGTCTATTTTTGAAGTCGACTGCACAAGTTTTTAATTTATGTATAATTTAATTAATTTATAACTTTTTAAATATGAAGTATAAATATGTTTTTTTAATAATTTATATAACTTTTTTGAATGTTCTATGTTCTTTGAATGAACGAGGTTAGCAAACAAGTAAAGGCAATGGACGAACCATTAAAAAAACACTAGTTGCCAATATTGGTAACATGTGTTTTAGCGAGGAAACAAATTATTGTGTATGTAAGCATTTTACATAAAATATTAAGTGTTGTATTTTACTATAATCCATACAGTAAAAAAGCTTTACTGAATTTGTTTTTTGTTTTTTTTTTTTCAGTTAAGTTTCCCATATTTCACGAGATTTTTTCTATATTTCTTTTTATACTTCTCTCTCTTAAACATGCATTCTCATTTTTAGAGATCATTTAATAGAATATTTATAATTCTGGCAACTGGGGTCCTCAAACTGCATTACTAACAGTGTTAGCCTATTTTACGCATTAATTGAATTCTAAAAATTACTTGCATTTTATTGTGTTCTTAAAACTTTTATTTATAACTTGGTTCTTATATGACAATAAACTAAGTTTTAAAGCACCTAATAATTTGTGAGCAGTGACGATAAAGAATGACATTTTTTTATGAACATCATGTTAATTTACAGGAGGCAGTGACCATAGAAAAGTTTTATGAGCATAACGCCAATTTACGGGCAGTGATCCTAGAAAACGAATTATAGCTTTTACGGAAGTAATATCAATTTACGGGCAATAGGCGTAGAGAATAAATTCTAGCTTTTACGGGAGCAATATCAATTTACGGGCAATAGGACTAGAAAATAAATTTTAGCTTTTACGGGAACAATATCAATTTACGGTCAATGGGCGTAGAAAACAAATTCTAGCTTTTACGGGCACATAGTCAATGTACGGGCAGTGGCCGTAGAAAAAGGAATATAATTTTCACGGGCACATTGTCAATTTACGGTCACTCCCCTTTTATTTTACGGGGAGGAAATTACGGGCAAACCTATTATTTTTACGGTCATGAAAGATTACGGGCAGAATATTATTTTTACGGGCAGTGACCGGACCATTTTCTGCCGGTCACTGACCGTATTCTAACGGTGAAATTTCTTAGAGTGAACAGCAATACCAACTGAGAAATCTCTTTAAAATTAAATTTTAAAATGTTTAGCGGCAGTCGTTCTTTTTGAAGAACAACATTAAGTTACATTGTAGGTTATCTTTGCATTTACTGGTTTTTAAGCTATAGGAATTCGGATTTTTAATTAAATATCAACGCTGAGCGTAATTTTATTCTTATATGAGGTAGTGAGAAGCAAAGGGATGCAAGTGGCAAAATTAAAAATTTGGAGATAACCCGTACAAATGGTAGGCGAACCTCTCCTCTGTCTTGAGGCAAGAGATAGTACTAGTAGTCCTGGTAGGTGCTGATGTACAGCGTGATTTAGAAAAAAAATTTAATGAAAGCCTACCTAGGCTCCGATCTTTAAACGCGTTTTACTCGAAACTTAAAATAGTCCACTTGCATCCCTTTTCTTCTCACTGTCTCATGTAAGAAACGAAAACGAGAATCAAATGGTAAATTTACTACAACGTTTTACTGACTCGTAAGAAAATAGATCATGCAGTATTCGCTACCTGTAATCACCAATATCGCAGGAATATAAATGAGTTCCATTTGTTTTAACATGTCTTGATCAAAAATAAAAATAAAAATCCGTGATGGTTTCAAATTGGAAAGATAAAAAAGTAATTGAAACAAACATTTTTTTTGCACTTTATGTTTTAATCTTCTTTTCTTGTAATGGATTGGAATTTAAAAGTCAAAGATGTAATTTTACATAAAAATTTACAGATTATCACCATTTTTATATAGGTGCAAAGGAACACTAAAAACAATTTTGTATAAATACAAAGCTCAATATGAGGTTGAAAACTGCTTTGGGCATAGTTAGGAGGAACAGGAAGATGAGAGGAATGGAACAGCTGCGTTTGTGCCGAAATAAAACGTGAAATATTATTTCCAGCCTGTTTAATAGATGTAGCAGCTTTAGACTCTAGCTTAATTCTAACTTGCTAACTAGTAAGCCTACTGGACTAGCTAGAAATAATTTTTTTCATAATTTTCGGTATAAGTGCAGTTATTCCATTCTTTCCAACTCTCTTCTACTAGTGACTGTAGTTGCATAAAAAGTTGCTATTTCGTGTTTTAAACCTTCTTTCATGCTTGTTTCTTCTTTATCTGACTTTTACTGGGAAAATAGGCCAAAAAGTAAAATCATTCATTGGAGGCCAAATCTCTGGAAAGTCTCATGTGACCAGTGATTTTAATTTATTGCTAACAGATTGTAGCCTAAGAGTGGTATTAGGGAAGAGCTGTAAACAGCTTCATTTCAACACACAAAGCGATTTTTCGACATTACTCCCACTCTGAAACTGGGGACGAAAAGGATGGGAGGGGGCGGAAAGGGGAACAGTGAAAGGTCGAAATGTTGCCCACCTGCTTTTAAAGGCGTCGAAACCGGGAACAATGAAGTTTGTTCGCTTATAGGATCTACATTTTTGTTGTAAATTATTATCTGTCTTGTTTGGTCATCAAATCCATTTATAACTGTTCGATCCGGTGATGGTGCTGCCATCTATCGGTATATAAAATAATGGAGGCAAGGCACTTAGTATGCAGTCCTCGACATAAATACAGTTGTAGTCAGTTGTGACTCTTGAATAGAATAGAATAGAAATCCATTTATTGTGAGTCTAGAATACCAAAACAATTAAGCATTTTTTTTAAAATATCAATTTTTTTATCTGTCTTCCTGAAAATCGGTAAAAAATCATATTTTTGAGAATTTTTGTTGAAAACAGTAATTACAAAATAAAACTTGTTTTCCTTTTAAAAATTCAGGTCTATTTTTGGCAATAAATAGGAAAAAAAATTTAAGCCCTCACAAGCGAAACTTAATTTTTTACGATTTTTTAAAGTTGATGTTCCCATTTGGGAACATTGGCGCTTAAAAGGTTTTAAAAAAGCGCATTTTTCCTTTGTGTCCCGAAAATTTATATTTTAAAGAGAAAAAATGTTGCTTTGCATTTGGCATCACAGAAAAAACATTTACGCTTCAAAAGTTTTCTATTTAATCGATCATCAAAACTGACATATTTTTCATGCATTTAATCTGTTCCAGTTGAAGCTGCAGTTTTCCATTCGTATTGCACAATAAAACAACTATTATAATTATCATTATTATTTTTAAAGAAAAGTTAGTCAACTAATTTCCTTTTGTTTTTTGCTAACGAACCGCCCTAGTGTGATGATCAATTAATCTTTCTGTTGGTGTAAAATGTCATTAATTTATACATTAATTCAATCGCTACTTTTTATGACCTCAGTTAGATCGCGATTTTTGGATTTTGGTGCTTTTGTGTTGCTTCCCAACAATCGCGATATAATAAGGGGTAATTGTTTTTACTAATACCTGACACTACACCCAATGGATCATTAATGTACACTGCTCAAAGCAATTAGGAGAGCAAGCACACAGAAGTGAATAAACCGCTGTGAGGTAGCCTTGCAAAGTTGCAAAGGCATAAAATGTAGTTTACACGTGTATTAAGATGCAACATAGTAAAAAAGAAGCAGAAAACATTTGACTGGGAACTTTACTCCTCTAGAACAGTGAAATGAACATGAAATAAGGCATCTCCAACATCGTCTGCTACAGTTCTTTGTGTTTTCCCGAATTCCAGTCCCCCGACAAAACGTCAAACCGTGGAATCCGGTAAATTACGGTGTTGTGGCATTTTCCAATAAAAAAAACAATCAACGGTTGAATTTTACCGCTCAGACAATGAAAAAATGGGCTTCTGTAAAATCGCGATTTCTGCACTTGTATCCTCTTTCTGATTTTCGACGACAGAAATGTTGATTCGCCTCCGAAGTTTACATTGTATCCTCATGTTTCCTGAAAAAAAGGAGGCTTTATTGGAAATTAGTTTTCGGAATAATATTGTTCTCGGTTTTGTTAAAACCATGTGCTCCCCTAATTGTTTCTAGCAATGTATTTCAAGGAAAAAGCGAAATTTTTTTAATTAAAAGGGCAGTATGGACAAAATCAGCAAGAAACTTTTCAGCTCTGTCATGCCTAAACGTTTCGAATTAATTTCATTTCACTACTATTTCGGTGACAGGACAAAATATTTTCTGGGGTGTCATCAGATATCACAGCAGTACTTTTCCGTGGCATGGCATACCTTAGTTTCTCCCAAAACCATCTTTCGCCCCAAACTAAATAAGTTCTTTTTGATATCACCTGCCGCAATTCTGCATCCACATTGTCCAAAGAAGCAGATTTGTCGGTCATGATTATTATCAATCTATTCAGCTTGTCGTATGCCATTGGAATAACGGCTGCCCGAAGTTCAATTGCAAACCAGGGACTAGATATGAAAGCTTCAGAGAGAACTATAATTGTTCTTTTGCTGCTTTCAACGGAATCCATGATGTTGTCAGTTATGAATCGTCCAGGTAACCAATCCCGCTCATGAATGCATAACTGAAAAAATGGTGCACTGTTTTCTAGTTCTTCAAGCAAACTCATCACTATATCGCGATCACTACTGCTGTAAGCAATAAATGCATCAAATACTTTATCATCATCCATATCACCATCTTCAAAGCAGTAATGGAACACATGGTTGAAATGCATATATATAAATGAAAGAATTAACTGGCGCTGCTTGTAATAAAACAGCATTATGGCTATAAGTAAACTAAAAAATACACACAAAGAAATAACACTAGCTGCTTCATTATAGGTTTTCACAGTAAAAGGGCAAAGTATTGAATCTGGCACACTTGTCAGAGGTAGAGTTGTAACAGTGTCATTGTTAGTTATTTTGCAAAGTATGTCACTGGAGTCAATAACTGAGAGTGGATATTGCAGAAGGAAATGCTTTAACTTTTTTCTTGTACAATTGCAAGTGAGGCCATTGCCTGCAAACATTAACCTAAAGCTGGTGTGGTTTGATATGAAGTTCATAAGATCGTGTGGTAAAGTTTCAATAGTATTATTTTTCACAGATAAGAAATGCAAGGATGGTGGAATTTCCCAATCTGCCAAATCTCGCAAGGCGTTTCCATCCACATGTAGCTCTGTCAAGTTTCTCCACGCTGGATTATTCAAAGAACTTAATGTGGTAAGTTTATTTTGATTGAAATATAATACAGTAACTTCAGGTGAAATATCAGATGGAATACTCTCAAGTTTCCGTCCAGTGCAATTCACAAACGTTTGGTTGTCACTGCCTCTGATACCACACATGCATGGTTGAGGACAAGGACTGTCACTAAAACAACTAAATGTGTCTACCGGTAAAGATATCACTGAGATATTTTGAAGAAATTCCGGTTCTGCACAAACAATCTGCTCTTCATTTATAAATGAATCCAACCCAATCCATTTCGAACGCTTGTGTTTCAAGTAAAGATAAAAAGGATATAACTCACAATCACAGCGCAATGGATTTTCAGTGATATCGACAAAATTTTTTGCCAGACCATTGAAAAGGCATCCAGCTAGGTATCTATCATTTCGGGACCGAGTTTCATCTTTCATAAGAGATTCTATAAGTATTCTAGAAATATTATTGAATCGGAATGAAAAAGTAATCGTTTGCTTTATATTTTGTATGCACGGAGGAATTTCTAGTTCAGTTAACTGATTGTAATCCATGTTAAGATATTCGAGATACATCAGCTGTTTCCAACCAACTATGAATTTTGAGATTTTGTTTCTTGTCAGGTACATATTTCGAACTCTAGGTATCGTCGTTTGACCCAGCTGTAGGAATGAAATATAGTTTTCAGAAAAGTCAATAAACTCTAAGTCTGTGAAGTCTTTAATGTGATCATCAATAACATGCTGTATGCTGTTACGACTCAAATCCAATATCCGTATATTTGGAGCTTCGTTGAAAAGTTCACTTATGTTGTTTAGATGGTTTGATGTTAAATTTAGCTTAAATAAATGGGATTTATTTTTAAAAATATTAGTGTCTAAGTGAAACAGCTCATTCCTCGAAAGATCAATGTCATATAAACTATTCACATTTTGGAAAATATCTTTATAAAGTTGCTTTATGTGATTATTGTTTAAGATAACAGTATTTAGTTTTGTAGAATCTTGAAACAAATGGTTCCCTAAAGAATTGATTTTACAAAATGAGCAGGAAAAATATTTCAACTCCTTTAAATTTCGCAGTAAGTTATCTTGAAGAATTACTATATCATTGAAATTTAAGATTAATGTAGTCAACATATTATTTCGTGAAAATAATGCTCCATCTATTGCTTTTATATTATTATGAGACAGATCTACCGAATTCAGTTTGGGTAAACGGATAAATGTATCACTTGCAATACTCTCTAATGTGTTAAAAGATACGTTTAAATCTTTTAAATCAGGCAAAAAGTTGAACATACTAAAACTAAGAATCTGCAATTTATTACCTGACAAATCCAGCGTTTCTAAATTTCTCAGTCCTTCAAAAATGTTGTCAGGAAGGCTGTAAATATTGTTAAACGACAGTATCAAATGTCTCAGCAAGAAATTGTCAGATAAACTAGTTCGCACTAAACTCACATATGAAACATTAGTAATAGTTAGATCCGTTAACTGGTGCAAATTATGTGAATAAAGAAATATATTGACAAAGCTTGAGTTTGATACTTTCAAGGTCAAGATGGAGTCATCGTAAGAAATTTCTCGCATGGATGCCAAACAACTTGTATAATATTTGCACAAGTTTGGTGTTGCGCTGGGATCGAAATCGACAATGCTTCTCACATTACTTGGACAACTGACAAAAACTGAACTCGAAGAAAAGGTAGCATTGTTTAAATAGTTGATAAGTGTTATATTTTCTTCATCAGTCGCATCAAACGGATCAGTGCCGTACATTTCAGCAATGAAAAAATGGGGCTCTTCAAAATCAGTTTCATCATCCAAACTTTCGCACTTTGACTTCCATGATGATTCATTCTTTGCATATTCGCATTCAAATGAAATGTTGGTTAGGTGAAATGGACAGTGATCAACTACAGTCTGAGAAGTTATGACTAGTGCTGATCCCAAAAGTAAGATGCAAGCACCAAGAATCATCATTGAAGATACATGGTAAGTGATATGTCAGCAGTACCTAGAAAAAAAAATCATTTAAGAATTGTTTTAAAAGACAACAATTGATAATTCTTGTTCTGTTACCTCCTTTTTGAGTGTATAATCAAAGACAAAGCCTAAAAATAGTCTTTTTTTTGTATGGTTCAATGTGTCGGTAGTCACAATGGATCTCCTCCTTTCAATTTTTAACATTCTCAGAAATGCAAAGCTCACTTTCAAGAATTCTTCAACCTTAGAAAAATATCGTCATTTGCGTCGATTCTTTCATTTTTTGGGTCAGAAACTCGTGCTCAAATTCACGGATTATTCGAAGCGTTTTACACGAAGACATTTCGTCAAAAACAACGAAAATTTCATGAGATTTGAAAATTCATTTCCGAGAGTGAAGTGTGTTGGGTCAGTAGGGTAAAAAAAAAAAACATATTTCCTGTTATTCCTCGGCACAAAGGTATTTATTTATTGCATACTTTCAATGTTTTAACTTTAGATACCTCCTTTTATTTTGAATGAACTGAGACAACATTTTGTGTATTGTGTCCAAGACTGCGCTCTCAGAGAATAACTGGGTATGAAAAATTTTACTCTATAACAGTTAGTCACTATCGCCGACTCTAGGGGTTTGAGGGGGCTCCGACGCCCACAATAATTTGTGTGTAGGTATATCTTTTTTTTAGAAGAAGTGGCCAGAGCTTTACTTAAAGAAGAGTTTCTTTTTGCTTGAGTGTCAATGAGAATTGTTAACTTTTAAGGAATTTGTAGGCACTTACAAAATTCTGTATATCAAGGCAAAGACCATATTTTATTTACTAAAAGATATTCCTGTAAGCCTAGACTTTCCTTTTCTGGATCTAAGAGGACTGCTTAGAGTATGTTGCGTCAAATATATGAGGGGGAAGTTTGGTGGACTTCAAAAGTTGGTTTTAAGCAAACAGTCACAAGCAATATATATATATCTGTCTATAGCAGATATCTGTCATATCTGCTGATTCTAGATATTTAATTCCACCAATGAAAAGGAAAATATGGAGCAACATATTTTGCAGTAAGTTACCGCCCTAACCCTGGGCTAAGACAGAAATACTTAAAATACACCGCCAGCTCAGTTATTCCATCCGAGGGCTGCAGTTTCGTGCTTTTTAGCACTCATCAGCCCGGAATAGGAAGTAACTGAGCTGGAGGAGGAAAACCATTATAAAAGGAGCGAAGAGAGCCAAACAAACTGGTAGCTTATGTGGAATCAGCATACCAGACAGACGGTAACTTTTAGGGCGGTAACTTACTGCAAAGTACCATGCTTTGCCATCAATCTTTGAGTTGAACCGCACCATTGTTGCGGTCACTCGTCTGGTGTGCTAATTCTACGTTAGCTACCAGTTTGTTTGGCTCTCTTGGCTCCTTCAAGAGGTTTTCCTCCTCCAGGTCAGTTACTTCCTATTCCGGGCTGATGAGTGCTAAAAAGCACGAAACTGCAGTCCTCGGATGGAATAACTGAGATGGCCTTGTATTTTAAGTATGGAGCAGTATAGTTAAAAAATATTGAAATCTAATATTACTTAAGCAATGTAAAAATACTGTAAGGACTAACTTATTTTTTCTTAACTAGAAAAAAGTACTTTTTACTTCTTTTTACAAAAAAAGGAAGTATTGTATTCGCGAAAAAATTTTCACTCAAATTACTTAATTTCCATTTTGCTCGCCCCCGAATGAATGTTGATTTTTTTTTTCGACCCGACCACACGTGGATACATGCCTAAGAACGTATAGAGGCCTGGAGAATCCATTTTGACGATCCTCGAGTTAATTACAACGAGTTTTCTCGTGACGTCCATATGTACGTTTGTATGTGCGTATGTGTGTATGTATCTCGCATAACGCGAGAACAGTATGTCCCAGAAAGTTGAAATTTGGTACATAGACTCCAAGTGGGGTCTAGTTGTGCACCTTCTCTTTTGGTTGCATTTTCGGATGTTTCAAAGGGGGTCTTTTACACCTTTTTGGAGTAAAATCATTGTAAATTTAATGTAAACTCAAGCGGTACTATAATTTGGCAAACACTTGGCAATATATCGCCAAGCTTTTGGTCGCCAAGTTTTGTCGCCAACTTGGCGACGAATTTGGCCTTTTTTTTTTTTAAATCTGGTTTCAATTTGACCATATTTAGAGAGTTAACCATTGAATCACATTAAAAGTGCCAATATTGGGAAAATTTATCTGTATAAAACGTTTTGTTTGCTTTGGTTCGCAACAAACTTTTGGTGAAAATATTTAAAATGTTTCTTTGCTCACTCCCAAGCACTATTATCTTTAATTTAGAGTAAAAGGAAGTCATGTGATGCACACATCAGCTCGCTTTTTTTTTTTTTTTTTTTTAATACTAACAGCATGTTTTTCAACTTTTAGACCAGACAAGGCAAATAGGATTGTGTGAAGATGCAAACTTTTAACCAAGTGAAATGCAGTTTTTTCCGAGTACCAATGTCCTATAAAAAGCATATACGTTTTTTCTTGCAATAAATAAACGGAAAATTACATTTCAAAATGTTACAAGAAAGTTTGAGGACTAAAAAAGAGTTTTTATTGAAATTAAAAGTTCTTAGGATTTTTAAGAAATTTTTGCAAGCTTTTGAATGTCAGAATTTTGCTTAACATTCGTCAACTTCAAGGTAATTTTAAATATCATTTGATTTTTAATTGTAAAAATTGCGCAGTTGCCTATTCAAAGCTTGAGCGAAATATAAAGGTAAGGAACTTTATTCGAGAAGCCATTTCCATTAAAATCAAATATTTCTAAGAAGTAATTTGAAGGTAGGCAGATAAAATTACAAGTTCATTTTAGTTTAACAGCCTGAAGACTAACTTAACATAATTATAAATCGCATTCATTTATCTTAAAACTCATCAACATATTTTCATTTCTCTACAAATTTAAAGCACAAACCCATTTCATTTAACTGAGTAACTTTGATTGTAATAATTTGAACTATTTGCTTCAACGGTAGAGAAAGAAAAAAATCTTTGACAAAAGAAACTAAAAAACTTTTTTTCCCTAATTATTCGGCAGAAAGACTGAAAGAAGAAAGCTGCTGAAGAAACTCTTAGTTAAAATCTTTTCTTGTAGAATTATTTTTCTTTTGAAAAATGAAGTTTTACTACGCGACATTTTGAAGTTTGATTTTATTATGGAAGACAAAATGTTTCTTTATCTCTACTAATAATTAACTTGAAAGTCTCTCTGTCTGGATGTCTGTGACGCGCATATTGCCTAGACCGTTCGGCCGATTTTTATGAAATTGGACACAAAATTAGTTTGTAGCATGGGGGTGTGCACCTCGAAGCGATTTTTCGAAAATTTGATTTTGTTCTTTTTCTATTACAATTTTAAGAACATTTTACCGAGCAAATTATCATAAAAAGGTAGAGTAAATGACGAAATTATCATAACGTGGAACCGTAACATGGGAGAGCAAATGAATATAAAAAATTGGCGAGAAATTCATCATCCATTATTTATAAATATATAGGCGTACCAAATGACCTTTTAATTTTCTACTACGGGCAAAGTCATGCGGGTACCGGCTAGTTCTGAATAAAAGAACAGATTCATTGCGATTCTAGATTTAAATTTATTACAATAATTAGTAGATCCTCACAACACGTTGACGAAACTGAAATGACCTTTCAGCTGGCACGGCTTCTATACTAACTAAAGCCCCTATAGTAAGGAGCCGACGCGTCCGACATCTTGGATCAAAAGTCGTCTGCTGTTGATCCATTATCGTGGAGCATGCTTGTAAAACAATGTTATTATTGGCTGTATTAAAGACATAAAAATGGGTGGTTGTGCCGCAACTAATTGTACAAACAGTACAGAGAAAGGATTCCGCTCGGTTAGATTCCCGAATCAGGCAGAAAGAAGAAAAAAGTGTATTATTAATTGCCACCGTTCTGACTGGAAACCTGGAAACTGGAGCTCGATGTGCGAATCTTTATATCATAAACTCTTAAGTATTTTTATTTTCAGTATGGTTGAAAGACTTATTTTGAACATTAGTTTGAGACAGTTTCAGTTCATTTCTGATTAATTTCTAATTTAATTATAAAAGTCTAAGCTGCAAAGAATACAAGGTTGCCAGAAATTGGACTAGTTTATTTTCTTTCAAATTCTAATACTGTAAAAGGAATTAGAGAGTTTATTTCCTGCGTATTTGTATTTTTATGTTGAGTTTCTGGGTTCTTGTTTTCACATATTTAGTTCATTCCAAATTCAAATCTCATTATGTATTTGCGAGAAGAAAAAAAAAATGCATTGCGCAGCGAGTACGAACACCTTTTGATCCAAAATCGCGGATAAGTCGGCCTGAGTACTTATAGGGGTTCTAATACTTACATGAAAGGTTACGCGTGACTCTCTGATACGTTATTCCATGCATATAAGTTGTTGGCATATCTCTCGCAACTGAACCTCGTGAATCTAGTAAGCTTGTCATTTTGGAAAATGATTTGAGATATTTTTCATGTGTATTTGAGTTTAGGGTTTGAAGAAAAGTACTGTATCTGAGAGATACGAGTTACCTTTTAAGTGACCTTTTTTACCGCTGTGTGTGTGTGAGTGAAGGCTTCGTTACTTCTCTAAGAACTCTCTACTGGTAGATTTTCGACATTGAAATTCAAAAAAACGCAATTTTAGGTGATTATTGATAACTAGAAAATCGCCCGTCAAGGTTTGATGGATGAAAATTGCTTCTCTTCTTCTACATTTTAACGAAGCAATTGCCTGTTTGATGATATTTTGATAGTTGAAATTTCAACCCTAACTCCAGTGGATTAACCCTAAACTCCAGTAGATAGCGTTCATAGTTGACCGCTTTTTCGTTTCTGCAGTTCCCTGAAATGACACAATCTTACCAGTAAAACAGTTAAGCTACCGGATCGAGTTCAGCCTTGTCACGATAAAGCCTTTCCCTGCATGTTAAACATCACCAAAACATATTATCAAATAAGCATGCTGTTGCTCGAGTTTCATTGTTGAAACAGGCGCGTTCCTCGATCATAGGCTATTATATATATGAGGATGATAAGGTTAGGGTAAGGGAGGTTCGCAGCTCTCCCCGGAAATAATTTTAACTGAAGTCCGAAACATGTGTAATTAATATTTGCAAACCAGGATTACTTAGTAAAGGGCAAGTAATACAAATCAATCACCCTCCCGTGAAAAATGTGCTGGATCCATTCTTAATTAAATGTAGTTCTTAACGCATGGTTAATGCAATTAATAAAGAAACCTGTTGAACACGCTATAACAGGCTTTGAACATGTGCAAGAAACACATGAAAAAATTGAAAAGATTCTACGGAAAATCAAGTATTTTGCTAATAAATTGTTGCTTTTTCTTCGAGTACCGCTTTCTTTCTTGATGGTAATAGTTAAAGCAAATGTTTTCTTATTTCAAGTTTATTTTCCCAATAGTTTGTATAACGTGTATATGGATTTTTAATAACTTGTCATTGAACGAGCTTTGTCCAAAAAAAGAAGTTCAAACAGGATGAATTTAATCATAATCACCCATTCTTAATCGTATTTTTAAAACTTTAGATGAGCTTCTGAAAAACACATTTCTCACTTTCTTTGCTAAATAAATGTTGTGAGGTTTCTATGATTTTCGCTGAAAGCATTAGGATTTAAAAAAAAATCCTTTAAGTATTCTTTACTGAACTTTAATTTTGCGATAAACGTTTTCTTAGAGCAAAATTCATGTAAATGTAAAATTCACGTAAATATCATATCGATTGTGTTTTCTAATGAAAACATTAGGGAGAAAATAATCTTGATGAACATATATTTTAGTCTGAAAATAAATATAAACCGATTTTCGCATTATATATTAATTTGCGTTATGAAAATTAAAGATGAAATTCAGGCTTTTTTTAAATCATCTTTTGCATTTTATTCATGCACAGTATACAGTATTCCTTGTGCCAATACTATCTAATTATCCAAATTGCGCTTCATGTACAAATATTTTTCATCTGAAAGAAACATTTAAAAATACTAATCAATTATTTGATTTGTGTCTTAATGAAAAAATACTCTTGTAAATAACAGAATGGAAAAATCACATAGACGAAAGAGAGCAACTAGTTAAATATTATAACTAAAAAATAGCAATATTGATAAAATAGATTTTCTAATAAATTGAAATTAAAATGTTGTTATATCGATATTTTTTAATCAAATGCATTCTAAAAACGTGTCTGTTTTTCTAGAAATACGTTGTATAGCTCTAAAGTTGACGCACGTACACAGTAAAATTTCGTTGAGTTCTTATTGTTGTTGATTCCAAGAAGCCATAGCAAGAAATTCAAAATGCAGAAGAACTTATTTTCCAGGCAGTAAATATGCATGTTTATAGCATTCTTTCATATGGCGATAGCTGTTTTTCTTACGTGCTTTTTACTTCCTTTCACAAAAAAGGAAGTATTGTATTCGCAAAAAAAAAATTTTCACTTAAAAATCGACCTTAATTTCCATCTAGCTGACCCCCGAATGAATGTTGAGTTTTTTTTTCGACTCGACCACACGTGGATAAGAACGTATAGACACGCGAAATATCCATTTTGACAATCCCCGAGTTAATTACAACGAGTTTTCTCGTGACGTCTGTATGTGTGTATACATGTATGTGCGTATGTGCGTGTGTGTATGTGTATGTATCTCGCATAACTCAAGAACGGTATGTCCTAGAAAATTGAAATTTGGTACGGAAACTCCTAGTGGGGTCTAGTTGTGCACCTCCCCTTTTAGTTGCATTCGGGCGTTTCTAAAGGGTTCTTTGCGACTTTTTGGGAGGAAACCATTGTTAATTTCGATGAAAACTCAAGTGGTGTTATAATTTCTAGGGTGCTCGGGCAAAAGAGTATAAGTCAAAAATACTGAATTTTAAGGGGAGCTGTTTTTCCACAGCTTTCCTTCTAGATTTCAGAAGTAGACCACTCCATCAGGTGTTTGTTTATTTTCACAATGTTTACTACAATTTTCTTTTTCAAAATTAGTAAATCAACATTGCTTAACCTTCATTTGAACTATATTGTTGAAAATAATTAAATTATTTGACTTATATCATTTTGATCTGAATGTAGGCGCGACTTATACTCTTTTTCCCGAGCACTCTAGATTTGGCGGACACTTGGCGATATATCACTTGTCTTTTGGTCGCCAAGTTTTGTCGCCAACTGGGCCACATATTTTGGCCATTGTTGGTGATATTTAGAGAGTTAACAATTGAATCGCATTAAAATTGCCAAAAATGGAGAAATAACATTAAAGTGGTGTAAAAGGAAGTCACGTGATGCACACATCAGCTCGTTTCCGTTCAACATTGCTCTCTTTTTCCTCAAATACAGAGTTGGCTAATATTAGCAACAAAAAACAAACATAAACGTAAAATATTGTGAGCGAAAACTTAGGACATGAAATCTCCAGAAAACAGAAAATAAACGTATCATATACTTTTGCGAAAAGCTTTCTTCGGACACCGATTTCAATGAAGAGTGAAAGTATTAGTTGTCTCCAGATGCGGGTGATGTCAATGCAGTTAGCGAAAACAAAAAAGACGATTGCAAGAACACACAAGAAAAGCGATTAAGAAGAAAGAAAAAAAATATTTGTCAGTACAGCTAAGAGTAAAGTCACAACAAAAGTAATTAACAGAAAGGAACCAGTATTTGTTTGAAGTTAAAGAGCAGAGGAGCTGTCCATAAATATTATCGCGCTTTCTTTTATATATTTGACTCCTTTTTATTTTGTCCCAAAGAATCCCTCCCTTCTGCCCCCCCCCCATCTCAGTATCATGTCACGCAATATTACATAAACATACAGGGTGCTCACTGAATTCTGCTGCCACCCTAAAAAATTCTTAAACCGGGTATAGGCATTGTCAAAGTACCATGCGTTACGCAGTGATGACAATTACAGCGCCACCTGGTTACAAAACAATTAACGTTTTTAATCTCAGAAACGGTAAATACGGGAAAAAGTCAATTACAAAGTCAATAAATTAAGTAATAAACATTGTTCGCAGAGTAATATTAAAAATAGTACGCATTAAATAGACTTTTATTCTGTAGCGTTGAACAGTACTGATCTTCTTCGAATAGTGCCTCATCTATGTGTAATACTGAATGTGATGTATTTCAGCACAAACACCAATCTGGGTACGGGACTGCACTTCATGCTACACATTGTAAAGCGTGGTAAGTCATACAATGAACAAAGTCCATTCAACGTGGGTTGAGGGTTTGCATACGCTCGCGGCGTGATATATTCTAACAAAAAAAAAGTCTAAGGGTTCAGGTCAGGAGGATATAAAGGCAATTTTACTCAACCTATATACCAGACGACTAAGAGCTGGTACGCATTTTACGACTACCATTTTTGACATTGCTTTACGGAATATTTTCTTGCTGAATTTGATGATGCTGAACAACTCTGTAGTTGGTTTTTCGACCCGTATTTTACCGTTTTTGAGATCAGAACACTAACTCCGAGTTGTGCCGCCAGGTGGCTCAGTAAGTGGCTTTCATTGGTTTGGGGTCAAAACTTCGCGGCCGAAACTTCGCCGGTCATAACTTCACGGCCGAAAATTCGCGTGGACAAAACTGCGCGTGGTCAAAACTTCGCGTGAACAAAACTTCGCGTGGTCGAAACTTCGTGTGGACAAAACTTCGCGCGGTCAACTTCGCTGATTCATAACTTCGTGACTTCGCCTATCCAGAACTTCGCGCGCGTGGGTAGAACTTCGCGCATTCATAACAATGAACTTCAATAAACATATCATATAAACTTAGCTAAAAAGTAAAAATGTATCTTTTTTTTGGGGGGGGGGGGGAGGGTTATCGTTTAATGATTTCCGGGAACGCTTTAGATACACTCTATATAAAGAACTTAATTTTTCATAATGAATTACTTGATTGCAAGTTAATTGTGTAAATCTTAAATGAGTTTAACTATAGCAAGTTAATGAAGTAATAAATTGATACAGATTTCAAGTTTAAATAAAGATTAGTTTATCACTTTTTCGAAGACGAGGAATTGGTTTTATAATAATAATTTAATGTTCTATAGCTAACTAACTGAAAAATTTTTGATGATTGAAAATTTTGCATTTTATTTTAATTCTTTACATCATTTATTTCCAGTCCTATTTTAAAGCTAGTTTTTCAAAACTTTTCAGTCAAATTCAGAAGCGTTTCGTTTTTTTTTTTTATTTTTTTTTTTTTTTTTTATTGAGAAATATAGATCGGTCGTTATACCGGAAGCAAATTAACATAGAGCATATAGGAATAAAGTTGGGACTTTTACCACTAGTCACTATAATGGAATGATTTTTAAAATGTGTGATCGTTATAACGAGCGTCGACTGTATATGTAATTTAAAGATTTTTTTCAATTAAAACTAAAATAATTTATTTTTAAGAAGTTTTATTTAGATGCGAAAAGTAATGCACGTACATAGTTTTGTTTGTGCAAAGTTTTGTACGCACGGAATTTTGACTGCGCGAAGTTTTGCCCACGCGAAGTTTTGATCAAGCGAAGTTTTGTCCACGCGAAGTTTTGACCACGCGAAGTTTTGTTCAGGCGAAGTTTTGTCCACGCAAAGTTTTGTCCACGCGAAGTTTTGACCACGCGAAGTTGATTCAATAGCGACCACGCGAAGTGCTTCAAATAGTTAGCTGACCACGCAAAGTTTTGACCACGCGAAGTTTTGACCAAGCAAAGTTTTGACCGAGCGAAGTTTTGGCCGCGAAGTATTGACCGGCGAAGTTTCGGCCGCGAAGTTTTGACCCATTACCAGCTTCATTGTGTATATAATGTATGACAACTTTACTATACTTAGACCCCACTTTCATGATAAAAGCTCTTGCCGTTCATAAATTATTTGGGTGGCAACGGACTTTAGCGAGTATTCTGTATACTAACAGTGAAGAAACAAAGCTTTACATTGCTAATCATATTTATTTGATAATTTTTATTTTGGAACGTAACTATGTGCTTCAAAGCACACACACAAACATTTTGAGAGTATAACAGTGATAAGGATTATTTGTGTTCGCACGTATAAACAAATAGGACTAAAGGTTGCAAAAAAAAAAAAAACCTAATTAGTGTACAATATAGTTAAAATGAAAAACCAACGAAAATAAGGCACGCATTTTCAAGAAAATTAATTTGTGCTTATTTACTCTGGTTTTTCATTTTATTCATATTGTAACACAAAGCCTATTTATCATTTTTCATTACTATAGCTAGTAAATATTAATATGAAAGAGCAAGTGAAAACAGTAGTATTTCAGAATTTGAAACATTGTTTTTCTGAACTCTATCGTCTCCTCAAGAGCACAAATAATCTCAATTAGGTTAAATTAATTTTTTAGTAAATATAAGCTTTTAACTAAGAATTAGTTGAAAACTTAATCTGCATCGATATTTTTCATCGCAAAATAAAACCCCAGTGATAATACAAAAGAATATCATCTGAAGAAAATAGCGTTTTAGTCTTATGAATGTAAATGCAAGATAAGCGAGCTGATGTGTGCATCATATGACTTCCTTTTACACCAATTTAATGTTATTTCTCCATTATTGGCAATTTTAATGTGATTCAATAGTTAACTCTCTAAATATCACCAACAGTGGCCAAATTGAAACCAGATTTAAAAATAATAAAAAAAAACCGCCAAATTTGTCGCCAAGTTGACGTCAAAACTTGGCGACCGAAAGACTGGCAATATATCGCCAAGTGTCAGCCAAATTATAACACCACTTGAGTTCGCATCGAAATAAACAATGATTCCCCCCCCCCCCAAAAAGTGCAAAAGACTCCTTTAGAAAAACCCGAATGCAACCAAAAAGGGAGGTGCCCAACTAGACCCCACTCGGAGTCTATGTGCTAAATTTCAACTTTCTAGGACATACCGTTTTTGAGTTATGCTACATCTATACGCACATACATATGTACATACAGACGTCACGAGAAACTCGTTGTAATTAACTCGGGAATAGTCAAAATGCATATTTCGGGCGCCTATACGTTCTTAGGTATATATGCAGGTGTGGTCGGGTCAAAAAAAAAAAAAAAGGAACATTCATTTGGGGATAAGCAAAATGGAAATCAGGTCGATTTTTGCAGGCGTGCCCATCCCCCCAAGTTCAATGGCGTAAATCCCCCCGAAACTTTTCTCATCTCTTTCCTTTTTTTAAATTTGTATATTTTTAGCTCTCTTTTTTAATTTTATTTACTTTTTAAAAATAATATTTATTTGTTTGTTTATTTGATTTTAATTTTTTTTTTTTTTTTTTTTAAGATAAAGATAAAATTTATTAACAAACAAAATACACATACATAACAGTAAGCAAAATTAAAAAAGTAAAGTTAAAAAACTTACAAATTATAAGACATAAATTACAAACTTCATAACAAAACATTAAGAAAATCTTAACTATAGTTCAACACGAGTTAGTATTAAATTCAACACTAAAGAGCGCCAAAGGCACTGTCCGCAGTGTTTTTTAAAAATTAATTATTAATATTATTATTATTTTATTAGAAAAGTTCTCTGCTACGCCAATGACATATACCCACACAAACTAAATAAATAAATAAAATGAAATATAAACAGAACAAAATAAAATAAATACTTTAAATTAAAAATAAATCAAGAAATAAATTTAAATAAATAAATTTAAAAAATCCCCCCAAAAATTTTGATGGCGCAACTTGCGCCATAATCCCCCCTGTGGGCACCTCTGGATTTTTGAGTGCATTTCTTTTTTTTTGTTTTTTTTTTTGCGAATACAGTACTTCTTTTTTTGTAAAAGAAAGTAAAAAGTGTTAACATAAAAATATAAAAATGTTTAATCTTCCAGCTGTAAATGCTTTCATTTAAACCTGAAAATGGAACGTCCCACTTTTTATCACACTTTCCATTTTACCTTATCACAAATTATTACAATTAAACTGTGACATCATTTACGGACAACAGCAAAGACTTACTGTAGAAACAAGCTACTGGGACTTCTACAAAATGCTTCTGTATTTGAAATGGTGCAGTTCAAAATTAGTATGAAATAAATATCATACAAAACTTACCCATGTTGCCTTTCGACAGCGAAATTATTCCGCTACTTCGAGAAACGTAAACTCCATGCCTAGAAAAGAGAAATATTAGTAAATGAAATATTCAACTATTGTGCAACGCTATCGGTAGTGGTGGGGTGTTGCAAAGTACTACGTAAGTGAACGAACTACCTGTCGCGTTTACGCAGGAAGCAAGTCAGCTTTTTCCGCTTACTTAAATTCAAGGTTGGAGTTGTGAATGTTTATTACCGAAAATAGTTTTTAGTGATGAAATGTGTCTTGCTGTTACAGTGTTAAAAACGTTGAAGACTGAATATAACAGCACAAAGATTTTTTGTTTCGCTTTTATGTTTCGATAAGTGTTTCTGGGTGATATTATACAACGACATTGCGTGTATAATATCACCCTTTAGATGTGCTGTTGTCGGGAAAAATCGCTGTGGGGAAGGGGGGATTTTTGTTTGTTTTGCTTTTTTTTTTCTGTTTTACAAGATAGGTAGACGGATTTTTGTCAGGTAAAACACAATAAGTTTATATAACTTAATACCAGCTTTAATCAGGGACCGATTTACACACCTGGGTGCCCCGGGGGTACTGACAAATATGGTGCCCCCCCCCCACACACAAAATATATAAAGGTAAGTGTTTGATAATATTTTGATAGAAAGAAAACTTTAAAATATCGTTTTCATACGAAAAAATTAATAATTAAGATGTTTTGCAAAAAAATCATTTAATATATAAATCTAAAATAAATTTATGGTTTTCATGCTAGAATTTTTTTTACAGTCGCAGATTGAAAAACTATGATACAAATGGTAAAGGTAAATCATAATGTGCTTTCTGCACATCAATGATTCTTTATATATTTTCTCCTTTGTTTTCTTATAGTAAGTTCATCCCTAATGTCCTCATAATCAAGTTTTGCGGTCAAACTTCCTTCTATTGAAAATTTACTATCAGAAATGAGAGACCGCAAAGGACACTTAATTCTCTTCAATAGTAAAAATAATCGTTTTTCACTATTATTGGAAATAGGCAAAGTCAAAAAAGATTTCAGGACTGTATCTACATTGGCAAATGATCTATTATACCAAGTTTATGGATTTTAGGTTAGAGGCCCCAAACACTGGTCCCTAAACAAAGTAAATTTTTGATGACAGAAATTTGGTGCCCCCTTTCTTTTGATTTGTTTCGTTGCAAATAAATTTAAATTGCTATTATGAACAAACATTTTAACTGCTCTAAAATAGAATAATTTAAATTATGTTAGAACGGCAAAATTTACATTAACTGTTACAATATGGAAAAATACTTTATTGCTTACAACAGCTTCCGAAGCATCAATATAAAATAATTTAGCAAGAGCTGAAACAAAGTACCGATTCTTTTTTGAAAAACATTTTGGATTCAAAATCTTAGCAATACAGATCTATCGCATGTTTACATTCTTTCAGAAATTTCTTCAAATAGACAAGTAAAAAAACCTGCAATATCGCTGTTGCTTAGGTCTCAAATTTTCAAGCTTTTCGAATGTCATCTCACGGAAATGGGAAACCCATCGATTTCGAATTTTTGTTCGGTGAATAAAAGTGATGACTTGGATAAACCTTGAGGCAAAAGTATTCAGATGGTATTTTACAGCTGTCTTTCACAATTTCTGTTTTTCAGACTGCTTTTGGTTATCTTTAGCTTAAAGTGTTGTTTATATTTTCCGGAGTTTTGTGAAATCTCATCGCAATCTTGTTTTATATTCAGTTGAGTATCAGAACGATTTTTCAAAAAAAGCAATAAAGTTTTTGGGTGCGCATAAACTGTTACTTCAATTGTACTAGTTGCAATACTTACAATTAAAGAAATGCGGAATTTTTTCATGAAAAAATCTATTAAACTTAGTTTGAAAATTATTGAAAAAAACAGTGTGATGCGAAAAGATTTATAGTTAGTAAAATAATAATAATTATTGTTACTAATATTGGCAGATTATCCTATTAACAATCTTATTATTTTCAAGAAAACGGTCACAAAAGTGCTTTTTTTTCAGGAAAATTACGTAAATAAAGGTGTTTATGCATTATAAGTAGTAATTTTTAATTTCTGAAATTCTTTTTAGCTTGAACTTTGTATGCTTTAGCTCGTAAATATCACTGGCACTAGAAATAGGAGACAAAGGTCAGCCTGCAATTTTAACGGGAGTAAGCGGGAAGAAGTTAAAAAAAAATCATCATCATTAAGATCTAGAAAGATATATCGACTGCAGAGAAAAAATGAATCGTAAGCGTAATGATTTATCATCTACAAAATAATATCATTATCTATGCTAAAAATAAAGCTGAATGTCTCTCTGTCTGGATGTCTGGATCTCAGTGACACACATAGCGCCTAGACCGTTCGGCCTTTCTTCATGAAATCTTTGCTAAAAATAAAGCTGAAAGTCTCTCTGTCTGGATCTCTGTGACTCGCATAGCGGCTAGACCGTTCGGCCGATTTTCATGAAATTTACACAAAATTAGTTTGTAGCAGGGGAGGTGTGCACCTCGAAGCAATTTTCTAAAAATTCAATTTCGTTCCTTTTCTATGATTTTATTTTTACCACCATTAGTGGATTTAATTCCTCTGCACCGATGGAATCACCATAACATGGACGAGTAAATTGCCATAACATGGACGAGCAAATTACCATAACGTGTTTGAACAAATGAACATAGCATATTGGCGAGAAATTCATCATCCATTATTGGTAAATATACAGGCGAACGAAATGACCTTTTAATTTTCTACTACGGGCAAAACCGTGAGAGGACCATTAACTAATAATAAAATGATTATTATTTGTCAAAAATAAAAACAATAATCGTTAAGTTGGGGAAAAATCGTTGCATCGAAAGATACCGCTTACGGGAAAATAAATAAACACACTCACGCAAATTGATCACGTGACTTGCAATCTACCAACGATAACACGTCATTGGCAAACTTAAAGCCCTCTTGCCATATAAAGCGATAATGTACTGTGCGACCATCACGAGACAAGCCACCGCCGAAATGTCTGCGCCTGTCTGCTGCTATAGTAACGAGGCGCGTCTCATTTTTACAAGGGAAGCTTAATGTTGGAAAAATCCGAACGACTAAACAAAGGTGACCAGACGAGTGGCGAAATGACGCTTAAAAAGCCTTCCTGCTAGCCCTTGCAGAAAATGAACGAAGCCCGCTTCTATGGCAGTAGACGGGCTCAGACTTGACGGCGGGAGCTTTTCCGTGAAAGACAGACAGTACGTACCTTGCTAACTACCAACCACCAAGATAACAGAATTAGAAACGTCCAGCCACAGCGAAGTGAAATCAATGAGCAATCCTGATTGTTCAACAGTTGGTCAGTTGCCATTGCACTATATTTGCGATAAGACTTATTCTTAAATTCATTACCAAAGTAAAACTGCAGTATGAGACGTTTCAAAAAATATCGTAATTAAAATAGTATGCTTGCTTGGGGAGGGGGGGAGGGGTACTGCAAAAGGCTAATATACAGGGTTAGCCTAAAAAAATATCCCGTTTTAAAAATTTATATTTCATAAACTATTGCACTTAAAACTGTAAATGATACATAAAAATAAAGAAAAACTGTGAAAGTTTTTTCTAACGTACTTAACTACTTAAACGTGCACGTTCCGCACTGGCGCAGCCAGAAATTCCTTCCGGAAGCTTCACAACAGTCCTTACACGTGTATTAACTATTGTTTTTAGGATTGGCAACAATGTTAAAACCAAGACCTCCGGGAAGTGCTTTTTCCCCAAAGCCTTCCTTACGGGGTTTGGGGGTACCCCACCCCCCAGAACCACTTCTCTGCGCCACTGATGTTCCGCAACGCTGGATTGGCCGTACAGGTGATGATGATTTACCCTTTTGCGTTGGCCAGCCAGATCCCCAAACCTAACACCATGTGATTTTTTTTTTTTTTTGAGCAATCACGATTGCTTATTGTTCTCACTTCACCGTCCTTGGTGTTTGGTTCATTTTTCAGCTTGGACCAGGGGGCTCTGCAGCTTCAGCATGGACCAGGGGCCTCTGCAGCACCACCGCCCACCGGCCTCTGGTCCTGCACTGTTAAAACTACAGGTTGCATTTGGCACTTTTCGAGGGTGAAAAGCTTGTTCACCAGCGGCACTCTTTACGGTGCCGAAATTGCACCCTTAACACGGGCGAAAAACCGGCACCCTTCACCCAGCGTGCACCGCGGTGAAAAACGGAACCCTATGGCAGAACATTGGCACCCTCTGTTTTCTGTTGCTGAGCACACCCCCCCCCCCTCGGTTTTGTGTGCATTTCCGTAAACAATTGTATACATTATTATTTATTGTTTTGAGTTATAAAAAGCTAAGTCTTGGTACATTTTCCACATTGAATAGTTCTGAAAATGATTAAAACTTGTATTTTAAGGCATTTGATCACATTTCAACTTTCGAACATAGTTTAGAAGTGTTCATGACTTAAATTTGTCTGCCGTGCACTAATTTTCGTACATCCACTTGGATTGCTCAGTAATTTTAATATGTTATTGACATTTACTGCAGCACGATCGTACCGAAAATGAAGAACGTAGGTACTATTTGTAAATCATTTACACGAACAATAAATATTCAATTATGTTGCAATCATGGAAAAATAAAACCTTTCATCACGTTCGAAATTTTAATCAAAGAGCACCATATTAGTACGTACGTATATATGATTCGACATTTGAATATCCGTAAAGAATATAAAAGAACAAAAGTCTTTCGATAAATTAAAAGTCAAAACAAATTCTAACGAGTTATTCATTCTTACTATTACTAGAGTGACGAAAAAAGTTCAGTCATTCGCTTTAAGCAATAACGCCGAGGAAAGCTAGTTAACTTAGACACGAGATAATAAATAAATAAAAAAAAAAAAAAATCGAGACGGAGAAGAAATTTCTTTTTCTCAATCCGCTTTCCTTTTTTTTTTTTTCGTGCTTTTATGTTTTTGCTATTTGCATCATCGTAATTAGAGTTTCCGTTCACTTGCTGAGTGCATCACATTGCTAACAATGAATCTCTTAGTTAAAAATCCACAAGATTGTTGATAATACAAGCAAGTAAAACCACATAGTCAAAATTAATAGTTGAAATAACTTTTCAAATATCATCTAATTTAAACGTTTTGATTATTAAATGTTACTTATCCGGTGCTGATAGCTATTTTTAGGTAAAATTTATGCATGATAGGAATAGCAAATGTATATAACGGCTAACTGAAGAATCAACGTACCTTTGAAACAATTTTAAATATGTTCGAAAGCCTTAAAAGCTACACTATGATCAAATGCATGTACTTACGCGAAACTTTGAAGAGTAAATCGCAGAAACTTATAAGTTTTAATCCAATTTCGTACTTCATTCAATGGGAAAGTGCATGTGCGTAGTTATTCTTGCGTTCGCCATTGATTGTGGTTGAATGATGTCAGAGCGGAGAACGCATGCGCCAGCGTTTCACCCATGCATTTAGGAGGTCCGTTTTCACATTTATTAGCGTCATTCACCTTGATCACACTTCCTAGCCTCTACTGCACCCTGAGGCCCGATGTTTTCACCCCAGGGAGCCAAATAGTTAGTCAAAGGCACCCGTAGTTTTGACAGTGTGGGCACTTTCCCCCGGAATCCGCTGCTCCTAGTCGATAGTGTCCATGTCCAACAAACACGCACGCTCATACACATGCACACTCTCACACATACAAACTCACACACACGCCTACGTGCATACACACAGATCTACACACGCACACAAGCATACACATGCACGCACACACCAATATACACACGTAACCGCCCAGGGCGAGGGGCCGGTTTGGGGGGAAAGGGGAGCCATTTCTAGAAACAATAACTCCAATGAGTAGGGTCGTGTCGCAACTCGTGATTGCGAAAAACATAATTTGAATTCAAAATTTAAGAATTCAAATTATTATTTTTTTTAAATAATTTTTCGTCAAAGACAGTGTTTATACATCACCATTGCCTACAACAATGCAGGAACTGAAATATCGCATTTCTGTAACATTAGAAAAAATTCACAGTGAAACACTCTAAAGTCTAAAATGTATGTTATAGATGTGTGTCGCGTTACGAAAAGCCTTTGTGAATGAAAAAAAAACCTTTCACAGTTTATCTTTATTTTTATGTATCATGTATAGTGCTAAGTATAATTGTTTATGAAATACAAATTTTTAAAACCAGGATGTTCTTTTATGCTAACCCTATTGCAGATGAACATCGATGTAGAAAAGTAATGGGAACTAAACATTATAATATGCCTGTTCCTTATTCGAGTTAAAAAATTAGTGCCTATTTTCAATTAACTGAATTAAAGGAAATAAGCCACGCTTAAATTGCTATTTCTTTGTTTTTAATTCATGCATTTCCATTGCATTGTAGTTAAAAAATTCAAACAAGATTGAAAAATATCGAAAAAGTTGAAAATTTGAGAAATCTTAAAACACACAGTTTTATTACTTAGTTGTAAGTCGTATTGATAATAATAAAGAGGGGAAACAACTCGACTTCAATGTTTACGTAAAGAGGCGAAAACAAACATTTTTTTTTTTTTTTTGACTATTCAAATCGATTTAAAAACTTGTAATAAAACAAAGAGATGCAAATCCAATGTTCTTCGTCTAAAAAGCAATTCAATTTCTTTACTCTCAGTTTCGCTTTTTCTTTGTTAATAAACGCTTTTGTTTTCTTTTACTATATAGGATTTAGTGACAATTTTATTAAATTTTAAGCTGGCTTTCAAGTCTTAGATTTTTTTTTTCTTAAAAGGTCTTGTTTTTTTAAAGTGTAGTGCACTAATAAAAGTAGTTGGATAAAAAATTATTAAGACTTTGAAAAAATTAGCATAAAATATCATATAATAAAGGATTGACTGTTGAAATTTTGTTGAATATAAGTTTATATACGCTTTTATTAAATTTATATGTGTAGTAAATATACAAGGTGTTCCGTTTTATTCGGCAAGACCTTTATTTTCGCAACCGTTAGTCCTAGATGCATACTTCCAAATGGAAAATTTTTCAAAATTAGAAGTGGAATTAAGATATTGAAAGATTGAAGTTAAAAAAAAATGAGTCAAAGTGCAAAATTTAACTTTTTGTACGGGCCCTAGGTCCCTTAACTTATATTTAGGGAAATAATCTCCATTAAAAAATAATTCCAACACAAAAAGTTTGAAATTAGTACGACCAATGTTCACCGAGATATGAAACGCAGCGTTCTGTGACTTACACCACTTTTCACTCGACGTTTTGAGGTTAAATATAGCGGTTAACAAGTGTTTAAAATTATATGTGTGCATAGAGTGTGGTTTTACAAATTGATCGAGGTTCGTCTTGCGTTTTTGCGTATCACGGCATAATATTTGCATTTATTTTTGAATAGCAATGAAAAATATAAATACCTTGTTTTTCTTACTTTGACGACCTGTCATTCTTCTGAAAGGGCGATAAGTTCCAATCTCATCTTCTGTATGGTCCCTTAAAACTTTGAACTGGAATATCTCCTTGAGTTTTGGTCGCACAAATGTCAAGTTTTTTGTGTCAGTAATAGTTTTCAGTGGAGATTATTTCTCTAAATAATAGTTAGGGGATCTAGGGCCCGTGTAAAATGTTAAATTTTGTATTTTCTGACTCTTTTTTATTTCGCTTCAAACTTTCAATATCTTAACTCTGCATCTGATTTTGAACATTTTTGAAATTGGAAGTATACATCTAGGACTAACGGTTGCGAAAATAAAGGTCTTGCAAGTTAAAACGGAACCCCCCCCCCCTATATACATATTTATATAAATACGTACACTTTTACAGATGTTTATTGTTAAGAACGGCACTTAAAAAAAATTTCCGTTTTCTAATGAGGGGCGAGAGGAAGAGGTTCGGTGGTCTTTCCCTGGAAAATTCTTTAAACATGTTGTACCAACTCAGTTTTAGACGGGCTTTGGTGATGTTAGGGGGAAGATAGGTACAAGGGACTCAGCGAAAATTTCTAGAATTCTAGTTCTTAAAAACATCTATTATAGGTCGCATTTAGTTTATGACATTAGGGTAAGGAATGGGAACTTAGAGGATGTCCCCAATGTACTTTTTGAAAAACAGATCGAAATCGATTCCTCCTCCCTCCAATTTTTCGAAATTGCAGTTCCAAAAATGCAATTGGTGGCAAACATTGACGATGTTGCGGAAAGAGAGGAAGCATTTTTGTAATTGAAATTGTAAGAACTTTAGCAATATATTATGGTTTTAGGAAGCGGGGTTCAGAGGCTATCCCACTTAAATGTTTCGCAAGTGAAGTTTCAAGTACCCAATTTTTTATGACATTAGAGGAAAGCCGAATATTTTCTGAAATAGGGAAGTTTTCGATTTTTCAATTTTATTTTTATATGATAGAGTAACATGATTGAACATCATAGGTGAAAAAAATTTTACGATACGATAAGTAGTTTTTTTTAAATTAATTTTTAAAGTTCAAGCGCTTGTGATGTCAAATGGCATAGGAAGTGACATCATGCGCTCTTCTGATAGGGAAGAAGCCGAAGGTCGTGCATTTGAGTTCGAACACGAAACGTAAAAGGCATGAGAAAGATTATTTAGATTGTGCTTTAACGAATCCGGTCTCCATAGTGTGTTCAAAAGGATTATTGAATTTCCAAAAAATATAAATATCAGAGCGCTCCAAATGTCCCTAGCGAAAACAAGCGATCTTCAGCGGAAGACTGCCCATTCGCGCCCTGTGACGTAGCCTCGTGACGTTTCAGAAGAGTGCACTTTTGATCGTGGATTTTTAAAAATTCATTAAAAATCAACCACGGTGTTTTAAAATTCGGCGTTGGTGAATTTTTTAGTTTTGAGGGTCAATTAACAATATCCAATAGCCAAAATATGAACATTTAATAGTTTGCAACTTCCCTATTGAAGTCTTAAAAACGTGATTGTGAATTCATACTTGGTAATGTTAGGATCCCGTGAATTGTACGAAATTGAAGCCCTGGAATTAAAATTTGAGACTCTCAGTAATGATTTTGACGGTTATGGGGGCTGTGGAGGCGTTGCATTTTGAAGACTTTTATATTATCAGACAAAAAGGAAAAAAATGAAAGAAATAAGACGGGGGGGGGGGGGGGGAGTGCAGAGTGCACTCAGCTGACCAATACGCTGTAACTATAGAACATTTTAAGTTCTCTTTTTAGAGTTAGTTAAGATTTCTCCCCAACATCGTTATTTTTTCCTTGTTAAAACCAATGTCGCGCTATTTACGTCTCTTGAATAACGAGCTGATGTGTGTGTGCATCACATGACTTCCTTTTACTCCACTTTAACGTCATTTTCCCATTATTGGCAATTTAATGTGATTCAGTTGTTTGTTCTCTAAATATCACCAACAGTGACCAAATTAAAACCATATTTTTAAAAAAAATCGCCAAATTTGTTTGACGACTAAACTTGGCGACCAAAAGACTGGCGATATATCGCCAAGTAACTGCCAAATTATAACACCGCTTGAGTTTACATCGAAATTAACAATGATTTCCCCATAAAAGGGGCAAAAGACCCCTTTAGAAACACCCGAATGCAACCAAAAGAGGAGGTGCACAATTAGACCCCACTAGGAGTCTACGTACTAAATTTCAGCTTTCTAGGACATACCGTTCTTGAGTGATGCGACATACATACGCACATACGCACGTATATACAGACGTCCTGAGAACTCGTCGTAATAAACTCTGTAATCGTCAAAATGGATATTTCGCGTGTCTATTTGTTCTTAGGCACTTATCCACGTGTGGTCGGGTCGAAAAAGAAACTCAACATTCATTCGGGGGTGAGCAAAATATAAATTAAGGTCGATTTTTGAGTGAAGATTTTTTTTTTCGCGCACACAATACTTCCTCTTTTGTAAAAGGAAGTAAAAAAGAATACTTTTGAAAAACATTCAATTCAGCATTCATTATGGGGAAAGGGACACTGAGTCTTTTCACCCTCTCTGGTTGCGTCACTGGGTTGGGCACCACTGATAAATAGCATCAGAGCATTAGGAGATAAAATATGGTAGAATTTTAGGAAGATACAAAACGTTTTAAACTCGTTAATCGCTGAAGCAAGATAAAAACAATTAGAAAAGTTATACTGGATAACTTTTTTGCTAACCTTCCTGTAAATAGAGCAAATTTAAGACATTATAACAACGACTCCTGAGCTTATTATTATTTCCATTGTTATTTTCATTATTTTACTTTTTTTTATTTTTTATTTTCAATCATTTATATTTATTTATTATTATTTATATTTTTATTATTTTGTTATTATTATTATTATTATTGAAGATTTCAAAGTCATTTTAACGATTGCAGTACGTTGAACGAAAAGTATCACAAAACAGAATAGAGTTATTAAGTACTTAGTTGGGAACAATTTTGAACTATGTCGCATTGAAACAATAGCCTTTTCTGAAAATAGAAGATAAGTAAATCTGATTGATCACTCTTGATTCCATTGTCATATGATTAAATGCCATGCAGTTTTGTGGCGACAGCAAAAGAGCAATTAATCATTGCTTTCATCCATTGTGGTTAAATGAAATAAATGATTTTGACACAAAAAGTCTTAAAAAAATAAAATATTTGCACTGTTTAAATTTTGTTTTATAAGTTGGAAGTCATAATTCAATACACAAAAGACCTTAAACTTGTTTATAAAGTTGTCAAAAGTTATCCAGTTTCATTATTTCGGAATTTTGTTTCTTTATCAGTATAAAAAGCTCAGCACACGACAGAAAAGTTGTGATCTAAAAAGCTGCACCGTATCTTTTCAGTCAAGTCGTAAATGTCTTGAATTCGACCATCAAACTTGGTCATAATCTGAAGAAAACTTTTTCAGTAGCTTTTTGTACTACTTTTCGGTAAAAGTAAAATAATAATAGTAATAATTATAATTCTAATGAAATAGTTTTTGATTAAAACATGCTTAATCTTTACTAATAATAAAGCTGAAAGTCTCTCGGTCTGGATGTCTGGATCTCTGTCTGTCAGGATCTTTGTGACGCGCATAGCGCCTAGACCTTTTCCGCCGATATTCATGAAATTTGGCCCAAAATTAGTTTGTAGATGGGGGTTTGCACCTCGAAGCGATTTTTCGAATATTCGATTTTGTTCTATTTCTATTCCAATTTTAAAAACATTTTACTGGGAAAATTAGCATAACGTGGACGAGGAAATTACCAAATTATCATAACGTGGAACCGTAACATGGGCGAGCCATTAACATAGCAAATTGGCTAGAAATTCATCATCCATTATTTGTAATATACAGGCGAACCAGATGACCTTTTAATTTTCTACTTCGGGCAAAGCCTTGCGGGTACCGCTTGTGTCTCATAAAACTGTATCTAAGTTAACAATTAAATAAAAACAAAAAACCCGACTGGGAAAAAAACCAAAAAAATTAAAAAGAAAAATGTATAAGCCATGTAGTTTAGAATGTTATTAAGTACTACTGAATAACTACACCGTTGAAATAGTTTTGTAACCGTACACAGATAAGAGAAATCATAAATTCAAAAGCAGAATAGAAGGATCAACAGTCGGGGTCCATTCGTTTCTGATTCAAGGAACCCCGTAACATTTGAAAGATCCCTCGACTGTTGATCCTTTTATTCTGCGTTTGAATTCATGATTTGTCTTATCTGTGTACAGTTATAAAACTATTTCAACGGTGTAGTTATTCAGTAGTACTTAATAACATTCTAAACTACAGGGCTTATACATTTTCCTTTTTAGTTTTTTGGGTTTTTACGCAGTCGGTTTTTTAGTTTTTATTTAATAATTTTTTATTTTACACTTTTTAGTTAATTTTCATTGACTAAGTTATTATGATTATAAGACGGTACATTTCGCAATCTTGTCATTTCATTGAGAGAGTTTGTTTGTATCGTGAGGTTTATTAAGTAACTTGCGGTATTCTAAACTACTGATAATTAGTCCTTCTAGGGACCTAAAACGGCTTAAAGCTACATGTACTTGACCTTTGGCAAAAATGCGCGAACGTAAGTCAACCACAGCACAGCTATATAAACAGCCTGTATAACTCATGATGACGCGAAATCGGAAACGTTATCAGCCAAATCTTTCTCGCAAAACTAAAAAAACCTGACGAGAAAGTACACATCGCGAAACTCAGTAACTTGAATCAAGGCAAAAACAAATGCAACATGTTAGAGATGAAAATCGAATTAGTAGACTTTCTTTCTTTTGGTGCTTATTGCACGGGTTTCTTTTGATGAGGACTACAATCTGAGTGCCTTGCCTTTGTTACGCATAATATATTTTTTATTACAGTACAAAATACGTATAAAGAGCACATGAAAGAATTTACATCAGAAAGAGGGGAAAGTACATCCGGAGCGAGGGTGTCTTGACCCACCGCCTCAAGTGGGAGAAGCAATCGCTTAGACCACTCGGCCAATGAGACCCCAATTAGTAGACTTAGTAAAAAAAAAATTTAGGCAGCGAAAACTACCTGCATTTGTCGCACGCAGGTAGCGTGCGACACAGTGTGCAACACCCAACGTGCGCCGATCCAGAACTGACAAAATATGGCAACTGGTTGTTGATATGTTGAATTTTGATTACTCTCATGTGTTTAGTGACACTCCCAAGGTTAAGACAAATCGATTGACGTAAGAATTTCCAAAATTGGTCAAAGCGTTTATCCCCTAGAACGCCACATAGGAACATATATACATACATAGACTTATAAACACATTACCCTCCTTTGCGTCGCGCACGCGCAGTCGGGTAAAAAGACGGTACTCTGTTGAATATATTTTTTTCTAATTGTGCTGCGTTAGAGGCACAACCTTTTGCAGACCTAGTGCAATCGCATGGTGCGGCATCCATTCTTTCATGCAGCACTTTGTCGGCGGATGTCAGTACCGCGGCAAGTTTGAAGTCAAGTTTTACCACTGAATGGGAGCACCTACGCTCTCTTCGATACGAAACTGCACTCGGAATTTAATGCTGTCAAAAAAAAAAAAAAAAACTCCAAGCCAAACGAGTACATGAGGGATGTTTCACAGACCTTCGGTATCTTGAAAATCTTTGGACTGGAGCCAGGTTCGAAATTGCGCCTTTGGGAGTATAAGAGACCGGCGTCTAATCACTACACTACTTTTCCGGCATCCGTCAAATATAAATAGCCGCTTTTTTCGTCACTCTCAATCTTAAGTCGCCTGAAAAGTCTCGAATAAAAGTATGAACGTTAATGCGTTACTGTTTTAGAATTATTTCTCAATTTGTTCCCGTAAGCTATATGTTTTCGCTACTTTTTTCTTTTCAGTTCTTTTCAAACCATATGTTTTTCAAAACGCAATGGATGAGAAGAAAACTTCTACTTTCTACTCATAACAGAGTTAGAGCAGAATACTTGCGAAACTTTCAAGGTATTTAATTCCCTGACTTCATTTCGTTTTCCTATCTACAGTTTTTCAGGGCTGTAACAGCCCGATCGGTTAGACATCTGGCTCTTAGCCAAAGAAACACGCGTTCAATAATTACCTGTCGTACTTGCTAATAATCCCTGAAGCTCTTTAAATATATTGTGATCTCTAAGTTACCTAAGTTTGCTATTCAAATCAATAACTCTGGAAGGTTGGGAGGATGGACCAAGGATTGTTCAGATCCTGGTCTGGATCAAAAATATCATAACGCTGATTGATGATATTTCCTTCTATCGTATGCTATCTCATAAAAGTTGTAGATCGGCTCTCGTGGCAAAAAGAAGTTGCTTCTTTCTGCCTGGATACGAATAGTACTCAAACTAGAGTTTGGTTTTGTGTCTGACATTAAGTCACCACCACCACCACCACAAAAGATTGAATACAGAAATGCATGCCAATAATCCAAGTCCACTAGACATCTGACGTCATTTTCTGTCGCTTTAAATTCTGCCGGTGATTTTCTTCTTTGGGCTTGAACTGACTTTTTTTTTACTTGAATGATTTGGGTTGCAAGGGTATTGGTTTCAAAACAATCAAGGGGACAAAGTTAAGAGTGTATTCAAGCAGTTGTTACAGATACGGCAGAAAAAAGACCAATGCCACGAAAACGATACTAAAGCATTTTAATTTTGTGCATAAATACATTGTTTATATTACTACTAGCAAAAATACCCGGCGTTGCCTAGGTCAGTAATAATTGTGAGAAACAATCGCTACTTTCATTCGTTTTCTGTGTTAACTGAAAGAAGTCAAAACACACCGTTTTGACGTGATTAAAAATCAAGCTTCTTCCTTACGCATAAAAGTAAAATAGCAATAAGTATAAAGAACGAAATAGTATTCAGCTAGAAACGAAAGCACAACATTTAAGCACATAAAAATTTCAACCGATTGTCATGAAAATCAGTATAATGATGTATTTTTTTGTTGGCGTTGCAACGCGCGTCGGGTACAGCTAGTGATAACATAAAAATGAACGGACATACATCAAACAGTGAAGACTCAGTTAAATGTGTGTATTTTACATCTCTTTTACCTACAATAAATTGTAAAACATGTTTTGAATTTTCTAGCAGAAATATTTGCATAAAGCAAAAAGTCAACTTTTGTTAATAAAAATAACCCAAATTCCTTCTTCCCAAATAACTTTCAATTTAAATATCTATGTAATGCAAGGTAAATATACCCAAACATCGTCTCTCAAAGAACGATCAGAATACTTCAAATCAAACTGATTTTACTAAATATTTTTCGTCAAAGTTGTTCGTCTAGCTTAAAAGATACCATTTAACGCATATTTATTGAATTTTCACCCAATAGTATCGCAGTAGGAGAGTTTATTGTAGCAATTCAAAGTATTTTCGTTTAGTTCCTTTCCTATTAATTCCACTCAAAGCATTTATTCAGTTACCCTAGATGCAAGTTAGCTCTTTCAAAGGATTCCCAGGTTTGTTTACTTTGGTTACGTGAAAATTAGCTTCTAATCGTGAGTAAAATTGAATTAACATAGTTCGGTCTGCTGAAGTTCTTTTGATAGAAACAAGTATTTCAGGGCAGCTAATGTAATAAAACGCAATACGATTGTTTGATGCACAGTTGTAAGGTAATTTATTAATTCCCCATTAATTTTTTTTTCCTTGCAATGTATGAGGGCACAACTTAAAATGGAATATTTTCTCTGGAAAAAAACAGTAGAAGATGAAATGCTATTACTTAAAAAAAATTATTATTTACAAGTGGCACCCGCACGGCTTTGCCCGTAGTAAAAAATTAAAAGGTCTTTTGGTTCGCCTGGTATATTTACAAATAGTGTATGATGAATTTCTCGCCAATTGGCTTGCCCATGTTACGGTTCCACGTTATGATAACTTGGTAATTTACTCGTCCATCTTATGATAATTTTGCTCGGGAAAATGTTCTTCAAATTGGAATAAAAAAAGAACAAAATCGAATTTTCAAAAAATCGCTTCAAGTGCACACCCCCATGCTACAAACTAATTCTCTGCAAAATTTCATGAAAATCGGTCGAACGGTCTAGGCGCTATGCGCGTCACAGAGATCCTGACAAATAGAGAGATATCCAGACAGAGAGACTTTCAGCTTTATTATTAGAAAAGATTTTTAATCTCATTTGTCTGAAATTAAGTAACATATTTCATTATTGCAATATTATGTTGAAATTGATGATTTTTAAATTCCGATACAGAATGATGCTGTTAAACATAAATTCATATCGGAAAATTATCGTTTGCGCGATCTCATTTCAAATTAGCGTTCAGAAGGTTGCCACTTTTTTTTTCTCTGCTGTGGCTAGATAAAATTTTGTTTTTGTTTTGACGGGAAATCGTACAGTATTTTTTTTTCTCTCTAATTAAAGTCTGATTCTTGAACATGCAGCATTTGACCTAATTTTTATTTTCGAGGTAGACCGTGCAAAGCCGGGCGACGCAGCTAATATTCTAATAAAACACACGTTCTTCCAAAAAAAATTCCAGCAGATTAAAACGCAGTAGATGACGTTTTACAGACAAGTTTTCACATCAACCAGAAAAATAAAAATAAAAAATACTTTTTTTTAACGTAAAATAATATTAAAGGGTCAATTCATTAGAAATCACCCAGGCCATGTTGCTCGACATTTTTGAATTTCCTAATTTTTTTACTAGTTATTTTCCACTACTAAGTGAGTTCAAAAGTGTTGCAATTTTTAGGCTCATACTTTTTTTTTTTTTTTACGCGCCATTTTAAGTTTGCCTAGTAGCCGTTTTTGGACCAAAAACAAGTTTTACGTAAATGCATCTAACTCGGTTAATTTTACAGCTATCAAGACAAAACAAAATCCTACATCATCAGAATGATGCCTTAGATAAGAATTGCTTGCAAAACATTATTTAAATGGTGAGAAAGGTGAGGAAAAAAAATTCACAACTACTAACTGAAAATTAGCATAAAATACGTGTTTTAGTGCTGAAAAAATAGTAAAAGGAGGAGAGTCTCAGCTGTAATTCTTTTTTCTTGTGTAGATATAATACTTGTTGTAGAAATTTTAAGCTTGAAAACAATGTTCTTTTTTTTTTGTACATTTTTTTAAAAATGGCAAAAATCGCGTTTTGGCAAAGTTTAAAGTAAAATATCTCAAAAGGGACTGAGTGAAAAATTATGATATCAATACAGGTAACGCCTTTTCATGATGTGAACCACTGATAGCAATTTTATGACTGAGACTCAACTGGTACTAGAGTTATAGTACATTAAAGTTGTCTAAATATTGCGTTTTCGCAAAGTTTAAAGTGAAATATTTCAGAAAGGACTGATTGAAAAATAATGGAATTAATACAGATAACACTTTTTAATGAAAATAACTGGTAAAAAAAATATTAAAATCAAAAATATCAAGCAACAAATTTTATTCTTTTTGGGTGATTTCAAATGGATTGATCCTAAATTGATATCCTACCAGCCATTATCGGTGGATGTGCCGGGAGGCAAATCAAAAAGAGCTGCCTCAGTGACGGTTAGCCATGGAAGAGAGAGATTTACTATTTCAAATTTTGTCTTGCTGGTGGCTAAACAGGAAGCCTTGGCAGTGATTTATTGAAGACATTTGCGTCAAAAATGAACGTTATACAATTTTTTTCTTTAAACAATCCAATAAATTCCTCAAAGAATCCTACTCTCCTGTTAAATGAAAACGTTAACAAATGATCAGTAAGTATTGCGATGTTAAAAATATGGCAAATGAATATTAGAAAACCGCAAAGAAAGGGAAATGTAATGAATCTTTGCAATACAAGTAGCTATTATGCCAATAGTTTATGTTTAAGCGTATTGAAATTGCAAGACAAGATAAAGCTTTACCGATAAAAAGCAACTTTTTTTTTTTTTTTCAATTCCTGGTAGATAATATTTGCTTCATATCTATAAATAAAAATTTCAAGTTTCTAATGTTCACTGAGAAAAATGAAGTTTTCAAAAATGAGTACATTCATGCTTTCAAATTTTCTTGCAACCGTATTTTTGAACCACCCTAAGCCGGAATTGAAATATCAGAAACTCAAATAGTTATTGCACAAAACGCGTATTTGAAACGATTAGAAAATTATAACACTTTTGACAAAATTATAACAATGCGAAACATTTTTTTTTTTAACCTCAGAAAAATGTAAATTAAACGCAAATTACATTTTTAAATTCTGTACCTCAAAGGCCAAAGGACGTAAGTCACATAATAATAATTCTATAGGAGAAAGGAAAGTCTTTTTTCTGGAGCGTGCAAAGGATGGGATGAACGCTTATTTAACCCTGGAAAAAAGTTGAAAAGACTTTTTCTTACGAATTACGTTCACATAGCTCGATGCAGAATAGGCTTCTACATACTAGTACAATGCACTAAGAAACGGAAAATCGCAATTTTTGGACTTATGGACTTATGCAATACCTCTCCTGAAAAAAACTTTGATTTTGATTGATCTTGTTGCAATGAAGGAGCGTTAAGTTAAACAAGTAAAAGTTTAGGGTTGAAGCTGCTGCTTAGTGTGGTTCAAAATTACATGTAAAAAAAAGTTCTCCCTAGATACCAGGACACCTCTCAATTTTTTTACACTTGTGGATAGCAATATACTGGAAGAATTTTAGCTTCCTATTTCAACTGAAAGAGAGTGCTCAACCCCTAACCCCAAACTTCATTTTTATGGGGAAGGGGGTGAAAAAAATGCATTGAACTGAGAAAACAATACTACATCTTTTCTTTACTATTAATAAAGCAGAAAGTCTCTCTGTCTGGATGTCTGGTCTCTGAATCTCTGTGATGCGCATAGCGCCAAGACTGTTCGTCCGATTTTCATGAAATCTGGCACAAAGTTAGTTTGTAGCGTGGGAGTGTGCACCTCGAAGCGATTTTTCGAAAATTCGATGTGGTTTTTTTTCTCTATTCCAATTTTGAGAACAAAATTATCTTAAGATGGACGAGTAAATTACGAAATTATCATAACGTGGAACCGTAACATGGGCACAAGCCAATTGGCGAAATTCGAAATTATCATAAAGTGGAACCGTAACATGGATACAAGCCAATTGGCGATAAAATTCACCATACATTATTTGTGAATATACAGGCGAACCAAAAGACCTTTTAATTTTTCTATTACGGGCAAAGCCGTGCGGGTAGCGCTAGTATTATAATATACACGAGTAATATGCATGTACATTGCAATAAAATAATAATTCATAAAAAAGAAAAACAGCTGCGGAAATTAAATATTTCTAAATTTATTGCTTTTTCAATGCAACGGTTAATGTTAAATTAAGGGGTCATTGAGCACCGTCTTAAAATTTGAGTAAGAAGCTAAAATTTTTACAGCATAATACTATTAGTAAGTCTTAAAAGAATAGAGGGTGTCCTGTACTCTAGCTGAAAATAAGTTTTTTCGGACCACCCTACTGCTGCTATTCCACTCCGAATGTTTGAGTATAAGTATGTGCTCAATTGCTATGATTTGCATTTTCCAATTTTCGCACCAAATGTTTTTCAAACAGAAAGAGCTCAGGCGAATAATTATCTATATTTAATAGAATATGAATTACAGAAAACGTTGTACTCAATCTTTAACATAGTATGGACGAATCAATACACAGTTACTGCTAAAAATCATAAATTTTGTTCATTTTTATATTACAATTGTCTGTTATAATGGATAAACTTAAACGAATATAATCTCCTACAAGTATAAAATTTAAGTTTAAAATAAAGTTACGGGGTGTCCTGAAAAAGACTGAATGTTTTCAAAAAATTATAACAGGAGAACGGTTAGTGATAAAAAAACAAAATCTTGCAGAAAATTCATGTGGTGGACCCTAAATTTGTTCTCTCAGAATTCCAAATTTTAGTTCAAAAATAGTTGCAAATAGTTCGCCGGTAAGTCAAAAAAAGAATTGAAATTCTCCGATTTTTCCTCTGATTGCGACATGGGATTACAGCCGACGATTGTTTGAAAATATTGTTTTGCTTTTTGGTTCATTATTTTCGAAAAATGATGATGTAATTTTTGTATCGATATATATATATTTTTTTTTTTTTTTTTGATTTACGGGCTTACTATCTGCAGCGCCATCTGTTGGAAAAATTTCAACTAAAATTTGGAACTCTGGGGAAAAAAATTTACCACCCACCACATGAATTTTCTGCAAGAATTATTTTTTTTATCATTTATCGTTTTACTGTTATTAATTTTTAAAAACAGTCAGTCTTTTTCAGGACACCCTGTATATATACATATGCTTAACTTAAACAGTAACATGTACTTAACTTATAACTGCAAGTTTTACTTAACTGAAAAAGGCAATCATTTATGAATATAAAACGTACAAAATGACTTAAATAGAGAACTTTACTTTACTGAATGCTCATTTTAAGTAAAAGTAAATGAGAAAATGCTCTGTAACATACCTGCAAAGTTCTAAAGAAATTTTAAAAATACAGTGAGAACATAGTACACATATATGTATCGCAAATGCTTGCAAAATAAGCGAACAGCATATGGCAATATTTTATTACGATGTACTTTTTATACTACTGTACTACTTTAGTTTGAGTAAATAACTTAGTGCTCAGCAGTCGTACTTTATCCATTAAAGGTTCGTTTCCGGTGTAGGCAGGAGAACCGTTGCATGATATCGCTTCACAATGTCCACTTTTAAGAGAAGTGAAAAGCTGTTTAAGTCCTAAGGATTCCCAAACTTTAAAATCCACTATTTTCGAAAGCTTCTGAATCATCTTGCGAATTGACCATGCCTCTTCACTTCTGCTTTCAATTTGGGACTTAGCTGCTTGGCAAAGAAATCTCTGGAAGCAGCGAGGATCTTCGAATGATTTGGCTCCAAATTCGTTGATGGCATCCAAAACTTGTTCAAGATGGATGTTGCCATTGCTGTCCAAACTTCTGGCAACCGAGCTGGCGATTGTGGATGTGACCGCAGGCAGCATACCGGCATTTGCCAAAAATTTATTTACCAAAGGAAGAAAAGTTGCTATTAAAAAGCTAACTGAAAATACTATTGCAGTAAAAGCCACAGTCGGGTCTCTGAAATATTTCTTAATGGTTGTTAAAAAGGATGGTTGATCTTCAACTTCGAGGGGAGCCACTTCAGTTGGCCCACTAATCACTTTCACTGCCTTTTCAACAAGCTCCTTCACTTTCGTCGCTCCTTCTTCCAGCAGTGTTGGCTTTGTTTTATCATCCTTCTTGTTGTATGAGTCATCTACAGCATAACTTGGTGGGTACGGGAAGTAGAATCCTCCAGCTCCGTACGAATACTTTGAGCTTTCATCCGGTACAAACTGGTCGAAACTGGTTGGTATTTCGTAGGGAGGAAAATCATATCGATCCGGCTTTGTAGCAAATTCCGGATATGGTGCAGAAGGATCATAATATCTACCTTGAAATTCAGGATTGAAGGGTAACCTGTTGCTATAATCTTCAAATCCATAACGAGGCGATCGATTTCGATCCTTTCCTGTGCTATTTTTACCATCACTTTCCTCTGCCACTATAAAAATCCACGAAGAGCACAACACAAGAACTAAAATAATCTTTTTCACTCGAAGACACATGTTGAGCTGTGGAACAATCCAAGACCTCAAGTTTAATGTCCATTTCCACGTCCCATTCATCTTATATACTAAGTGAAAATTTCACTCCACCCATTGTATTCTTGGCGTAACAGAACTTAAAAATGCGAGAAAATGGTGTCATACATTACCGGAATTAACATCCTCTTAGAGGAAAACGTTTCAGTCGCATTAACATTCATAAAATTACGTCCTTGTAACTAACTAGACAAGGTGAAAGTGGAAGGAATTTCTCCTATTATTTTGCCCTTTGTATAGAGTCATAAAACCATTTATCCAACGCCACGCTTAGTGGAGCATGCGCGAAAATGTGAGATATTCTGATGGCCGCGATGCTTACTTTCGAGTTGCCATCAAATTTAGTAATCTTTAGAAATTCATCCAGGTTTGAACTTCAATGACTTCAACTTCAAACTTTTTTTTTTTTAAACCAAATGTGTGAAACCGGACATGGAGTTTTTAGTGTTTGTTTTCTATTAGGAGCGTAAAAACAAAAATACAAATCACGATAGTTGTTAGAGAGATTGCAATTTCTCTTTTTTAATGGAATTCAAATTTTATTGGTGTTTTGATTTGGAAATGGCCTAGTCTGTAACACATTCTATGAAATGCACCTTAATGAAAAAAAATATTTTATGAAAAAGAGTTAAGTTCTTAGTATTATTGTAATAAAAATACTGCTGTGTTTCTGCCATTAAGAACCTGATTTTATAATTTTTCTAATTTTTCGAATGTTTAACATTAATATAAATATTATTTATTGATTTCCTTAATAGGTTTGTATTGTTTACCAAATTTCATCATTTTTTGAAAGGTATGATTGTTTATGGTGTATTCACTACAAATGGCCCAAGAGTTATGAATTAATTTTTTCTGACCTGTACAATATTGACTCTCAGTTTAATAATGTATTTCTGAATCATATTCAAAATCACTTATCCTTTAAAAAATGTCCTTTATTTTAATTCATTTCACAATTATTTGGCAAATAATAATAATAACAATATAATCTAAATAATAGTGATAATAATAATATAATAACAATAATAATTAATAACACTAATAATGATAATGATGATGATAATTGTAACAATAATAATGATGACATTAATAATGATAACGATGATGATGAGGATAATAATAATAATTTTTAATCGGATTTGTTTTATTTTTTACTCTTTAATAATAACAATAATGACAACATTAATAATGACAACAATTATGATGAGGGTAATAATAATTATTCCTATTCTCAAATTGCATTACCACGATAGAAATTTTAATTTTTCAAATTTTACGCGAAATCACTATTTAATAATATCATTATGCAGCTTCATCACAAATAAACGTGACATTGTATTTGATACTATTTAAAATATTTGCCTCAGCGTAAGTTGTAGGGGAGCTCAGAGATTTTCAGAGACCTAGTTTTTCCTATTTCTTAATATTTGTGGCACGTATTTCTTATCCAACAGAACAAGGGAACTCCATTAAGTGATACTCGTGAAGAAATGGCTTGGACATAAAAAAGATATATTATTACGGTTTTATGCTATTCTTCTTTCGTTCTATAGCTGCAAATGTAGAAGAAGAATGATATCATTAGCGAGGGCAAAATGTGAACTCTGAGAGAATAATTTTATTTTCGTTCCGTTATGTTGTATTAATTATATTACCAGATAGGTTTAAAAAAAATAAGTTTAGTGTTTGCTAATGTCAATACATTTCAAGTCACCTTTTCCTAATCGATCCATTTTAGAAATTGAACTATCAGTAATAGAATAGAGCTAATACTTTATTATTCTATTCAAAAATGTTGCAAACTAATTAATTATTAATTGAGTCTGATAACTTTAATTGAAATTACTCAGTAATTCTAGGATCTAAGAAAATAAAGTCAATAAGATCGAAATCGATCGAATTGAGTTTCTATATTCCAAGCATTGTACAAATCCAAACGCTATTGCCATTTCTTAGGCAAACAAGCTGTTCGATGTATATATAGATATTATATACAGGGTGTCCACCCTTAAAGTGGATCAATAGTTAATTCCTGAACCATTAGAGATAAACGTATAGTTTGATTTTGAAAAAAATCTTTAAATTGCGCAAGCACTCGAAATTTATGAAATTTTCGACAAAAAATCAAATTTTGAAAAAGTTACAAAATTTAACTTTTTATACAGTCCCCTAGTCCTAGCAATGACATTTAGTAAAACATTCCGGACGCACTAACATTTACAACTAAAAAAAATCACTCTTCTACGACCAAAATTGACCGAGTTATGAAGTTTTGAAAAATCACTATTTTCGAAAATTTTATGACGTCACCGAGATAGCTCTTAAGGGCACGTATGCGAATTGACAAAATGTGTTAATAGATTTAAATTTATTTTGGGTTCTTGTCATCAAGAATCAATATTAAAGGCTGAAAAGACTCTGGAAGTACTATTTATAAGCTCAAAGGTATATTTATGATTAAAAGCTTTTTTTAATCTTATTTATTTCAAGAATATCTAATTTCCACACGTGCATTTGATTGGAAAACATATTTTGTATCTCAACTTATGGAAAAGGTTATCACTGTATTTAAATTTACAGAGTACTGATAAAGGGAAAAAATAGTATATTTAAAAGAAAAGGAAAACCGTAAAGGTTTGAATTATCAGAACTTTTGTCATGGTATTTCAGAGGACAGACGATCCGGCCAAGAAAAAAAAATGTTGCACAGACGATATAAGCGATGGCTTGAATCTTTTGTTACAACATAAATTCATTTCTGAAACATTGCTGGACTTTAGGTGCTCTTTAACTTAAATATTCTCGTTAGTTTTATTTTCCTTATCCTTTTATAAAACTGGTTTGATTGCTTGCCGTGTTTCATAAATTAATTGACGGGTGCGAATTTGTTTTTCATTTCCGACCCATTCCATTTGTAGAAGAGAAACTCAACGAGTAGGGTCCTATCGCAATTCGTCGTGGCGAGAAACATAATTTGAATTTAAGATTTTAAAAACAATTGAATTTAAATAATCTTGAATTTAAATTATGTTTTTCGCAATCACGAATTGCGAAAGCCTATTCGTTGGGTTTCTTGTTTCCACAAATGGAATGGTATAGAAATGACTAAGAAATTTGCACCCGTCATAATATTAAGATTTGATTTTCTAGACTAAGTAATACGAGGCTTATCCATAAAAAAGAAGAAATGGTGATTAGGATGCAGCAGTAAAGATAAAGATCTTATGGCCGATATCCACCAGTACACTTATCATATATTATTTACAGCGTATACCGTCATGTCTTTTTTTTTTTTTTGAGCAATCACGATTGTTTATTGCTTTCATTTGACTGTTTTGATGTGCTATCATTTTATTTTCCCACCAGCACCATCGTCAACCGGCTCCTCACGATGCTGCTCCTATAGCGAAAGCCGTCTCCAAGTTGCGTTCATATTCTACACACACGCGCATACATACACACACAAATACACAAACACATACACACACGCATACATACAGACACCTATACATACACACACACGCATACATACAGACACATACACACACAAACACATACAAACACAACTACCCACATATTCATGCATGCACTCAGACACAAACACATATACCTACACACACATACACAAACCCCGCCCCCACGCACACAAACACTCATACACACAACTACCCACACACTCATGCCTGCACACAGAAACAAACACACATGCCTACACACACATACACATACCACCTACACACAAACACACATACCCCCCACACACAAGCACACACGCCTACATACACGCACACTCGTGATTGCGAAAAACATAATTTGAATTCAAAATGTCAAAATTCAAATTAGTTTTTTAATTTTTTTTTAAATTTTATTTCTAATCAATCTTAAATGATGAGAATGAGTAATCTCGAAATTTTGTACGAAGATGAATTACGTTTTTCTGAAAAAACGTAATTTTACACACAGAAACCTTTTTTTTTTTTTTTTTTTTAATAACGTCTGCTTGAATTGTGCTCTGAAAAAAAATTAATAAAATCAAACCACAGATGATTTGTAACTATGACGACGAAAATTTCACTCCCTAAATAAATATTAAAAACAACCGTCGTCATAGAAATCGGAAAAATAAGAACAACATCAACTTTGGTCAAATGAGGACAACAAGCAACTCGTGTTGCGCAAAAAGTCCCCTGACATTAAACAAAAATATTTTTTAAACGAAAAAAGAGAGAGAGAGAATATAATTGTTTAAAGAATAATATTTGATTTGAATTAAAAAAAAAGAAAATCCATTTACTTAATGTTATTCGGGGGATGGAAATTAGAGGTTCTGAAAACAAAACGACAAACCACTTCAATACCCCCCCCCCTCCCGCCTTTTAACCATAAATAGACTTTGAGCTTATAAATAGCACTTGATGAGTCTTTTTAACCGTTAATATTGCCCCCGATAACAAGGCCCAAAATAAATTTAAACCTATTGACACACTTTGTCAATTTGCATACGTGCCCTTAAGAGTTCACTCGCTGACGTCATAATATCTTCAAAAATAGTGATTTTTCAAAACTTCATAACTCGGTCAATTTTGGTCGTAGAAGACTGATTTTTTTTTACTTGTAAATATTAGTGTGTCTGAAATTACTAAATATCATTTACTAAATATCATTGCTAGGACTAGTGGACTGTATAAAAAGTTCAATTTTGTAACTTTTTCAAAATTTGATTTTTTGCCAAAAATTTAATGAATTTTGAGTCGTTGCGCAATTTAAATTTTTTTTTCAAAATGGAACTATGCTTTTATCTCTAACGGTTTAGTAATTATCTATTGGTCCACTTTTAGGGTGGACACCCTATCTATCTATCTATCTTTATATATATATATATATATATATATATATATATATATATATATATATAATTATACAATTTAATGTTACACTCGTAGGTAGCACAATGGCAAGTGTACTAAACAACAAGAAACTCAAAATAATATTAACAATGTAAATTGAATTCAAATAGAAAAAGTTGAACAATTTAAACATTAAGATAATTAACAGAATGGGCAGTAACTGCTACGTTTTCAAAGAGCTAGAGCAGTTGGCATATTATAATAATTTGCAGGTTTCTATAGAAGTCAGTCATGGTTTTCAATTTGCATTATTAATATTCTTTTGGGTTTCTTGTTGTTGTTTAGTACATTTGCCATTGTGCTACCTACAAGTGTGACATTAAATTGTATAATGTATGTAGTATACATTTAATACTTTAGCTGCATTTGCGCTGTCTAAATGTATAATATTTCACTTCCAGTTTTAATTATATATATATATATATATATATATATATATATATATATATATATATATATATATATATATATATATATATATATATATATATATATAGGGTGTTCCGTTTTAACCTGCAAGACCTTTATTTTCGCAACCGTTAGTTCTAGATGTATACTTCCAAAAGCAAAAATGTTCAAAATCAGATGCAGAGTTATGATACTAAAAATTTTAAGCAAAAATAAAAATGAGTCAAAAAATACGAAATTTAACTTTTTATACGGGCCCTAGGTCTCCTAATTAGTATTTAGAGAAATAATCTCCATTGAAAACTATTACAAATACAAAAAATTTGACATTTGTGCGACCAAAACTGAAGGAGATATTCCAGTTCAAAGTTTTAAGGGACCATACAAAAGATGAGATTGTAACTTATCGCTCTTTCAGAAGAATGACAGGTCGTCAAAAAAAAAAAAAAATAATAATAATTTGAATTCTCAAATTTTGAATTCAAATTATGTTTTTCGCAATCACTAGTGTGCGTGTGTATGTAGGCATGTGTGTTTATGTATGTGTGGAGGTATGTGTGATTGTGTGTAGGGGTATGTGTGCGTGTGTAGGCATGTGTGTTTTTGTCTGTGTGCAGGTATGAGTGTGTGGGTAGTTGTGCGTATGAGTGTTTGTGTGGGGGGGAGGTATGTGTATGTGCGTGTAGGCATATGTGTTTGTGTCTGTGTGCAGGCATGAGTGTGTGGGTAGTTGTGTGTGTATGTGTAGGTGTATGTATGTATGCGTGTGTATGTATGTGTTTGAGTGTGTATATGTGTTTGTGTAGGTGTATGTATTTGTGTGTGCGTGTGTGTAGTTGTGTATGTATGCGCATGTGTGTAGGACATGGATGCAACCTGGAGACGGCTTTCGCTCTAGGAGCAGCATCGTGAGGAGCCGGTCGACGGTGACGCTGCAGAGGGTGCTGGCGGGAAAATAAAATGATAGGACGCCAAAATAGTCAAGTGAGAACAATACGCAATTGTGATTGCTCAAAAAAAAAGGTATTTATATTTTTCATTACTATTCAAAAATGAATGTAAATGTTATGCCGTGATACGCAAAAACACACTACAAAATCTAAAACAATCTGAAAAACCGCACTCTATACACACATGTAATTGTAAACACTTTTTAGCAGCTATATTTTCCCCCAAAATGTGTTATTGACGGCGAGTAAAAAGTGGTGTAAGTCACAAAACGCTGCGTTTCATATCTCGGTGAATATTGGTCGTCCTTATTTCAAACTTTTTGTGCTGGAATTATTTTTCAATGGAGATTAATTCCCTATATATACGTTAGGGGACCTGGGGCCCGTATAAAAAGTTAAATTTTGTATTTTTTGACTCATTTTTATTTTATTTTCAAACTTTCAATATCTTAACCCTGCATCTGATTTTGAACATTTTTGCAATTGGAAGTATACATCTAGGACTAACGATTGCGAAAATAAGTGTCTTGCAGGTTAAAACGGAACACCCTGTGTATATACACTGGTATGAAAAAATTAAGGACGAGACGGTTTTTCAATATAACTTTGTACAAAAGCTTTCCAAATCAACACATTTAATACCGTAAGATCCCCAATACGTAAGGACATGTGTAATGTAAGCAACACTTACTAAAAGAGAAATCAGAGGGATAAAAAGAAGCTTTATTTAAAAATTAGCATGGAGTGCAATGCGACTGAAGGCCGAAACATCCCTGTGATGGGTTTCCAGCAAGAAACATCCTGTCTTTAGTAAGGGATATGATCTCCCCCGACTGCTAGGCAGGTTTCACAGCGTCTGCCCATGCTGAGAATGAGGGTGTCAATGAGCTGTTAAGGCATTGCTGCCCATTCGTCTTGCAATGCTAATCGAAGCTCCCGAATCGTTACTGGTGGTAAAGTACGAGCTGCCAAGCGTCTGCTTAGAAAATCCCATACATGCTCGATGGGATTGAGATCCGGAGATCGTGCCGGCCAATCCATACGTTCAATATCCTCACTCTCTAAGAGCTGTTCGGCAGCTACTGTGCGATGACATGGTGCATTGTCGTCCATGAAAAGGAACTGCGGACCTATAGCGCCTCTAAAAAGACGCACATATGGAAGAAGAATCTCGTTACAATAACGGGTCCCGTTGACTGAACCTGCGTCGAAGATGTGAAGGTCTGTACGACTACCAAGCATGATGCCTCCCCAAACGAGAACACCGCGACCTCCATACCTGACCCTTTCAATGATGTTCGAGGGATGATTGCGGCTTCCCCGCTCTCTCCAGATGAGTATGCTATGAGAATCGCTACTCAGACTAAATCTGCTCTCATCTGTAAAGAGTACTCGTCCCCATTCATCGTCTTTCCAATTCTGGTGTTCCCGGTACCACAGAGAACGCCTTCTCTGATGAGCAGGCGTTAGAGGTACACACCGTATAGGGCGTCGTGCAAACAGACCACCACCGTGCAGTCTTCTGGCCACGGTAAAACGCGATATCGGTCTTCCAGTCGCCTGTGTCGTGTGTCTAGTGATTTCTCCCGCTGTCTGCCGCCTGTTTCTTCTGGCCTGTAAGACAATATACCGGTCATCTGCAGGTGTGCTTCCTCGTGGACGACCACTACTGAGCCCCCGGATAGCTGTTCCTGTAGTTTGAAATTGTCTCCAAAGTCGTGAAACGATGCTGTGGGCAATTCCGGACTCAGCAGCCACACTTGTCACACTGCGGCCTTCCTCCAACTTCCCGATGATTCGACCTCGGGTAAAAGCATCCAGATGTCGTCTAACAGATTGATTATTCGCCATTTCTCGCTGAGGCAGCAACTCGGTGTGATTTTAACTGCTATACGGCGTGCAATCTCTTTGCCAGAAATACTGATCTTACACCGACAACATGCTTTATACTACTCAGACACTCCCCCATTACGTCTGCCTGCATATCTACGCGTGTGCTACCGTACATCACCTTACTTAATCTCCTGATTGGTCTTTCTGTCCGCTCTGCCTCTTCGTTCAGCTGAGATGCTAATTTTTCGACTTCGTCCTTAATTTTTGCAAGCCAGTGTATATATAATTACCCGACTGAAGGTTAGTCAAACAAAATGTATTTCTGTTTCATATATTGTGTAAATTTGAACTTGATGTTTACGTCACATCACTTTCCACTCTCCAACCAACCAAAATTCTAAGAGCCAAATAAAACATCATATAAACAACGAATTAATAACTAGAGTAAAAGGTCTATTATGATAGCGAAAAGAATAAAGTTTTCTTCAGTGCTCGAAGTTACAAATTAAATCTGCATAACATTAATAAAACTATTTTTAAAGTGCAGATGTATGCATTCCAAGTCAACAAACATGTTACAAAATCAATTATTTTTCTAACACTGTTTGAAGATATCTTACAATTTGTGCGTATTTTAGTGTTAAGGTACTCCAATTAAGAACAAATCAGATTAAAAAGAGAAGGGGTAATGGACTTTTTCGAAACCTGTTTCGAAACTAAGTTTCCATTATCCAAATTTAAGCAAGCTGTGATTTAATGAAAGACTTAAGGACCCTGATTAATTCATAAACTTTGGGATTTGCTCCATAGAATGAGGTTGATTAAGCAATTTCTTTTTGAGCTTTTAAAACCATTCTGTTAGAAAAGTGTCTTTGCGATACTTAATTGGTCTGTTATGTGGTTGTCCGAGATTAATTACTGACAAAAGGAATTTTTTAACAAGATAATTAACATGTATTCTACGTGAAACATAATTAAGAAGGTTTACAAAAAGATTACGCACATTAATAACAGAATCATTTACATAATTAGCAGAATCATTTACATAAAATAATTCACTGTTTTTATCAACAGTTGTTCGCCTGTTTGTTCGGATACTAGGGATAATTTTCTTTCTTAAGGGTTTTATAGGAGGAATACTTGACGTTTTAGTGAGGTATAGAATGCTCAGTGGAGAATATAGAGGGTGTTCGTTTTTAACCTGCAAGACCTTTAATTTTGCAACTGTTAGTCCTGGATGTATACTTCCATTTTCAAAAATGTTCAAAATCAAATGCAGAGTTAAGATATTTAGAAATTGAAGTAAAAATTAAAATAAGTCAAAAAAAAATACAAAATTTAACTTTTTATACGGGTCCTAGGTCCCCTAACTTATATTTAGGAAAATAATCTTCATTGAAAAATAATTCCAACAAAAAAAGTTTGACATTGGTACGACCAATATTCATCGAGATATGAAACGCAGTGTTTAGTTACTCACATCACTTTCACTCGCCGTCGATAACACCGTTTGGGGGAAAATATAGCAGTAAAAAGTGTTTACAATTATATGTGTGCACATAGTGTGGTTTTTCAAATTGTTCGAGGCTTTGTAGTGTGTTTTTGCGTATCGTGGCATAACTTTTACATTTATTTTTGAATAGCAATAAAAAATGTAAATACTTGGTTTTTTTAACTTCGACAACCAGGGCGATAAGCTCCAATCTCATCTTTTGTATGTCCCAATTAAAACTTTAAACTGGAATATCTCCTTGAGTTTTGGTCGCAAAACTGTCAAGTTCTTTGTGTCAGTAGTAGTTTTCAATGGAGAAAATTTCCCTAAATATAAGTTAGGGGACCTGAGGCCCGTATAAAAAAATAAATTTTGTATTGTTTGACTCATTCTTATTTTTGCTTCAAACTTTCAATAACGTAACCCTGCATCTGATTTTGAACATTTTTGCAACTGGTAGTGTACATCTAAAACTAACGGTTTCGAAAATAAAGGTCTTGCAGGTTAAAACGGAAGATATTCGATCTATACCCTGTAGAAAGAGTATAGATCGAATGGGGAGTGATTTCTGCTGATTTTCTTAACGAAAGTGTAAGATATTGTGAGCTTCATTTTGAAATCCTTGTCAGCTCTTGCTGTAAAGGTAAAAGAGTTTCTTACTGCCCACCCAAGACTTGGCGATTATCACAGTCACCATTTTTTTGATGATACCCAAATTGTAATTCAAATTCTTCTTTGTGCAGTTACCTGGCTAATCGAACAAAAAATATTTTAACTTCGTACAAAAACTCATTTAACTGTTCATAAATTGTAGTTTTTCTAATACTTTTCACTGGGTCACATCGCAAAGTAAGAAAGTTGATATGGGTCTAGTTTTTAGACTCTAAGCATTCGCAAATATCAAGCAGTATAACAAATAATGTCGGTATACAAGTAACATCAATGCAAAAAAAACCCTCATTAACCAATATGTTTAAGAGGGTCCGGGACACATTTTGAAAAAAAATTTGTTTAGAACAGTATAGAGTTTTGAAATTTTTTGCACTGATTCACCATCTCTTTAATAAGCAAAATCATAGCAAAAATATTTTTAAAAAAGTTTTTTTTTTAGTTTAAATTTAATTTGTTTTTTTAAAAAAATCGGGTTGCTTTAAATCGCTAAAACTCAAAATATTCTTGGTCAATTTTCAATTTTTTTTTAAAAACCTATGCACAAATATCTAAGCTTTAAATTTTATTCGGTGATTAAAAAAATATTAATCCAATAAAAAAATAATAAATACTTGAATGAAAATTTTGAAAAATTCTAAGGTACTTTTTTTTCCAAAAAATCACAGCTTTTGAAGTGAATTTTTTTTTTAAATTTGCCAAATAAAAATTCCAGTAAACTGTTTGACTAACATATGCTCCAAATTTCATTGCTTTATCTTTATCAATTCTTGACTTATAAGAGTTTGAATACAAAATGTCGGGAAAAATTGCATCATGGAGAAAAACGCGTTTAAAGTTTTTAAGCTGAGAATAATATTACTTAAATGCAAGCAACAAAAATAATTATATATTTTGTTCTAATTAAGATAGAAACAAGATTTAAACGACATTTTAAGCAGAAAAAAAAGGAAAATGATTTAAAGGCTAAAAAAGTGCAAAATTTGACGATTTTTGTGTTTCGGACCCCTTTAAGAGAAAAGAAATGGTAAATAACAAAAATGAAAATCTTAATTTATTCACACAAAAGACAAACAAAATCATCTTCGTCGGTCTACATGACGTCCTTCTCATGAAAGTATTGCGTGCGAATAACAGTCACTTTTTTCTTTGACTTCATCCTCTTGACTTACGCCCCTTTAAAAACATCCCTTTATGGACTAGGTCATCAACTTCAAAACTTAACCAAGAATGAAAATTTACTGAAATAGCATACAACTTTGAACAAAATCCAACATTATCAATCACTTCCTCAGCTTCAAAATTTCACAAAGAATGAGATTCTAATGAAATATTAAAGAACTTTGAACGATATCCAAAATTACCAAACAATTTTGCATAAAAATTTGATTCAGAAGTTAATGAAGAACTGAGTCAATTGGTTAATTTGATGAATAGACGGTAATTAAAAAAATGCCTTGTTGATATACCAAAGAACACGTATCTCATTACTAAAAAAAAGAGTTAATGGCTGACTTCATAACAATTGATGATAACTATTGATGATTCATAACTGATAGTATGCGAGACAGACAAAATATAAACGAAAATAAATTAAATGTGCAAAAATAAATTTTGTTTTCTCTGCCCCCACAAGTGTTTTTAAGCAGTGGCATTGCTATGGGGGGGGGCGAGGGTCCTCCCCGGGTGTCACCCGTCTGGGGGTGGGGGTGACACCCAAACGGGAATTGCAAGTTTTTGAAAGAATTGAAGCTAAAATGCATTTTTAAAACTTGAATTTCTTCCGGGGGCAAAATCCCCAGACCGGCTCTTTCCCCACCCTCACATTATGGAGTGAATACTATACTTAGGATTAGGTTCATATTGTCAATTCTTAGGCCTAGAAGGGACTTCCTCTTATACCAAAAACTTAACCCCATTATCTTTCCCTGTGTTTGAGATGCGTTTGAAATAATTAAGGGGCCATCGATATCATACACACCCTTACTCTTTTGACCTCTCGACGGCCTGCACATCTGCGTCTAGGCCAAGTTTTACAGAAAGCGTTCAAATTTTTATTTGTCTTTCGAACATTAGCCCATTTAAAATTTCGTTACAAAACAAATGCAGTTGTTTTTGAAAATTGTATGAATTTCATGTTTTCATGTTTATATGGAATATAACAACTTTTTCTTTTTTTTTTGGAGGTGGGGGGGGGGGGGGAGTTACACAAATTACCACGCCGTGTGTCACTCACGCTAGATAGGTACAACGCTGTTTTGAATAATTAAAAAACACTTATGATATATATAAAATGAAACAAATCTACACATTTGAGCGACTACAACTTCACGTTAAAACATTTAATTTAAACAGTAAACGTTTCGAGAAACTATATAAACCAGAAATTTAAACAAACTCTATTATACTGCCGTGTGCAGGTAAAGGGCAGTAACTGCAAATTTTTCACTTTTCATTTTTTTGCATTTTTGTCATCTATTGTACGTTAGCTTTATTGTACAAGCTTGCTTATTTGGTTTCCGCTGAAAAAAAGGCGCGAAGAAAACGTCTAATTTCAAGATTTCCCTATGGTTAATATTGAATTCGACACACATTTCTTCAAATATCTCGACAACTCATTTCTGCAGATACTGCCGTTTACCTGCACACGGCAGTATAATTGTTGTTAGAATGTTCTGAAAATTGTATGAATTTTATGTTTTTATGTTGATATGGAGTATAAAAACCTTTTCTTTTTTTTTTGTCGGAGGGGGGGGGGGGAGTGACACCGCAAATTACCACCCCGTGTGTCACCCACGCTAGGTACAACGCTGTTTTGAATAATTTAAAAACTGTAATGATATATAGAAAATGCAACAAATCTACACATTTGAGCGACTACAACTTCATGTTAAAATATGTAATTTAAATAGTAAACGTTTCGAGAAATTATATAAAGCAGAAATTTAAACTATCGTAACTACAATTTAAACTCATCAATACAAAATCGAATTCCATTTCAAAATAAATTCATGAATGTGTTTTAGTAGATCGTATTAACTAAATGATTTGTTTGATGTTCCATTTAGAAGCTTAAATCGATCGAAAAATCGTTGAGTCTATTTTTAATTCTTATCTGAGCCTCGTGTTTAAAATGGGAAATCAATTTCTTTTTCCAAATCATTAATTACAAATTCAGATGTACTTATTTTGAAATAAAGCGCTTAGTCATTAATAATGAATTTGATTTTATGTTTATCTGCAGATGGTAATAACCCACATATTTTCCATTAAGTATAAGGAAACTCTTATTTCATTTATATTCTTTCTGGTACAAAAAGTATCGTAAAGCATTGAAACATGATTCATATAACGAAGCCTTTACAATTAAAGATACTTTGAAATAGCTGTGAAAGAACACACACACACACAAATACTACTGAAACAAATGTTATCATACAAAGCAGGGCTTCCCAAACTGTGGTCCACGGACCCCTTGGGGTAGGGAGTCGTCTGAACCTTAGTAGCGCTCCACGGCAAACTTCGGAAAAAAAAAAAAAAAAAAAAAAAAACTCATATTTTTGGCATTGGCTGAAAAGCAAAAAAAAAAAAAAAATAATAATAATAATAATAATTGGAAAAGCAAAGCTCGTTTTTTTAACTGTCACAACTTACCGATGCGAATCAGAATTTTCAACCTATGCAACCACCAAAACTGAATACCGAGCTGCCTAAGTATTGTTTCTAATATTCGACTCTCCCGAGTTGTCAACAGTTAAAACAGCTGCGTCGTCAGGCTTTGCACTGTCTAACTCGAAAATAAAAGTTATGTCAAGTGACGCGTGTTCAACAACCAGGCTTGAAAAAAAAAAAAAAAAATCAGTAAAATTTTGCGGCAGAATGCGGAAAAATTACCAAACAGGAAACATTTTAAATCCTCAATTACAGGAAAAGCCTTTAAAAAAAATCAGAATTTTACTTTTTCATACTCGAGAAAAAAAAATGGCAACAGATCTTTCTTACTGATTTTCTTCACGCTAAAATTTAAAGGCATTGTTACGGAAAGTTGAGATGAAGCACTGAATAATAATTTGAATGGAGGAAAGTCTCCGAAAAATAGGGATTTTATTTAGAAATCTATGTGTCATAATTCATAGTTTTTAAATGATATCTCCGCTGATTATTATCAGAGGATTATATTAAATAGCCAAACATGAAGACGGGAAAATGACGAATCCATCGATACCTGGTTCGATGGTCAGTTCATTGACGTTCGGGAAAGTAATTTGGACAAACATAGTTACATAGGTACATACGCTCTGTTTTTAATGGGGCCGTTTTCAAAATTTTAAAAGTATATTTTTCTGAAAGAGCATGCATATAAAAACATAGGATCTGACCATTTAAAAAATTATTTGACTAAGTTTAATATTTTTAAAAAATTACTTTAACCGGAGCGCTTTTATTGTTTACGCTTCTGTCGATGACATCAGAAATGATGAAATGCCATTCAGTGTTGCCATTTACAAAGCATAGTATTTAATTTGCATCTTTAATCACATGTACTGGCAACGATATGGTTGATAGCAAGCGTAGAGCGCAATATTTGATTCGCTTGTTGATTATCATAACGTGGAAATGCGGTAAACATATGCGCCAAGTTCATCATTTGTGACGCCTTGTTTGAAAAATCGGACATTTTAAAAATTAATTTAAAAATAACTGTTGGGAAAATAAAAGTATTTCCTGGGTCCATGTTTTTCTTTTTTTTTTTTTTTTTTTTTTTGCTTATTCTATCAATTTCAGGGACTAAGAGCAGTACTTTAGACTGTAGGAAACAACCCCATTGTATAAGATATTAAAACTGTGTCAGTTAAAACAACATCACATGTTCCCTTAGTTCGAGGTTCGATTTTGAACTGTCATCGTTTTGTAACCTATTGGATTCTGCCTGTTCAGCTTGATTTTGCACTCCAGAAATTGTAAATACAGTTACCTAACTTAAACAACCTACCTTTATCAACCCTAGAAAAGTATAGTGTTTCTTAATTCCGGTTTCCTTATTAACACACCAAAAGATGGGGTAAAGGATATGATCCTGTACTTCATATGCTACTCACAAGGACGGATGCAAGAGAGAAGGGATGGGGGCGATCGCCCCCTCGAGCCGGGATGCAGAAACTCCCCCCTCCCCTCCGGCATAGTTTCGATACTGAAGTTCCAAAAACGTAATTTTAAACGATCTTCAATAATGTTACGAAAAAGAGAACTCTTCCTTAAATCCCCCCCCCCCAGAATTGTAGCCTGGAAAACACAGTTGTAGCACATCTCTTAACACTTTAGTGATAGGGATCGGAACTTTGCACAGGAATTTTTTTGAAGTTCTAAAAACTCAGCTTTAGACGATCTTAGATGATGTTAGATGGGTTTGGATGCTCTCCTCTAGAAAGTTTTTTCAATTGAAGCTCAAAAAAAAAAAAAAAAAAAGCAAATATAGAACACCTTTGATGACATTAAGCTGCAGGATAGGATTCAGCATACTCCTCCGGAATTTTTAAGAAATGGAGGTCCAAAAAATAAGGGACAGTCTTCCATGATGTTAGAGGGCGGAGGTTTTGAAATTCATAAAAGGGTTTAGGGTTAAGTACTTGAAAACAATCGCCCCCTCCTTGAACCCCCTCCTTGGCTACACATACAGTGGCTCCCAAAAGTGTTCGTACACTTTGAAATTTTTTAGTAAAACCAAAATAACTCGAAACTGAATTCGAATATAAAGTCCAATATTTTTTCACATCATTCCTGTGTCATTCTAAATACAACCCATTGGTTTTTTCAAAATATTGACGGATCTTCTTTTTGAACTGGGTCAGAAAACGAAGAGACAGAGAAATAACACGCCACAAAAATCATCGTACACTCATATATTTTCGAATAAATTCATGATTAAAATTATCATATGCCGTTTTATTGATATTTTTGCATTATGTTGACATTTATAAGTCATTTAGCTTTAATTTTTTGTTTATTTATTCCTTAATATTGTGCTTATTACTGTAAAATGGCTGGTATTCGTACAAAACCGCAAATACCATTCAAATTTTTATTTTTTTTCCCACAGTAGTTTTAAATTGGTTTGAAATGTCTCTAAATTAGTTAATTTATTTGTTTGTATAGTAAAGTGCTTGATACAATGCTTTGAAGAAAGGAATCGGACCGAAAACAAGGTAAGAAAAGGTCAACCGGCAAAGTTGACAAAACGTGATCGTAGATTTAAAGTTAAAAAATTTATGAAAAATACACATTTGAGTACTATAAAAGTTTCTGCCGAGTTAAATGAAACATTTTACATTTAATTTTCACCTAAAATTGTTCGCCAAGTTCTCTGATTAGCTGTATTAAATGGGATCTCTTCCCGCAGAAATTTTCTTGGTCGTGCGAAAAACAGAAAGCTTACGCTTTTCGTCGCAAAATCAGTGATAAATAAGCTAAAAACGTTTTGGAATCACGTCTTACTTACAGATAAAAATTAATTCAACATTTTTGGTTAAATTGTTGTATAACTGTAAGTAGAAAAAAAAAATAGGAACTTAATCTTAAGAACTTAGTTGAATCAGTTAATCAAGACGGTGGAGGTGTTTTAGTGTGAGGGTGCATATCAGCATCAGGACTTGATAGTTTGTAATTTTTTGATGAAATAATAAATCATGCTGTTCCTTTAAATATTTTAAAAACCAATTTTGACTTCTTAGCCAAAAATTTGGTTATTGGAAACAACTTTGTTTTTTATCAAGATAACGATAAGAAGCACTCGGTTTTCAACGTTTGCGTCTAGTGCCTCGAAAATTGTCCTAAAGTTTAGAAAATACCCCCTCAAACTCCAGATTTTAACTTAATGTAATGTATTTAGAGATATCTGGAGGCTAGATTACAAAAATAGGGCTTTAAAACAAAAATAGAGCTAGAAACAGTAAGACTAGAAGTGTGGTAGAACACTTACTCAGAAATTACGCAAAAAAAAAGAAAGAAAAAGAATGAAATCTATTCCCAGACGTTTAAAAGGTGTTATGAATACTGTATAATATTCTACTAATTAATAACTTAATCAAAACTTAAATTATTCAATAATATATAGACATTTTATAAAGTGTACGAAGACTTTTGTGAGATAAAATTTCCGGCACTTTTTGGTTTTTGATTTTTAAAAAATTAAGTTTTAATATTTTTAAAAAAATTTCATGTAATTTTGTTAAAAATTGTTCACAGATCTTATAATTAAATACCTATTCCGAAATATTAATTCTAACCAATGGATTGGGGCCTATTTCGTTGAAAGCGTATGTGTACGAAGACTTTTGGGAACCACTGTATATGCAGGTGCAGGAGTTGTAAGCAAGAGGGATAAAAACGAGCTGATGTGTGCATCACATGACTTCCTTTTACACCAATTTAATGATAATAGTGCCTTGGAGTAAGCAAATAAGCTTTAAATATTTTTACCTCAAGTTTGTTGCGAACTGAAGCAGGAAAACGTTTTATGCAGATTAATTTTCCTAGTGTTGGACACATTAATGTGATTCAATGGTTAACTCTCTAAATATCGCCAATAGTGGCCTAAATGAAACCAGATTATAAAACCACCAAATTCGTCTCAAATTTGGCGAAAAAACTTTGCGACCAAAAGCTTGGCGATGTAGCGCCAAGGGTTTGCCAAATTATAACACCACTTGATTGTGCATTGAAGTTAACAATGATTTCCCCAAAAAAGGTGTAAAAGACCTATTTTGGAACATCCGAATGCAACCAAAAAGGGAGGCGCCCAACTAGACTCCACCAGGAGTCTACGTACCAAATTTCAACTCTCTAGGACATACCGTTTTTGAGTTATGCGAGATACATACGTACACACACATACGTACATGCTCACATACGCACATACAGACGTCATGAGAAAACTGTTTGTAATTAATTCGGGGATCGTCAAAATGAATATTTCAGGTGTTTATACGTTCTTAGGCGTATATCTACGTGTGGTCGAGTTGAAAAAAAAATCAATATTCATTCGGAGGCGAGCAAAATGGAAATTAAGGCCGATTTTTGGGTGAAACTTTTTCCGCAAATACAATACTTTCTTTACTTCGTAAAAGGAAGTAAAAAAAGCAGAAAATAACGACCTATCGCTGCCAAAAATGTGACGTTTGATCTGTCACCCTGCCATTAAAGTAAATATGGATTTTTTGATAATAATTATGAATTTAACAAATGTGATTTAATATACTTCTATTTCGACGCTAAACATTGGAATAGACTACATTTTACTACTTAGTTTTGTGTCACTACATAGTTAAAATATTACTAGATAGGTGGAACTAAAAGTAAAGTAAATATTTCACCATTTCACTTTGCCCCGCTACATCACTTTGCCCGCTATATCATTCTCCTTTATCAATTTAAAAAAATCAATTGTCTTTAAAAAAAATCAACTTTACTAGCTAAGAAGATACTTTTCATTTGAAAAAAGATACTTTTTGAATCAAATATTCAATAATGTGGGCATGAGCCACTATTCTTTCCATTTATTGATAAAACTTATTAAATAAATTTCTGTGAACTCATTTGAGACAGAGAGATAAAATATTCAGAAACCATTATTGCAAAATCTTCCATTTATATGCATATTTCAAAAGCCTCGTTTAACTAATTATCTCCGAAAAATAGCAGCAATGTAAATACTAATTCCTAGAAATAGTATTTTAAAATTCATTATTATCGAACTTCTTTTTAAAAATAATTTATTGGATGCAGTTCAATTTCTTGTATTTTTACTTGTTTTAATTATGCTATTTGGAATACATTTTTTTCTCGCTGTACTAGTGTATGCATATTAAGAGCTTTGAGTTTCAGAACTTGTGGGAAATGTTCAGTTGCTACTTATGTAGGGGAACTTGGGGCAAAGTGAAATGGTGAATTATTTACCCTGCTTTTAGCTCCACCTATGTAGTATTATTTTAAGTATATATTACTACTAGTGGCACCCGCACGGCTTCGCCCGTAATAGAAAAATTAAAGGTCTTTTGGTTCGCTTGTATATTTACAAATAATGTATGGTAAATTTTCTCGCCAATTGGCTTGTACCGACGTTACAGTTCCACGTTATGATAATTTCGTATCTCGCCAATTGGCTTGTGCCCATGTTACGGTTCCACGTTATGATAATTTCGTAATTTATGATATTTTTTTTTCTTAAAATTGGAATAAAAAAAGAACCACATCGAATTTTTGAAAAATCGCTTCGAGGTGCACACCCCCATTCTACATACTAACTTTGTGCCAAATTTCATGAAAATCGGCTGAACGGTTTAGGCGCCATGCGCGGCACAGACATCCAGACATCCTACAAACATCCTACATTTATCTCCATATGGTGGGTGTGTTGGCATTAAAACGTTGGTAATTCATTCATTTAATTTTCAAGCACAAAGGTATTTATTCTTTAATATTTCAGACTTTTAACTATGTAATTGAACGAACTTTGAGTAAAAGTAATCTTTTATTCTCATCTAGCTTAAGGCAAGTGGATATACAATATATTTGGTTTTCTGATTTGGTGTATAAATGTACAGAAAATTTGGTGTTCCTACTCTGGAGCAAGCCACATATAGCTGTCCATGCGAAAAACATGGATTCGCTAAATGTAGTCCGGCAACGCGCAGCGACTGCCCCTGAGCTTTGTTGATCGTTATTGCGAAAGCAAGGCGCACAGGAAATTGTAGTCGTTTGAAAGTGAAGGGCAAATCAGTAGGAATCATAGGAATGCGCGGAATCAGCACATCTTCACCCTTACATTTGCCATTAATTATTGTTGCTTCAATCACGTTCGGCATCAGTTTTTTCACGGAAAGTCTGGTTCCATTGCATAACTTTGGCGTGTTGAGATTTCGTAGAAGCAATATTGGTGAACCGATTTTTAGCCTAAGTTTGTGGGGTGGAACTCCAGGTGGTTCCAATGAATTGAGAAACTCCACTGGATAATTAACAGCTTGATCTTCTTCTATGACTGTATCAATTGATTTGTATTCCATAATTGCACCAGGAAGTTTCAACTGAATCATGTTATTGATTCGATTGACGTCATCATTCTTTGGGGCTAAGATAGCACGTTCGCAAAGCCAATCGTGATTCCTGAAATTGTTTATAATGTTCGGGAAAACGTTTTTCTCAAGATCTTCTTTTGATGACTGTAGTTGTCAGAAATTCGGTGGGAACGATATCTCCTGTGTTGCTGGATCAACAGGAAGTTTGCCGTCGCCCATGTCCAAAAGTTGTTTGGCAAACGTTGCTGCAAAATCATCTCTAAGTAAATGCACACGCATATTAGTCGACAGTGTAATTTTCTTTACATGTCTCCAGAGGGCTGAATTTTTCAGGCATGCTGCCAGTTCGTCTGCTGGTGTTGATCTTGGCATAACGGGCAAAGTTTGACGGAAATCACCCGCGAGAAGTACTACAGTTCCACCCATCGGACGCTAATCGTTTCGGAAATCTCGCAAAGTACGGTCAAGCGCCTCAAGTCCTTTTTTATGGGCCATGGTACATTCATCCCAAATAATGAGTCGGCATGTTTTCAGCACAGTTGCCATTCCAGATGTTTTTCCGATATTGCAAAGGGGGTGTGCAGCTAGGTTTAAATTCAACGGCAGCTTAAGAGCCGAATGCGCAGTGCGTCCTCCATCGAGAAGTGTTGCTGCAATTCCCGATGACGCCAAAGCCAATGCAATATCATTCTTCATTCGGATTTCAGCGAGTACCAAATTGAGTAAAAATGTTTTTCCTGTGCCTCCTGGTGCATCAAGGAAAAGGATTCCCCCATTTGCACTTCGCACATGCTCCATAACTGTGACGTACGCGAGTCGCTGATCATTTGTCAGTAGTTTTTTCTGAGTCTCAACATTAATTTGCAACGCGTTGACGTCATACTGTTTTTCCCGCAATACGTCAATATCGACTACATTGATGCTAGTACGTCTAGGAGAAAATAGCCCTAGTTGATTTAGGTTTTTTTTGCTAATTGAGATACACGTATCTTCGAGTGATATTAATGCTGCATTGAAAATGTCTTCTGAATACTGTATATCCAGGTTGCTGGCTCTGCGTGCTTGAAGCAGTATGTCTTCGCTCATACTCTCTTTGTGTTTCTCCCAAAGATCTTTCGGACCTGAAGGAGCACAGGTTGTCAAAATAATGGCAAATAGAGTTCGAATTTGGTCAGCACGCCGTGTTTCAGAGGCTTCTGTTAATGCATTGTCCCAGTGATGATCATTTTCAAGCATTCCAAGTTTTAAACAAACTTCTCTATATGTCTGATACTCTTGACCATCTATGGTTTTGATTGCTTGGAACGATGTTGGTCCTTTGATCACGTGAAGCAGCATTCGTAAATAGTAGCATTCACCATGATTTGGGTGAACAGTATACACGCGGCCCAACGTGTCAGTAGAAAATATTCCAGATATCGAAGAATGTCTTGCACCTCGTTTTCTTCTGCTAAACGTTTTTGTTGATTGGTTCCAAGTGTAATACTGCGGGACTTCGTGATAAAGCAATGTTTTAGCGAATTCATCAGTTGAACACAGTTGGAAAAAAGCGGTCAATGTTGTGTTCGGTGGACTTGCAGCTCTCTGGTGTGCATTCTCTTCCGTAAAGTAGACTCGTTGAATATTTTCCAAGTGAACACTGAGATGCACAACAGCAGGAAACCTTTCATGAATGTCAAAACCAAATATTCGCCACACAGCTTCGTTACTGCTTATATAACGTCCCATTTGAAATTGGTCGACTTCATTGATGGGTGCATTGGGATTTGCAAGCCCGAAAACTGCCATATCACTACCTTTATTCACATATTTACATATGTATTTAATTGACTTCACTGAATTGCAGGACTCTACATTGATATGCGCGTTGAATGATTTTGAAAGCAAAGGAGAATAAGGCACAATCCATTTGTTATTAATTTCGATATCAACTTTATTGATTTTGATAGTTGTTGTATACCCTCCGTCATCAGGTTTTCGTCGTCTGTACAGTGGATAACCATCGCCACCGGTTTGTGTTTCTTTTAACAGCTGACGTGGATAATTTTTGGTGCATCTACCGTCTTTCATGCATGGCGAATGAGGGTTGTGGGGCCCACATGGGCCATGTATCATATTCTTTTTGATAATTTCAAATAGCTCAGGATCTTCTTCTGGGTTTGGTAGTTCAGCACTAATGAAGTCATCGATTTGAGTTGGAACAATTTTTTCCACTAACCAAATTAAGACATGAGCGTGTGGTAAACCTCTCTTCTGCCATTCAACCGAATACATCCAACAGCGAGTTTCTCCATATATATGATTTTTAGTGATGATATTCATGAAGCGGATCAATTTTTGCTTAAAAACTCTCGCAATGACATCATGTCGATGAGACGATTGCTGGCCAGGCAGAAGTAAGTCTTTTATTTCAACCCAAGATGGGTTACATGTGAACGTTATAAATAAATCTGGGCGTCCATATTTGCGAACATATGTTAAAGCATCCTGAGCATATTCGTGCATATGCCTTGGACTTCCAGTATACGTTGCCGGAAGTATAACCATTTGTCCAATGTCAGCAACTTTTTTTTCATTCGCGATTGTATCGCGTAAATGAATGTACTCTTCGGCTCGGAGCTTCGATTGATTGTAGCGAATGTAATCGAGTCGTTCACTTTCGACTTTAGCGTACATATCAACGATGAATTGTTGAAAAAGCTGCCGACAGTTCAGGATATGATTGGATTGTTGGGCGCGAATCATTATACGGTATGCATACAAATTCATACAACTAACTTTTTTCGTTGTGGTAGCACCAGTGGTGGGATTTGTTTGATACAATTCAAAATGATATCCGTCTTCTCCTCGAGGAAACAGAATTGGATATTGAAGTGCATCGTACGATCGGTGTGTTTCAGCAACACGTTGCTTCGTTTGATCTCGTTTGCAGATGACGATATCTCGCCTTGTAATCTCTGTCCCGACAATTACAGCTGCTACTTCAGGTGCCATCGGAGCATTAAATCTCCTTTCATGCTCATTGGACGGCCTTTTATCTGCCCTGATAATTACTTTGAAATCGTCAGATCTCACACCATCCAATGCAGATTTAAAATCTCTGATCAAGCTGTTGTGTTCGTGGAATAACTCTCGTTAATCAGCAATAATATTGCAATCTGTAGCAACACTTAATGTACATCGTCGGTCAATTTCGGTCTCCACATTATCCATAAAATAAATTTGTAAAAATTTGGGATTTTCCTCTGGAATTGGAAGAAGGGAACCAATTTGATGATAGACCTGGCCTTGTACTTTAAATGTGGGAATGAAATTATTATACCGTACAATATTTGTAGCTCCAAATGATGTCATTTGAAAGCACGAGTTATATTTACGAATATGTTGTAGAAAGTGTTTCGACTCCCGTATAATTCCAGTCACGTAGGTTAGAAGTGGCTCTGGTGGTTCAGCAAGCGGTGGCAAATTTACTTTGCCATTGGAGCAACACATACCAGGAGTCTCTTTTTGAAATTTCAAAGCGCGACAATGTACGCAAATTGTAGACATTGGACCAATGACAACATCGCGATGCATTTTGTAATCAAAGTCCTTGTCGTAGTTAAATGCCGCTTTCTTGAGATCTATTCTAGTTTTTGTTTGAGAGTGCCGTAAGCGTTCAGTTTCCCGTCGTGCGTCTCGCTCTTCTGGGGATGCAGCAGCTCTTGAAGTAGAAACTCTAATTCTCAGGTCTTCTAGCCTTGCGTCTTTCTCTTCAGATGTTTCAATAGCTCTTGAAGTAGAAGCTCTGATCCGTTCACTTTCCAGGCGTGCCTCTCTCTCTTCAAATGTTTCCGCAACTCTGCTCGCAGAGATTTGCAATGCTTTTCTAGAGTATCTACCAATGCTTACTTTTTTACGGGGCATTTCAAATGATAATTTATTATTTAGAAGCTAATTTTTCTTTAAAATAGTAAAACGATATTTTTTAACGTTGGAAGATACAAATGTTTACTTCTCAAAGAAATATTAAAGTCACTTTGAAGACGAAACTAAGCTTGACAACAATGGCGGACACATTGAAATTTTTAATCTTAAGGATGATAATAATGCGTAAATTTGAAAAAAAAAAAAAAAACTGAAAAAATATATCAAATCGAAAAAGTAATAAATCATTTTGAAGTGGAAAAAACGCCAGAAGAATGGTTAATCTCTAGTAATCGGATGGCATGATTTTTAGGAAATATTCGTCTATACGTATAACCATCTGAAAATTTACTAACAACATGTCTCTTACGAAGAAGCGAGTTCCATAAATTTTGAAAATATCAACAACAGAGCGTGCAAGGAAATAATTACATTTTTGGCAAGGCTGAAATCAATTTAAGTGTCCCATTCAGCGTTGAATTTATACCATTCCGGAAGGCATTAAAATAATTTTCAATATTGCTGCATATTATGAAAAACAATACGGGTGTAAAGTAAAGTATTTTTAAATGAGACTAAGCTACTATACTTTTTAAACACATAAAACGTTCAAAATCTGGATACTTATGAAGTGGAAAAAACGTTCAGATTTGAGTTAGAATGAGGGTTTCAGTTTTAAAATATCGTCAACAGTCCCTCTAAAAATATCTATCTGAATAAGGAAAGTAGTCTTCCCCCCACCCCTTCCTTCGGAATAAGAAAAATTTTCACAACAACACCAACATTCTGTTTTTGGTTTTGGTTTATCCCCAGTTTTGCCGACACTTCAAACTTCCTCCCGCCTTTAATATTTTAATATATCAAAAGGTATGATTAAATCAGAAAACGGGGGGAGGGGGACGAAATGTCGGCTAAACCGGGAAGACACTTTTTTTTAACCCCAGCAGAATAGGCACAATAGCTTCAAAAAAATTCCCTTTTTAATGAATTCTCGAAACGTCATCTTAGAATATCGACGTCAGTCCCTCAAAATCAACATCAGCATCAACCATTCTGAAATAACGATAACGGCTCATCTAAAAATTTCCATTACATTAAAATTAATAGTAAAAATCTTCATTAATACAGCTAAAATCCATGTCTTCGGCCGGCTAACAAAAATTAAAACGGTCTGTTACTAATTTTCGTCAAAAAGATATTGTCGCCAAATCATGAGATACTTCTAGTCACCATAACATGGAGCTAAACATTTTCATCCAAAATGTTTCAAAAATGAGTAGTAAAATTTGGCGATTGTTTGAAAATGTGCAAAAAGAAAAATTTATGGAAGTTTTTGTGCTCTTTAATGGATTTGCCTAATTTAGTTTATGGTGGATTATTTTACATCTCGAAAAAAGTTTTAAAGATTCTTTTAATGGCGATATTTTGTTTACATGGTGAAAGCTGAGAAACATTGGCTTCAAAAACAGCGACAGTTAAAAAAAATGCACAAATGTATTCTCATAAGCTACTGAAATCTTTGCAAAGAGTTTGGCGAGATTTCTACTGGTAGATTGGATCATGAGTCTGATCAGCACAAATAATAAAAATATAACAATAATTTCATTAAAGTTCCATTTAAATGGAAAATAATCAGCCAAATCCTTTTATTAACAGCCAATCTTGTGAAAAAACGTTGATTTAAGATTTGACTTGAGAAAAGCCTCGAACAGTCACACGAAACGCAAAAATATTGAAGAGTACAACAATTCTAGCTATCAACTGAGAGTTGAGATGATACATTAAATAATGAATTGGGTTGAGGAAAGCCTTCGAACATGGAACGAAAAAAGCTCATATCTCGTTTTTCATACAACTTAGAACTTTCTAACAGATGCCATCTTCAGCAGAAAAATAAGCGCTTTCGATGGACACATAATTTTAATATGTGCACGTATTTTTTCGCCGTCATATTGGGGCATTTATGCGAAAATTTGGACGAATTAGAATAAAAAAGGAACTATCAATCGGATTTTTTTCGAACTGGTCTACAAACCTCCCCAGTACCAAAAAGAACAAACGGTGAAAGTTTCAGCCAAATCTGCCGGGTAGTTTCTGAGATCTTAGGGAACAAATTTACCAAACTCCACTTTTATATATATAGATAAAGATATGCAGTCCCTTCCAGTCAAGAAACAAATACACCCTAAGATTAAAGCAAAAGATAATAAAGGCAATTTTCAAAAATTGATACTCATATTGGAATATTTTGTCTTAAGTCAAAAATTATTTTTTTTCTTCTTTACTAATAATAAAGCTGAATGTCTCTCTGTCCGGAGGATGTCTGGATGTCTGTAGGATATTTGTAGGATGTCTGTAGGATGTCTGTGACGCGCATAGCGCCTGAACCGTTCGGCCGATTTTCATGAAATTTGGCACGAAGTTAGTATGTAGCATGGGGGTGTGCACCTCGAAGCGATTTTTCGAAAATTCGATGTGGTTCTTTTTTTATTCCAATTTTAAGAAAAAAAAAACTATCATAAATTACGAAATTATCATAACGTGTAACCGTAACATGGGCACAAGCCAATTGGCGAGATACGAAATTATCATAACGTGCAACCGTAACATGAGTACAAGCCAATTGACGAGAAAATTCACAATACATTATCTTCTTTACTAATAATAAAGCTGAATGTCTCTCTGTCCGGAGGATGTCTGGATGTCTGGATGTCTGTAGGATATCTGTAGGATGTCTGTAGGATGTCTGTGACGCTCATAGCGCCTAAACCGTTCGGCCGATTTTCATGAAATTTGGCACGAAGTTAGTATGTAGCATGGGGGTGTGCACCTCGAAGCGATTTTTCGAAAATTCGATGTGGTTCTTTTTTTATTCCAATTTTAAGAAAAAAAAACTATCATAAATTACGAAATTATCATAACGTGTAACCGTAACATGGGCACAAGCCAATTGGCGAGATACGAAATTATCATAACGTGTAACCGTAACATGAGTACAAGCCAATTGACGAGAAAATTCACAATACATTATCTTCTTTACTAATAATAAAGCTGAATGTCTCTCTGTCCGGAGGATGTCTGGATGTCTGGATGTCTGTAGGATATCTGTAGGATGTCTGTAGGATGTCTGTGACGCGCATAGCGCCTAAACCGTTCGGCCGATTTTCATGAAATTTGGCACGAAGTTAGTATGTAGCATGGGGGTGTGCACCTCGAAGCGATTTTTCGAAAATTCGATGTGGTTCTTTTTTTATTCCAATTTTAAGAAAAAAAAACTATCATAAATTACGAAATTATCATAACGTGTAACCGTAACATGGGCACAAGCCAATTGGCGAGATACGAAATTATCATAACGTGTAACCGTAACATGAGTACAAGCCAATTGACGAGAAAATTCACAATACATTATTTGTAAATACAGGCGAACCAAAAGACCTTTTAATTTTTCTATTACGGGTGAAGCCGTGCGGGTACCACTAGTTACTAATAATAAAGCTGAAAGTCTCTCTGTCCGGAGGATGTCTGGATGTCTGTAGGATGTCTGTGACGAGCATAGCGCCTAAACCGTTCGGCCGATTTTCATGAAATTTGGCACAAAGTTAGTATGTAGCATGGGGGTGTGCACCTCGAAGCGATTTTTCGAAAATTCGATGTGGTTCTTTTTTTATTCCAATTTTAAGAAAAAAACTATCATAAGTTACGAAATTATCATAACGTGTAACCGTAACATGGGCACAAGCCAATTGGCGAGATACGAAATTATCATAACGTGTAACCGTAACATGAGTACAAGCCAATTGACGAGAAAATTCACAATACATTATCTTCTTTACTAATAATAAAGCTGAATGTCTCTCTGTCCGGAGGATGTCTGGATGTCTGGATGTCTGTAGGATATCTGTAGGATGTCTGTAGGATGTCTGTGACGCGCATAGCGCCTAAACCGTTCGGCCGATTTTCATGAAATTTGGCACGAAGTTAGTATGTAGCATGGGGGTGTGCACCTCGAAGCGATTTTTCGAAAATTCGATGTGGTTCTTTTTTTATTCCAATTTTAAGAAAAAAAAACTATCATAAATTACGAAATTATCATAACGTGTAACCGTAACATGGGCACAAGCCAATTGGCGAGATACGAAATTATCATAACGTGTAACCGTAACATGAGTACAAGCCAATTGACGAGAAAATTCACAATACATTATTTGTAAATACAGGCGAACCAAAAGACCTTTTAATTTTTCCATTACGGGCGAAGCCGTGCGGGTACCACTAGTTACTAATAATAAAGCTGAAAGTCTCTCTGTCCGGAGGATGTCTGGATGTCTGGATGTCTGTAGGATGTCTGTGACGAGCATAGCGCCTAAACCGTTCGGCCGATTTTCATGAAATTTGGCACAAAGTTAGTATGTAGCATGGGGGTGTGCACCTCGAAGCGATTTTTCGAAAATTCGATGTGGTTCTTTTTTTATTCCAATTTTAAGAAAAAAACTATCATAAGTTACGAAATTATCATAACGTGGAACCGTAACATGGGCAAAAGTCAATTGGCGAGATACGAAATTACCATAACGTGGAACTGTAACGTCGGTACAAGCCAATTGGCGAGAAAATTCACCATACATTATTTGTATATATACAGGCAAACCTAAAGACCTTTAATTTTTCTATTACGGGCGAAGCCGTACGGGTGCCACTAGTTACTAATAATAAAGCTGAAAGTCTCTCTGTCCGGAGGATGTCTGGATGTCTGTAGGATGTCTGTGACGCGCATAGCGCCTAAACCGTTCGGCCGATTTTCATGAAATTTGGCACAAAGTTAGTTTGTAGCATGGGGGTGTGCACCTCGAAGCGATTTTTCGAAAATTCGATTTTGTTCTTTTTATATTCTAATTTTAAGAAACTTTTTCCGAGCAAATGATCACAACGTGGAATAGTAAATTACGAAATCATCATAACGTGGAACCGTCATGAGCCATGGGCGAGCCATCTTCTTCTTTACTAATAATAAAGCTGAAAGTCTCTCTGTCCGGAGGATGTCTGGATGTCTGTAGGATGTTTGGATCTCTGTGACGCGCATAGCGCCTAGACCGTTCTGCCGATTTTCATGAAATTTGGCAAAGTTGGTTTGTAGCATGGGGGTGTGCACCTCGAAGCGATTTTTCGAAAATTCGATGTGGTTCTGTTTTTATTCCAATTTTAAGAAAAAAACTATCATAAATTACGAAATTATCATAACGTGGAACCGTAACATGGGCACAAGCCAATTGGCGAGATACGAAATTATCATAACGTGTAACCGTAACATGAGTACAAGCCAATTGACGAGAAAATTCACAATACATTATCTTCTTTACTAATAATAAAGCTGAATGTCTCTCTGTCCGGAGGATGTCTGGATGTCTGTAGGATATGTGTAGGATGTCTGTAGGATGTCTGTGACGCGCATAGCACCTAAACCGTTCGGCCGATTTTCATGAAATTTGGCACGAAGTTAGTATGTAGCATGGGGGTGTGCACCTCGAAGCGATTTTTCGAAAATTCGATGTGGTTCTTTTTTTATTCCAATTTTAAGAAAAAAAAACTATCATAAATTACGAAATTATCATAACGTGTAACCGTAACATGGGCACAAGCCAATTGGCGAGATACGAAATTATCATAACGTGTAACCGTAACATGAGTACAAGCCAATTGACGAGAAAATTCACAATACATTATTTGTAAATACAGGCGAACCAAAAGACCTTTTAATTTTTCTATTACGGGCGAAGCCGTGCGGGTACCACTAGTTACTAATAATAAAGCTGAAAGTCTCTCTGTCCGGAGGATGTCTGGATGTCTGTAGGATGTCTGTGACGAGCATAGCGCCTAAACCGTTAGGCCGATTTTCATGAAATTTGGCACAAAGTTAGTATGTAGCATGGGGGTGTGCACCTCGAAGCGATTTTTCGAAAATTCGATGTGGTTCTTTTTTTTTCCAATTTTAAGAAAAAAACTATCATAAGTTACGAAATTATCATAACGTGGAACCGTAACATGGGCAAAAGTCAATTGGCGAGATATGAAATTACCATAACGTGGAACTGTAACGTCGGTACAAGCCAATTGGCGAGAAAATTCACCATACATTATTTGTATATATACAGGCAAACCTAAAGACCTTTAATTTTTCTATTACGGGCGAAGCCGTACGGGTGCCACTAGTTACTAATAATAAAGCTGAAAGTCTCTCTGTCCGGAGGATGTCTGGATGTCTGTAGGATGTTTGTGACGCGCATAGCGCCTAAACCGTTCGGCCGATTTTCATGAAATTTGGCACAAAGTTAGTTTGTAGCATGGGGGTGTGCACCTCGAAGCGATTTTTCGAAAATTCGATTTTGTTCTTTTTATATTCTAATTTTAAGAAACTTTTTCCGAGCAAATGATCACAACGTGGAATAGTAAATTACGAAATCATCATAACGTGGAACCGTCATGAGCCATGGGCGAGCCATCTTCTTCTTTACTAATAATAAAGCTGAAAGTCTCTCTGTCCGGAGGATGTCTGGATGTCTGTAGGATGTTTGGATCTCTGTGACGCGCATAGCGCCTAGACCGTTCTGCTGATTTTCATGAAATTTGGCAAAGTTGGTTTGTAGCATGGGGGTGTGCACCTCGAAGCGATTTTTCGAAAATTCGATGTGGTTCTTTTTTTATTCCAATTTTAAGAAAAAAACTATCATAAATTACGAAATTATCATAACGTGGAACCGTAACATGGGCACAAGCCAATTGGCGAGATACGAAATTATCATAACGTGGAACTGTAACGTCGCACAGTGGAGTATTTGACTGAAAATCCTGGCCAAAACTAGTTTGAAATTTTCACCCTTCTGAAGGCGACATCCTTGTGTGCGTTTGTGCGCTGTACGGCGAAGCTATCCCACTTATAGACATGAAACTTGGTATACAAGTTGTCTGAAATGTCTAATGTTACAATTTGAACTTCGATTTTTAAAATTTTTATTAGAAAATGAAATATTTAATATTTTATCCACGGTTTAGACTTTTGCACGTTTACTACCGTAAAAACGATCCTAGTAAACGTAGAAAAAAACCCAATGCATCACTAGATAGGAAAAATAATTTTCTTCAAGATTATGGTTTGTTTGAAGTTCTAACGTAATTAACCGAATTTCTAAGAATTTACAAAGGGAGGTCACTTTTTCGACTTTTTTCAATTATTCAATCCATGTAAACTAAAATTCTTGCATCCAATATTCTAATAATGTTATGGCTCTGAAGCTTTTTAAGGAAATAATATAAACACCTTACCTTCATTTACAGCGAAAACGGTGAAGTTATGTTCTTTCACTGATTTATAATGAATTTTTTTTCAATGAGTTGAAATAAAAATTTTCAATAATTTTCACTCGATCCGAAATGAATGCCACGGTTGGCTCTTTGCCAATAATGCTTAGACAAGTGATAAGTAAACATGTTCGATGCGAATTGCTGTTTTCCTTTGAAGATATGTAATTAAGTGCACTGTTCGAGGGGGGAAAAGAGCAAAAAACGGTTAAAAAAAATCCTAGTATTCTGTACAAAACAATAATTTGAAACCAAAAAAATAATCAATTTTATTCTTTTCATTTGGTTTCAATTATTAAAACCCTGAGTTAATCATGCACAAAAAGAATTAAAGACAAGGGTTTCGGGGTTACAAAGAACCTTTTTTCTATTGAAAAAAAAATAAATAAATAAATGAACTAGGATATTATAACTGTAAAAACACTCGAAAATGGATATTCAAAAGCTCTTTGTTTTTGAATTGTATATATTGTACTCGTACCTTGGGTCGATCCTTAGTTTTACATCGTGTGATGTGTCCCGCTAAAAATTGTACGAACAAATTTGGAACTAAAATTTTATATAACTTTAATTTCACAATGAGTAGGTAAAATGTCTTAAATATGGATAGCTCGCTAGCGTAGGAACGTTAGGAGACAATTACAATTGTCTCCTAACGCTAGCAAGTGTGTGTGTGGGGGGGGGGGGTATTTCCCCCCTTTTGCTACGTATAAGGGGGAAAGACCCCCTCCCCGGCACATTATTTGCAGCAATGATCTGAAAAAATATAAATATTTATTTATTTTATCTAAAATCTATCTCAATTTTAAGGAAGAGCAAATTTTCTTAGCGAGATCACAAAATAATTTAATTTATTAACTCATTAACGTACATGAGAAAATTAACATAACTGAACGCAAACACATGTTTTAGGGGTGCAGTGAATCTCTTTAGCGATGAATAAAGGTAAGCGTTTTCGAAATTAATTGGATGATTCTCATTCCATAACTTACATCTTTAAACATTGATGAAGCGGTTTCTCATAACCATGAAACTCGTGTCTGAAATTTTATTGTTGTTTGTGCGCTCAAATATGTCGATCTTTTCATTCAGTAGTACTTATGATAACTTTTTTGCAAATTTATTAAATCTTTGTAGGTAAATTCAGTTTAAAATCATGACTTGTCACAAAAAGATCGGATTATGCACTTTTTTTTAAAAAAATCATTTAAAAAAGGGCAGTTGTAGGCGGAAGATTTTTTTTGCTGAAATTAGCACTAGAGACTTTGCCAGATACGATGCAACTTTCAAAACAGCCCGACCAAGCCCGACACAAATTTAAAAAGCTTTTTCTAGTTATAAATTAAGGCGAAAAGCCTTTAAAAATCTCACGTACCAAGTTTTCTTTATTTTTTTCACTAAAAGAAAATAAAAATATTTACTTTGATTTATAATTAGCACTAAGCCCTGACATTTCTTTATACCGTAAAATTGGTTTGGTTCAATTCCATTCATTTAGAAAGCCACAAAAAAATCTACATTGAAACGTAATTATTGAGCTGAAACGTAACAAAAAAGCGAAAATTCTTATAGAAATCTCATCTTTCACTGAGGCTATGAGCAATTGTATGTGACTCAAGTTTCCAAAACAGGTGCCGATCGATGCACCAGTTAGTCAACTATCATGGAATAAATTTTCATAAAAATCGGGTAAATTTTTAATTTTGGACTTTTGGCCAGGATTTTCAGTCAAATACTCCACTGTGCGTCGGTACAAGCCAATTGGCGAGAAAATTCACCATACATTATTTGTAAATATACAGGCGAACCAAAAGACTTTTAATTTTTCTATTACGGGCGAAGCCGTGCGGGTGCCACTAGTAATCGAATAAAAGATATTTCATTAGAAAAATATTTTATTTTTCACTTTGGCCCATAAAAAAAAGTAAAAATTTTCCACTTTTTTTGAGGACTCAAATTTAGTGCCAAAAATAAAAAATATTATTTCAACTCAAGTTTTATTATAAAATACAATGTTCTTTCTTTATGTACTGTAATTTTAAAAACAAATTTCCGATTTGTTCATTTTGAAAAAACTCAGTCATCTTAACCATTTCACTTTGCCCCACATTCCTTTACTTTACTTATCCATCTTCATAGTATAACTACAGTTCGGGAAAAAAAATTAAGAAAAAAAAACAGAGAACCAGAAATTTGAGAAAATGTTTCAAGAATCTGTAAAAACCAGCTGCATGCTTTGGGAATTCATCGACAACAAGGACAATTGTCATATGAGAAGCAAAAAAAGAAAATAATTCTGGTGAGAATAAAGTTAGACTATAATATTCTTCGAAATTGAGTAAATAAATCTTAGCTATTCTGACTCCTTAAAGAAAATTAAGAAAACCTAATTATAAAACGAAAAACTGAGCCTCCTTGTAAATTCATAATTTTCTAAAGGATTAAATGACCGAAATGGTAACTAAACGAATTTATTTCTTCTGAATTCAGTAATGTTTTTCCAATTTCAAGCAAAACATGTGCAAAAGAAAAACAAAATGTGTGTCTAGACATTTATAAACATTAGCTAACTCGTCAATTGTTTTTATAAGTATGTCAGAATGCGACATTAATTTAACTATCATAAAAGAAGAAAACTAAAAATAACTCCCCTTTGATGGAATTAAAATATTTCTATTTTTTACAGCCCAAAAGATCATTAAAGGAAATGACGCAGGTAAAAAAACTGAAATATTTTTTTTTTCTTGAGCAGCTTGATGAGTAACATAAAAAAAAGACTCTTAAAATAACATTTCACAATACCTCTGAAACAAAACCACTTAAATATTTTTCTTGCTTAAATTAATTAAAGCCAAAATTAATTTTATGTTACACATGCCAAGCCACCCGATCAGTAATTCTCCTGAGACTTCCTTATGAGCCCTTAATTATCTTTTTTGCTTATACTAATGACGTTAGGGTTGATTAAAAATCAACAGAGGCGATTTTCTCGTCTGCTTCGTATAGAAAAAAGTTTTAATATACCTGTAAGAAATTTAGAATGCTTCTATTACTGCAGAAAAAGGCTCGCGAAGCGTTAAAAAACTCACGACCAAGACACTGATTTTTTTTCTCTTAAACAGACGTAGCGAAGAAAAAACAATGAATGGTATAATATACAGATGCTTTTAAAGCAATTATTGATCGTTTTCAAATAAAATTAACCCTATGTTATATTTGAAATCACGCAAATTTTTTGCATCATTTTTTACGGTCTAAATCAAAGGTTCCCAAAACGGTCCACATGGATTCCCAGGGGGGCACAAAGGTATGTAAGGGATCCATGTCAACGAAGGAAAAAAATGGGATGCATGAGCTGCAAATATATGGATCCACAAGACCGCAATCCAATTACGCACATTATAACAAAATTTCAGGCATTCTCTTGGCGCTGCAGTGTACCAAGCGCAGTTTTTACCTATGAAATTATGTGTATTTTATTCATATATCAAGAGTCTAAGATTTTCCGTGAAAGAAAAGCGAAGTTAAGCAAACGAAATAACTATACGAATATATGTCTTAAATTTTTATTTTAAAATTATCGGAAATAGAGCTTCTTCCTCTTTTTGCGGAAAAAGAATGATCTGTTATGGTTATACTTGTATCTTTTGCTTCGGAAACGCTTTAAAAAAAAACACCAGGCATCATATTTCGTTTCATAAACGATTTTAAATGGTTGTGAACGTTGTGGCAACCATTTTAAAACGATTTTGGTGAGTTTAAATGTTTCATGTGCTACCTGGGTACCACCTGATTTACTTTGTTCGATAACGCTCGACTTTAAATACTCCACTATCCTCATTAATTTAGGAACCAGCCCTAGGCAGAGGGTGCATGAAAAAAAGAAAAAATAGGAAATGGGTGCACTGAATATAAAAGTTTCTGGACCCTCTGGTATAAAGGAATAGCTTTCCAAGTAATATAACTTTTGGATAAAAGTTATTTTTAAAGTCTCGTTCAAATGCTTTCAATTTTTTCCATATTTTTCAGACTCATATTCAACGCGATTGTTCAACAATCGTTCGCGTCTACAATTCAGACAAAATTAAAGTACAAAAAAGAAAAAAAATCAAATAGAGATGAGTATCAAAGTATAAAAGCTAAGCTAGAAAAGGTAAATGAAAGAAAAGACGGATGAATTGAGATAGTTTCAATTTTTAAACTAAAATTCTTAAATTACAAATTACACGTTTTTGAGCTTTTTTGCTGCTTTGTCAGTTTTCAAAACAGTTCGTTAAACAAGGAAAAAAGAGCAATTACTTTGACTGACGCTAAAAAAGGTAAAGTTCCAGACATGTAATAATTATTATATGTGAAAATTACTTTTCAATCGAATATTAACGTTTTGAAAAGCAATAATAATAATAATTATAATAATTTAACTTTCCATTTGTCGTTTGGAGAAAAAAAAAAGAAAAAAAAAATGATTACTTTCTGAAACTAGAGGTTCCAGAAAAGTAAGCTACACTGATTCAGTATAGTGTAAAAAGTAAGAATAAATTTAAAATGTACAAGAAAAAATGTATAGATTATATTTTATCTTAAAACTGCAATCGAAATTACTTTATTTCAAAAACAAGAATTTAAAAATAAAAAAAAATCGAAAATTCATAACTGCATTACCAAAAAAAAAAAACTTTTTTTTTTTTTTTCATCACGGAGAGCCCTTTTTCCCATTTTACGAGTAACAAAATTTAATTTCCTTTCCAAATCTTGAGCACTTCATATGAAATTTCTCTTTTTCCTTTGAAATGTGTACAAAGTTCTTTCGAAAGATATGTTTCACTCTTTATATTTAATTTGAAAAACTAAGCTACGTAGAAAATAAAATACAGATTAATAAAACATCAACATATATTAGATAGTGATATTTCTCACGGGCAGTTCATGCTGTATTAAATGCTTTTAAGCTCTTTGATTTTTAAGAAGAAAGAGGAAATTTCCGTTTAAATCTTTGACACGTTCTCCATCTTTAATGAGTAACTTCATTATTACTTCCTTTTACAAAAAAGGAAGTATTGTATTCACGAAAAAAATTTCACTCAAAATTCGGCCTTAATTTCCATCTTGCTCTCCCCCGAATGAATGTTGAGTTATTTTTTCAACCCGACCACACGCGGATAAGTGACTAAGAACGTATATTCTTTGATACAGACACCCGAAATATCCGTTTTGACATTCCCCGAGTTAATTACAACGACTTTTCTCGTGACGTCCGTATGTACGTAAGTATGTATGTGCGTATGTGCGGATGTATGTCGCATAACTAGAGATGTAAAATTTCCGGAAATTTTGAAGTGGTGGAAAAAAAACCGGTTTTTTACCGGTTTTTTTCGAGGGAAATTGGAAAAAATGGAAAAATTTTTATGAATAAAAATAGAGTTCCTTAATAGCTCAGTGTTTCGTGGAACTTATAAAGGATTAAGTATCAAAAAGTATATGCAATCCACACATGCTTCTGCACAATTTTCTGCTTGATATAAATACACATAAAGGTAAGTTTAATTAGAAAAAAAAACTTTTTGCTTTATAACTGAGATCTTTCTTAGTCAAACACCAGAAATAAGTCAAGTCGTCGTTCAACCAATAATATTGGGTAAAGTGTGTCTAATCATATCAATTACATTTTCTATTTTAGATTGCCTTTGAAACTTGAAATAATAATTGTAATTTTTGACTTTCAAACATGATTGATATTGTTTGAAAGAGAAATAAGTATGATTTACCTTCCTTACAATGTAACTTTGCTATTTGAAAAAGAAAGCTAGTGAGTTTTGCTTTTTTCCAGTCCAGTCTAAGTTTAAATCAAAACTAAATTGTTTTTTCTTTTTCTTTCCAGCAGAAACCCCAAACCAAAACTGCGTAATGGTTTCTAAAGCTGAACCAAAACGTAAACCGGAGTTTCAGTTTATTCATACGGTCGTGCTAAGCAAAGTAATAAAAGTAGTCACACCTGCATTTTTGAACAAAACTGAGTTATTAAGTTTTTCTCTGTTTCGTATTTTACTTAAAAAATAAAATGTTTTGGGGTCATTTTATCAGGAACTATTTTTTAAAAAAATTCTGGGGAAAAAAACCCCATCTGAATCAAATATACGGAAGAGCCAAACTTCAAAACACAATATCTTAGCTTGAGCTCAACTGGAGATCCTACTTTTGCACTTCGCACGGCAGTATACAGGGCGCGGCAAAAAAAAAAAAAAAAAAAAAAAAAAAATCGGACAAAGATTGCATCATCGAATGGAAGTAAAGTAATTTCATTTTAATGAGCGTCTTATTTGTTTTTGTCTCTCATTTTATTGAAAAATAATTTACAATATATCTCCTAGTTTATGTATTGTTTTTTCGGTTTTCTTACAAATTTAAGCAAAAGACCTGTTATTTTATAAAGTTGCTTAACCAAGTTGAATGAGAAGTCGTCTGCTTGTTGTGCCTCGGCAAACAGTGTTTGATGCGGTATGCCGCTGCAAGACCAGGATCAAGAACAGATCTGACACCCTCTTTGTAACTGGGCATGGGCCCTTTCCAGCATACCTCTCTCGATTCAAACTAATTCCATCTCCCAACTGTGCATGTGGACTCATAGGTACTCCAAATCATTATCTTTACTCCTACCCTCTCACATCTCAATTTCACCTAAAGCTGAACAATAGTATCACAATACCCGACAATATTCGTCAAGCTCTTTCGCACCCATCTGGTTCATATTCCATCCATAATGTAATTAGCGAACTGACTACCCGCAACTACGAGTTTCAAGAAGTTAGCTGATTTTCCAGTCTGTTTTCAACTCTTCCAGATGTATATTGGTAAAGAATGTGAACTTGCGTTTCTGTTCAAGCTGAACTCACTAAGACGTTTCCTTTTCATTGCTTTACATGATTGTGTGTCTTAAATAATGCGTTTTTTTTTTTTTTTTTTTGTTTATATGATGTATATATTTTACTTTATTACTATTATTACTATTATATTTCAAAGAAAGGGAGAAAAAGAGAGAGCCCGTCGTAGTATCTCGAGTACTCTTGCTACAACCGGTTTGCTCTTTTTCCATAATATGCCTTTTAAGTAACTTTTTTCGTCACTATTATATTATACTATTCCTGTTTTCGTACTTAATTTCCAAAATGAAAGCCGATTTTTGGCCCTTCTTCTCATTCTCTTCTGTAAACATCGGAGGAAGAAACAGATACGCGTATTAGGATTCACTAAGCCATTTCATCCTCTTTTTTGAAAAATGTTGTTACTGGGGATGTTTACAGTGGGCCGTTACCAGGCATTTCAACTTGGATGTATACAACCTTTTAACCAAGAGTCTTTTCACTATAAGTATTTTTGTATATTTAATTTTTAGTTAATTTTTTTATTTTATACGAGGGTATATATGTAACAGCATTCTCTCTCATTATTTCCTAGTAACTCGGTTCCAATATAGCACCTTGAGCCTACTAACTTTTTCAAGCCTTTTCCCCCTTATATATATATATATATATATATATATATATATATATATATATATATATATATATATATATATATATATATATATATATATATATATATATATATATATATATATATATGTATATATATGTGTATATATGTATATATATGTATGTGTATATGTGTGTATATGTATGTATATATATATTTATATATATATATGTTTTTTTTCTATGTATATTTGTATGTGTATGTATGTGTGTGTATGTATATATATATGTGTGTGTGTGTATGTATATATATGTATATGTATGTGTATATATATATATATATATATATATATATATATATATATATATATATATATATATATATATATATATGTATATATATATATATATATATATATATATATATATATATATATATATATGTATATATATATATATGTATATATATATATATATGTATGTATATGTATGTATATGTGTGTGTATATATATATGTGTATATGTATATATATATATATATGCATGTATGTGTGTATAGGTATGTGCGTATGTACGATATGTATATGTATTTCAAGAGTTTTCCCTTCAGTTTCTCTCCCTCCCCCTCAACCACCATGGTACCCTTCACCGGTTAAGCTAGAAATGGCAGGTACGAAGGTATCATTGGTTTAAAATAAAATAAAATAAAAATGCCGCTGCAAGTGGCTTGGAAATGATAGTCGATGTCCAGAAAGTGTACAAAAATGAACAGTGAACATTTCAGTTAATCGTTAGGTCATCCAAAAGTGAGCTCAATGAAATCCTTTGTTTTTCACGAGAGAAGTAGTTTGTAAGATGGAGAATTTGTGACCGATAAGTGGCGACTAAAGGCAAAAACAACTCAAACAGAAGTTTTACGAGTTCCAAAAAATTCAAGCAATCGTATGACTCCAAAGATGCCGGAAACTTTTTAGACGGGCAGGAAATCCAAGCTGAAGGAGATACCTTTCACTGATTTACCGTTCAACAAGCTCATAACACTTAGAACAATAGGATTTGGTCTTTAGACACTCCAAGGTCTACTCTAAACTACACATAAGTTTGGACTCTCTAAACCAGTCGCTTTATAGGGAATAGGATTTATTAAAGGACTTGTGGTCTTTGAATGAAAATTTCAATAAGCACTTGCATCTCTGCATTACTTAAAAAGCGGCCAGTTTGAAACCAATTAATTTATTGATTGCTAAAGGTATTCTCATATTTTTTGTGTTTTGTTAATTTATTTATTTTGAATAAAGTTGCGTGGCAAAATTGCTTGCCATGCTTTTTTGTTGCCGCACCCTGTACATTAAGTTCGCAGTCAGCAGAAACATAGTTCTGTGATTAAAGTTATGCATGTTTGTTTTTTGAAGAACGAATATATATATATATATATATATATATATATATATATATATATATATATATATATATATATATATATATATATATATATATATATATATATATATATATATATATATATATATATATATATATATATATATAAAATATAATATATATATAGATATATATATATATGAATTCTTCTCTAAGGATATTGGTTTTTTGCAAAAAGTAATAAATGTTTTTTGATCTATATGCAAATAATATTATCCTACAACAACTTGTATTATCAAAGTTAGACAGTATTTTAACATACAAGGAGGGGGTGGAGGAGGAAATTGCATCAGAATTTAAGTATGAAAAATTTCTAATCACTTTTTGCTGAAACTTTCAGTTAAAACTTCCTGAAAAGTTGAAAAAATTCATTTTTTCAATTTTTCCGGAGTGGAAATTCACTTCTTCGGAGAAAAACGTTTTTTTTTTCGCTTTTTAGCCGAAATTTTCCGGTTTTTTCCGACTGTTTTCATCTCTACACATAACTCAAGAACGGTATGTACTAGAAAGTTGAAATTTGGTACGTAGACTCCTAGTGGGGTCTAGTTGTGCGCCTCTCTTTTTGGTTGCAGTCGGATGTTCCAAAAGGGGTGTTTCACACCTTTTTGGGGGAAATCATTGTTAATTTCTATGCAAACTGAAGTGGTGTTATAATTTGGCGGACACTTGGCGATAAATCGCCAGTCTTTTGGTCGTCAAATTTTGTCTTTTTTTTTTTTTTAAATCTGGTTTTAATTTGGCCAGTGTTGGTGATATTTAGAGAGTAAACTATTGAATCATATTAAAACTACCAATAATGAGAAAATGACAATAAATTGGAGTAAAAGGAAGTCATGTGATGCACACATCAGCTCGTTTTTATTCGGTTACATGGAAAAAGATTACAAGGATACAAAGAAAGTTTATGTTATTGCCAACACAATACTGGATATCGTCCCTGAGAAGCATTCCATGTTGTAACGAATAAATACCTTTGTGCTGAAAATTAAAAAAAATCAGTAATCCAACGTCAGAAAGAACAAATATTGCAAGATATTGCAGACACGTGTTTCGGTGTTACAAGGAACACCTTTTTCAATGCAAAGAAATGTGAGCTTCTGGATGAAAAGTCATCCGAGAAAAGCCTTTGAGAGACTTTTCTCGGATGACTTTTCATCCAGAAGCTCACATTTCTTTGCATTGAAAAAGGTGTTCCTTGTAACACCGAAACACGTGTCTGCAATATCTTGCAATATTTGTGCTTTCTGACGTTGGATTACTGATTTTTTTTTTAATTCCATGTTGTACTCTAAGAGTACAGTGCCCGCCGCTTATTAAAACCACATTCGTTATGAGGACATTTGATTTTATAAAACGGCTGATTTTATAAAACGGCATACCTACACTGATTTGAAAAAATGAAAGGATTTGAAGCTTAAGTACTCTAAAAACGAAATGAACTGCTTCCTTTATTTTTGTTTGAAGTGCTTCAAAATGCAGTTCACATTTTAAATAAAAATGAGGTACATATTTTTTTATTTGTACGTAGGTCTGAAACAAACAACCAATATTTTAACAGAATTGGATAGTAAAGATGCAATATCATTTAAAAGTTTGTTAACTGTTTTGTAACTTTCAACATTATATTTTCCTGTTTGCTCTAAAGTGCATCGGATATAATCCAGCACTTTTCTGACTTTTTTATTGAAGACAGCAAGTTTGAAACTGTGATTTCCTCATCTACTGAGACCCATTCCATCCCTTCTTGGTTCTTCTTCTTTACTAATAATAAAGCTGAAAGTCTCTCTGTCCGGAGGATGTCTGGATGTCTGTAGGATATCTGTAGGATGTCTGTAGGATGTCTGTGACGCGCATAGCGCCTAGACCGTTCGGCCGATTTTCATGAAATTTGGCACAAAGTTAGTATGTAGCATGGGGGTGTGCACCTCGAAGCGATTTTTCGAAAATTCGATTTTGTTCTTTTTCTATTCCAATTTTAAGAAAAAAATTTCTATTCCAATTTTAAGAAAAAAATATCATAAGATGGACGAATAAATTACGAAATTATCATAACGTGGAACCGTAACATGGGCACAAGCCAATTGGCGAGATACGAAATTATCATAACGTGAAACCGTAACGTGGGCACAAGCCAATTGGCGAGAAAATTCACTACACATCATTTGTAAATATACAGGCGAATCAAAAGACCTTTTAATTTGCTATTACGGGCGAAGCCGTGCGGGTACCACTAGTTATCAATATTTAAGTATGATGTACAAAAGTTTGATTTTATAAAATGGCGATAGTAATTTTATTAAAGAATGGTTTTAACATGTTTCGATTTCGCAATGATTCTGTTCTTCCAGATTTGATTTTAAAAAGCGGCTGATTTTATATTCCAGTGATTATATTAGTGGCGGGTACTGTAGCAATAGAGCAAGAGAAACACGCTTGGGTTATTTTTTCGCTGCAGGCAGTACCTACATTAGTTTTAGCTCCTACCGTTTCGCGAGTGGAGTGACTTTCACCTAAGTAAGCAAACTTAGTTTTCGTGCAATATAACTCCACCATAACGTGGTACTAAAGTAACAACCTCATTGGTTGTTCTGATACTGATTGCTCTTGATTAGGACTAGTGCCCGCATGTATATAAACAACATTTATTTTGCTAGAGCCTACGTAAAAATTTGGAGACTTGATTGGCTACCACATAAAAACGTCATCCATCTCATTTGCAGTTTGTTTTACATACTCTAATTATAGTTTCATTTCGAATAGGATTAGTGCCCGGATGCATATAAACAACATTTACTTTGCTACAGACCACGTAAAAATTTGGAGACTGTTGATTGGCTACCACATAAAAACATCAGCCATCTCATTTGCAGCTTGTTTTACATACTGTAACTATAGTTTTATTTCGAAGCAAAATCTTCTTGGAATTATTCAAGGAGGGAAGGAGGGATTAAAAACACCAAAAGATGATTTCAGAACTTCTAAAAAGCGAAATCGGTTCTCAGGGGAAAAAAAAAAAAACATGGCCTGCGTATTAGCGTTGGCTATTACAAGGTTCCTAGCTGAGTAAAGGTTTTTATATGATGACCCATAGTATGCAAATACATATGTGCATAAATAATGGCATATTTGTTTATTTTGACGTTAGTGCATATAAATGCATAAAAATGACTACTTTTGAAATGAATGCATATTACTGTGTTTTCCACTTGTTTTTCTCTAGGTCAAGGAATTCAAAGAAAGGTATTTCGTAGAGATGTATACTGTCCTGGCAGGGACAGTATACAAATGATTGCCTCAACAACATTGTCGAATGCTGTCGTCAATCACAATGTTGAATGATTGCCTCAACAAAAAAAATGCAAAAAACGAAAGGTCAGTTCTTGTTTTATTCAGATGTTGCAACTTTTCTGCTCTTAAGTTTAAAAAAAAGGGTATAAGTGCGTTACCTTTTAATTCTTCCGGCATATTTATCATTTTTAGTGCATATTTGCATGCATCTTTTAGTGCATATAATCTGGGCAGATATTGTGAAACAGTGTGATAAGTTTTCTGTTATTCCTTTTGGATTTGGAAGATAGAATGTCATTTCTCATTATTTAAATATTTACCCAGTATTTAATAGAAAAATGGAGGGTAGGTCATTTTTGGTACGCTTGGCCTTATTTGGCGCACCCATCTTATTACTTTTATAATTTACTTGCTGCATTGCCCGGCTTTGCACGGTCTACCTCGGAAATAAAAGTTATGTGAAGGGACACATGTTCAACAATCAGGCTTCAATTAGAGAAAAAAAAATACTACAAAATTTCCCGTCAAAAATTTCCCGTAATCACTCTCAAAGATAGAAAACGGCAAATCAAAAATTCTCGAATAAATTAAACGCAACTTCTAAAATCCAAAAGAAAAAAGAAAGAAGATAAATCGCCAAATAATCATCAAAAAGGAAAATTTATCTCAAAAAAAAAAAAAAATATTTAGTCACAGTCGAGGAAAAAAAATAGCAACCTTCTGAATTGCTTTCACGCTAATTTAAAGTGAGAGCGCGCAAACGATAAATTTTCGACACAAAATTTCTATTCCATTAGGCTTAATTATGCTTTTTAATTTTTTCCCGATGATTTTACAGCTTTTTTGTTTTTTATTTGCAATTCGAAGGAAATGGATGAGCCTTATGGGTATTTTTCGCGGGCTTTCGAATGGCTCCAAAATCGAAACGGTCGGATAATTATTTCAGGTAGAAAAAGCCACTTAATGCCATTTTCGGCCTTTAAAATTAAAATTCGAACGGTTCGGTACTTTTTTGTCGTTCGAAAACCCCCTATATTCCTTCTCGAATGTCCAAATACCTTCCTGCCAAATTTGGTCAATATCTGACGTAAACTGGATTTGTATAGGAAACATACAAACATACACACACATGTATATATATTCTTTGTTTTATTTATATAGATTTGTTTATTTACAAATACACATTTTTTTCGATGAAACTAAAAAAAAAAGCAAAGATAAAACGGTAAAAAAAAAAAAGTCAAATTCTTGAAAATGACAAAATCCCAATATTGAACAATTTTCACTTTTGGAAAAACTAATCCCAACAAATGCCTTCCGACGTAACCGGCAAGATCAACTAGGGAAATAAAATATGCGTACATAAAAAATTTCATTTTTGAGCTTGCAATCGCCTGATGGATGAAAACCTTATCGCTTATATGAAACTCCTCCGTAATTTACCCATTACATTCCGCAGTCCATCGATCCATTTGGATGAAACGTGCCGAGTTGAATAAATAACCTTTCAAAACTGTAGCTCATCAAGTTGCAATTATCTGCACCCTCCGGATTTACGGTATAATTTACAGTTTCATCATTTCACCCAATAATTTTGAAAGACTCTTCTGGTTCTAAAGTAAGACAGCAGAGTTGTCGAGATAAAAGAATGAAACACAATACGACTTGCTATGTGTGATTTATTTATTTCTTTCAATGCTTTTCAGACGGTTGTGTTGTTGTTTTAAATGACTTGTCTATGAAGAGAAATCATAACTTCGTTATCAACAAATGCAGGAGTGATTTCGAATGTAATTTACTTGTTTTTTATTCTTTTATCTTCGAAAGCAAAAAAACAAATGTGCCTTTAAAAGTAACAAAATAAAAATTTGCGTAAGTGCATTAAAGAATTGATCTGGCAAAATTTGGTCTTTAACGTTTATGGCTTCAATTTATTATGGACAATTCCAAGGTGACAGTCGTATGAAGCGTTACACAAACGCTCTACTGGACAGGAAACCACGTGATTGTGTAACTACAAAAAAAAATAATGAATAAATAATTAAGTAGCAACCGAAGGAATTTAGTAAAATATGTTTCTGGACACATAATTTCTTTACCCTACGGAATATAAAGTCTTTAGGTACGCCAAAATTTTTTAAAAACTTACCAAATTTATCTAGTCTTGGTAAGTAATGGAAGACAACATTCGCACGCTTTGCCGATGATGTCTTGCCACGTACAGACGATGAAATCACGTGGTATCTTCAGTTTCTTGTGAAGTCTTTAAATTTGGCTCTTTTCTTGAAACTTCAGCAGATTTTAAGACCTCATATTTCGATAACGGGGACATGAGGGCAAATAACGTATGCGTGGTAATGCGTTAATCTTCTGAGCCGTAGTCCAGGTTCGGACCCGCGGTGGCCAGTCGGTGGATTTTGAAGATGCAGAAAAATTGTCAGCGATGATTATGCGGTATGTAAAAAAAACCCTTGGATATTCGTGGGTTTTGAATGCCCTCAGCAAAATTGAAACACTGAGCTAGTTCAATGTGGGTTACTCTTTTAAACTGATGATTTGACTTAAACCAAAGAAACCTGCATCATTTGAAAAGCTTAAACCCAAAATATATACCTGCTTAGGTTCAGCCTTGAAATTAATTTATTAAGTTTATTAACAAGACTAACTAATTACTATTATTTTTCATAGTTTTAGGCAACAATTAAAAAACAACTACTTCACTTCCTAAAACATGTTTCTGGTCGCATAAATGATTTGCCATCGTGTCCTCGTTTACGAAATATAAAATCTTAAAACCTGTCGAAGTTTTAGAAATGTCGCTACGAAATTTATTGAATTTCGGAAAGGAATGGAAGACAACTTTCACACGCTTTGCAGAAAGATGTCCTGTCACATGTAGATTGTAAAATCGCATGGCAATTTCAATTTCTCGCAGTGTTTTAAAGTGTGGCTCTGTTCTAAAACTTTTGGCTGAATTTAAAAGGTTTATATTTAGACAATAGGCCGTGCTGGCCTGATCGGTGAGGCATCGGACTTTCGACCGGAGGGTCCCAGGTTCGATCCCAGCCGGTCAAAGATCCTCCGTATTATTAATGGGGACTGGGGGACGTTAAATATGCTTGTGGTCACAAAGTTCCCAAGTGAAATTATACCTCTGGGGGTGCCAAACCAGGAGTTGTTCGGTTTCTGGTAAGATTCTAAAGTAAAAAAAAAAATGTTGGTAGATGGTGCTGCTATATGTCTTATGCTGTCTAAGCCATATATATGATTTACATCATATGGACCAACTATGCATACTGGAGATTCAAGGATGGATCCAGAATTTTTTCAAGGAGGATGCGATTGTTTTTTGAGCAATCACGATTGCTTATTGTTCTCACTTCACCGTCCTCGATGTTGTGGTTCCTTTTTCAGCTTGGACCAAAGGCCTCTGCTGCACCACCGGCCTCTGGTCTTAAGCACTGTCCCCCGGAATACGCTGCTCCTGGTCGGTGGTGTCCATGTCCTACACACACGCACACTCTCACACGTAAAAACTCACATACACGCCTACGTGCATACACGCAGGTCTACGCACACACACAAGCAAAAACATGCACGCACACGCGCCTTCACACACCACTATACACACGTAACTGCCCAGGAGGAGGGGCAGGCTTGGGGGACAGGAGCCGTTACTAGAAACAATAACTCCAATGAGTATGGTTGTGTCGCAACTTGTGATTGCGAAAAACATAATTTAAATTCAAAATTTCAGAATTATTTCTATTTTTTTTTTTAAATCTTACCTCTTACTACGCATTCGACATATACCTGCTCGGAGGGGGATGGGGAAGGCTGCCATATTATTTTTGTTTAAAACAAGTAAATAAAGAGATTTAGCCAAGGCGATCCCCTAACCTATTCCTGTCCTTTTCAGTTGATAGAGGTATTCTTAGCGTTTTAGAAATTGAACTTCGTAATAATTCCAGGGGAATAGCTTTTTTAGATCTTCAGTATTGAAAAAATATCGGAGGAAAGTCACTGAACCCATTCCTTTCCCTAACACTGAGATGACTACAATCGCGTCTTTAAGACTAAAATTTTGAAAAATGCTGTAGGGGAAGGTCTCCTAAAATCACCAAAGATGGTCTAAAACTTCTGTTTTTCAATTTCAATTCCAAAAAGTTTCTGGGAGGGAGATTCGAACCAAATTCCTTTCCGTAACGTCATATCAAAGATGGCCAAGACTTTCGTTTTAAGACATCAATTCGGAAAAATTGCCTCTGCGGGGGAGGGGCGATCGACCTCATCGCCCTTCCCTTTTATCCGTCCTTGTGGAGAGTAGGGACTCATTTTCCATTCTCTCATCAAAAATACTGCGCCTGTGGGCGTCTAATGAAATGAAATTGGACAATAGGGGTACGGAGGGCAGATAGATTATGCGTCAAAAAAATCCCCAATATAATCCCTTAATTCTATTCTATTCTATTCAAGAGTCACAACTGACTACAACTGTATTTATGTCGAGGTCTGCATACTAGTGCCTTGCCTCCATTATTTTATATACCGATAGATGGCAGCACCATCACCGGATCGAACAGTTAATGAGAATTTAGAACTAGTCCAAGAGCTAATAGCTACCTGGTACTAGCACCCCCAGAGGTATCGTTTCACTTGGAGGACATTGAGACCACGAGCATATTTAACGTCGCCCAGTCCCCTTTAATGACGACGGTGGGTCTTCGACCAACGGGGATCGAACCCGAGCCCCTCCGGCCCCGAGTCCAATGCCCTACCGATCAGGCTACCACGGCCCAATCCCTTAATTGCTGCTTATTTTCAATTTCTTCATTGTTACACTATTCATGTGCTTTTCTGATTGCTATTATAGCTCAGTGGAATAACCGCATCTAAGAAATGGCTGCAATACTGTGTTTCTTCGATTGGCAACTGTTAATTGTAAACATTTCCATAAACTAGTCAATGGCGGCCAACTGAAATAAGTGTTTTGTTGCAGTTTTGTCAATGTTTATTACATGAATTGTCAAGCATTATTCAAAAAAAAAAAATGTTATTGTCGAAGAATGCTTGAAAAAACCTGCTTGTCCTTTATAAAAGATATCTTTCGATGGATTAATGAGAAGTATACTTGAAGAAAGCGAGAGTGCCTCATTTTGGTGAGTCAATTCTAAAAATTAGTATTTTAAATTAAAAGTGTTTTCGAAATGGGTACATGATTTATTCTGGGGAATGAGAACGGATTTCACAGTAAATTAACAGTTGTATTCTTAAAAGATCAGTAACTAAATAAAAGTATTCGTTCAAAAATTTTACTACAAGTTTAAGTTTCAACTTGATGTCATCTCAAAATTCAGTATCGTCATAGAATTTTTATATTATATCGATATAAAGTCCCTTATGTAAACATTACAATTTGAATTAAAGTCCAATTCTTCTGGGATGTAAGAGATTCACGTAATAAAGCTCTGAACCCTTCGCTTAAGTCTCTAATAAGCGCTATCTTGATTTTGATGAAATCTTTTTTTTTTTTTCTTCGTACATTTCAGACCGGACAGATATTTTTTTGGTTAAATGCCGTTTTTGAGTTTGACCTTTCTAATTCCTATTCTGACTAGTAAATAAACCGAAGCCTGTATGTGTTTTCACGTTTGCTATCATTTAGTTATAATTAACTACATTTGTAGTTTTATTTTAAAGCAATTTAAATTTCCTTTTGTTGTATGCTTATATCTTTATATCAAAAAACATTTCCAGTGAAGTTTTGTTTGCGGTTTTCATTAATCTTTTCATTTGTTGTTAATATTACTTATAGCGAATAGATTATTTATTTTTTACGCTGCGTGCATACACTTTTTAAAAGTGGATTCAAAAAGTAAACGAGCTGATGTGTGCATCACATGACTTCCTTTTACTCCAATTTAATGTCATTTCCCCATTATTCGCTATTTTAATGTGATTCAATATTTATTCTCTAAATATCACCAACAATGGCCAAATTGAAACCAAAAAAAAAAAAAAAAAAACTCCGCCAAATTTGTCGCCAAGTTGGCGACAAAACTTGGCGACCAAAAGACTGGCGATATATCGCCAAGTGTCCGACAAATTATAACGCCACTTGAGTTTACATCGAAATTAACAATGATTTCCCCCCAAAAAGGTGCAAAAGACCCCCTTAGGAACATCCGAAAGCAACCAAAAGGGGAGGTGCACAACTAGACCCCACTACGAGTCTATGTACCAAATTTCAACTTTCTAGGACATACCATTTTTGAGTTATGCGAGATACATACGCACATACGCACATACACACATACGCACATACATACAGACGTCACGAGAAAAGTCGTTGTAATTACCTCGGTGATGGTCAAAATGGATATTTCGCGTGTCTATACATTCTTAGGCACTTTTCCGCATGTGGTCGAATCGAAAAAAAAACTCAACATTCATTTGGGGGTGAGCAAAATGGAAATTAAGGGCGATTTTTGAGTGAAAATTTTTTCGCGAATACAATACTTCCTTTTTTGTAAAAGGAAGTAAAAAGTGGCTACAATTTTTGTGACTATAGTAGCCACTGGCTACTATTCAGAATTCCTAGTTTGAAGCTTTATCACCTAAGCATATAAGGGCAGGGGTGTGCATAGAAATTTTAAGGCCCGTTACAAATGGCTTTTGCGGGCCCCACTCCATATTGTTTATTCTATCTCCATATTGTTATATCTATATTCTAGATATAGTTCATCCATCACGGCTCCCCATCAGGTTCGGTCCCTGGCCAACAGGTGTCTCTTCTCCCCCCCCCCTGTGCACGCCCCTGGATAAGGGTTGATGAATTTCCCTGACCCCCTCTTTCAGAATTATAATTATGTACAGACTTTGGCACCGAATATAGATTGTCTTTGTATTAATGGAAAAATCCCTTAAAATAAAATAATAAATGTTTTTCTAAAAATAAAGCTAAAAAGGAAAATAGCAGGAAGACAAAAAGATTTCAGATCGAAAACGTAAATGCGTAGATTAAATCGTCAAATCATTGCTTCATCTGTGAGAGCGTAAATAACGTAACGGTTGAATGTCAAAAAAGCAGTTGTTCTGATTGATCATTTTTAAAGCCTTTCTGGCTAAAGTTCTTGCTAATGATTTTGAAACTTTTTTTATCCTTCACCTTAGATTTGTTGTTGCTAAAATTTTAAGACCGAGGGTTTACAGGAAAAATGCGAGAGTTTAAAAGACTCAAGACATAAGTTTACTCACGACAAAAACCAAACTTCGCGTTACTGTGACAGATGTACCGTATTATTAGTGACATGTCTAGTAAGGGATCCGTTATCATAATGGGGGATTTCAATTTTCCGGGTATTGATTGGAATAATTTTTATCCTGGTAATGGCAAAGAAGAGGAATTTTTAAAAGTAATTGGTGACTGTTTCTTAGATCAAGTTGTAACTCAGGGAACTCGAGAGGAGGCCATTTTGGATCTAGTTTTTTGTGACATAGGTAGTTTTGTTCAGGGGTTGAGTGTAGGGGAGCATATTGGAGATAGTGATCATAACAGCATTAGGTTCCGGGTTAAATTTGAAGTGTGCAAAGATGATAATTTTAGGTTTGTGCCCAATTTCAGAAATACCAATTTTGTTGCACTTAGGCAGAGCTTGAAAGAGGTTTTTTCGTCAGGGTTGGAAAATAACGACGTAGATCAGCAGTGGACGGAATTTAAGGATAAACTTGCTAAAACCATTGGGGACTATGTTCCATTTAGGAGAAAAGGTGTTAGTACCAAAATTTGGCCCATGTGGTTCTCCAGGGAGACTAAAGTAGCTCTTAATTATAAGCAAGCCACTTTTCGTAAGTTTAAAGAAACTGGTCAGAGTGCGGAGAGGCTCCAGTATGGTAAGGCAAGGCGAAATTTTAAGTATTTGGTACGGATTCAGAAAAGGGAATTGGAGCAAAGGCTGGCAGATGACATTGATGGGAACCCTAAGAGGTTTTTTGCTTACGCTAATTCTGGGAAAGCTCGAAACAGTCAAATTGGGCCTTTGGTTGATGAGCATGGAAATTTAATCCAAAACGATAGGGATATTGCAAATGTTCTAAATAACTTTTTTTCCAGTGTGTTTAACGATAACTGTATCTCAACAGTTGACACTAACAAGACACAAGCTATTATACAGCTTGAGGATTTTGTATTTTCCAGGGAGGAGGTTTTATTTCATTTGAAAAAGATTAAAGCAACTAAAGCTCCGGGACCAGATAATATTTATCCAAAAATTTTAGTTGAATGTGCAGAGGAATTAGTGGATGTTATTTTGAATATTTTCAATGCTTCTTATAACTCGGGGACGGTGCCAGAGGACTGGAAGCTGGCTAACATAACGCCACTCTTCAAGAAGGGGTCTAAAGGTATTGCTGGGAATTATAGACCTGTAAGTTTGACTTCGGTGATTTGTAAGATTTTCGAAACTTTGATCAAAATTAAGATCATGATGTTCTTAGAGACTAATAGTCTGTTGACTAGTTTGCAGTATGGTTTCAGGAAAGGTAAATCCTGTACTACTAATTTATTGCATTTCTACGACAAGGTTACCTCAGCTTTAGATAACAAAAAATGTGTGGATGTTGTTTATATTGATTTTCAAAAAGCTTTTGACAAGGTACCGCATGTTGCTCTTCTCAGCAAGTTAGCTGACATTGGAATAGGAGGAAATACTTTACTTTGGGTTAGAAATTGGCTTACTGGTAGGAAGCAAAGAGTAGTTGTGAGAGGAAATCATTCTAATTGGAGTGATGTTTTAAGTGGGGTTCCTCAGGGATCAGTTTTAGGGCCTCTTTTGTTTATTATATTTATGAATGACATCAATGAAAATATTTCTGGAAGCATGAATTGTTTTGCTGACGATGTAAAAGTTATGGGGATTGTCGAAAATGAAGAACAAGTAAAACAGCTGCAAGAGGATTTAGATCATATTACTAAGTGGGCAGATAAATGGGGTATGGCAGTTAATGTAGGGAAATGTCAAGTGCTACACTTAGGTCATGGAAATAAGCGTATGAGATATCGTTTACAGGGTTCAGTCATAAATCAGGCAGAAAATGTTATGGATCTGGGTGTCTTTATAAATCAGGACTTCAAGTTTAGTCAACAGTGCAGTATTGCTAGTAACAAAGCCAACAAAATGCTTGGGTTCATCAATAGATCTATTTCAAACAAATCTAAGAAAGTTCTTCTGCCTTTATATAGGAGTTTAGTAAGACCTCATTTGGAGTATGCTGTTCAGTTTTGGTCACCTTATCTGAAGAAAGATATTTTTGTATTGGAAAGGGTTCAAAGAAGGGTAACTAAATTAGTAAGGGGACTCTCAGATTTAGATTATGATACCAGACTTAATAGGCTTAACATGTATAGCCTGGAGCAAAGGAGAGTCAGAGGGGACATGATTCAGTTATTTAAATTTATCAAAATGAAAGATGTAAATGGATTAAATTTTTGCGGGGAAAGCAGGACAAGGGGTCATTGTTTTAAGCTATTTAAATCTCAGGCTAACCTGGAAATCAGGAAAAACTACTACTTTAGCAGGGTCGTGGGCACTTGGAATAGCTTACCGGAAGAGGCGGTAATGAGCAAGGGAGTGGATAGCTTTAAGAGGGCCATTGATCTTCATTGGGGACTAATTAATTGACTAGGACCAGCCTAGCTGGGCCCAGTGCCTGTTGCTGGTCGTCACATTTGTATTTGTATTTGTATTTGTATAAAATAAACGATTGCAATTCGACAGGAAAGGAATTGCGAAAATTGACCCCATTGCATGCTATTTTTCTAGCTGCGTGACCTGGCGTTGCACGGTCTACTTCGAAAATAAAAGTTGTATTAAGTGACGTATGCTCAGCAATCAAGTTTAAATTTAAAAAAGAAAATTTGAATTTTTGACATCTTGAATTCTAATTCGCTTTTTGCAATCACGAGTGTGTATGTAGGCATATGTGTGTGTGTGTATGTATGTAGGAGTGTGTGTGTATTCAGGTGTGTGTGTATGGGCGTGTGTAAGTGTAGGCATGAGTGCAAAATAGGCAGGCATCTGTAGGCCTGTGTGTTCAGGCATGTATGTGTGTGGGTTATGGACTCAACCACCCAGGAGGAGCGGATTCCTCTGGGCAGTTTGCTGGTTGAGACTGCTCGCTGAAGGAGCAACACATGTAATGCCGGTCGACTGTGGTGCTCGCAGAGAACACGGGGACAAAAATCAAAGGGCTCGAACGTCTTTCAACGATCGAGTGAGAACAATGAGCAGTTCGTGATTGCTCAAAAAACAAGTGCGGAACTTTCCGTCAATGTGTAGAAAAGAACATTTTTATGACTCAAAATTTAAATTTATACCTCTTTGGGTTTTGTAACATAATTCTAAAGATGTTCTTTGTGCCTTCCTTCTGACACCGGAACTACGTCCCACCTTCTGTACTCGAACTTCTGCCATACTCGTTGTAGCACGTGCGCAGTCAAAGAAGCCAATTGCTGCAGTGATACAATTTTTCAGTTCGTCAAGACAAATCAACAGGTAAGGGAGAGGGAATATAGACCGTTTCATATCTAGGCAGGAAAAAATCTCATCTTGTTAGGTCTGGCAACCTGGGGGCTGGTCATAAAGTGCTAATTGCCTCTCCCTTGATCACTATTTCGATTAGCTGAATGATGAACATCAAGGGGGACTTGATGTTCATCATTCACTAATCGATTATTTGTCCCGTAGGATAACAAATAATTATAAATTGACAAAAGTGACAAAATAATTATAATTTGTCACTTAGGATAACAAATAGAGACATCTAGTGGTAGTCAATTAAAACTTTACAGCCAGCTCTTTCATTCAATCATTCAAGCTCCACCACAAGGTAGCTAGACCAATATTCCTAAATCGTTAGCGTTATGAAGCCCCACCATTCCTTTTGAATCGCCTTGTACAGGGATGCCCTTCCCCGCCAAGAACAAGGGCGCAACCCCACCCCCTAAATACCAGCAAGACCCGCCAAAGCTAGAGCTCCACTCAAAAGAAGATTAAAAAATCCCCCCCCCCCCCATTGAGGAGGGCACCCCTGACTTGTACACTATACATGTCTTCAGCGGCAATAAATAACTCTGAAGTTCAAGTAATTAACAGATGGACAAAACAAAATGTTTCATCAGCGTTTTTCATACTGAGATCCGACAACTCTCGGCCTTTTAGGATAAAGATTTGGCGTCATGTTGCGTTGTCGGTTAGCTCGGGAGAAATGGTAAGCTTTTTCCCTTGCTAGGCATCAAACCCAGGTCGTATGGGTGAAAGAAAGCAGCTTTAACCACTAGCAAACTAAATTTTAAACACGCATCTGGTACCCTAGAGGTCACGACTGTTTTGAAATCTTCTTGACAAAAATTGAATCTAGCAATTTTAAAACCATAGCATAAATATAAAGATATCTATTTTTCACGCAAAAAAGTAATTCTATTTAATCTTCCAGCAGATTATACGAATAAATTTGAGCATAAATGAATTGAAAGAAGTACATGAAAATATTTCATTGAAAAGGTACTATTGAATCAACTTCGCAATCTCAAGTTAAAATGCATTTTAAGTTTTATTTTGCATGCATATTGAAAAACTCATTAGCGCAGCTAGAATTTATTTTCTTGGGGGATTTTAGTCCTACCACTCCTTGAATTACCATGTAAGGATTACCAATGTATGTTAAAATGATCTGGAAATTTCACCCCATCCCCCTCGTTGCTGCGTCATTGTAAAAGCATTACTACTAACTTTGGTGAGGGGGGAAATTTAGCTATGCTAAGGGGCCATTCATTAATTACGTAAGCGTCCCGAGGGGGAGGGGCATTTGAAAAATCTTTACATACCCTTTCTTTTTGGGGGGGGGGGAGGTCAAACCCATTCTTACGTAATATTTTCAAAGTCGTTATTTTATATTAGAAATCGCACGGTCAATTGGTTTGGCAGTAATCATATTTCATTTGCGTCTGGAAGGCTAAAAACGTGTTAGGAAGAGCCGTTTTTTTTTTTTTTTTTTTTTTTTTTTTTTAAATTTGTTTTACAAAGAAAAAATGTCGAAAAATCATTAAGTCTAGATTCAGCTTTTTAGTAAATATTTCTTTACCCAAAAAGGTTTAAATTAATAATAGTGAATTTAATAACGATTCCAGTGATGTAGGATTCGTTATTTTATCATTTTGAAAAACGAAATGGAATCTTACGTAAGAATAGGGGGAGGGGTATGAAAAATCTTAAGTACCCTTAAATGAGGGGAGGGGGTCAAAAACTGCCAAAATCATCCTTACGTAATTAATGAATGGCTCCTAAGCACACAATATTAACCTTCATTCAATATACCGACTGCCCAGTTATGGAATCCAGAGACTACAGTTTTGTCCTTCTTATGGGCTCATCACTCTGGAATAATCAATCACCAAGCTGGATGCAGATGTTCTCTCATGAGAAAATATGTGCCTCCAGCTCGGTTATTGACTATGCCAGACTGATGAGTTCATACCAAGGACGAAACTGCAGTATCTGGATATCATGACCGGGCTCTGAGTACACTTGATTCCGTATTGCCTTAAGGAGGTAACTACCCCTGTCCCTGGCTTATGGCCCTGGCGTGCAGTAGGTACGTTACTGCCAAATAGCAACCTTTTCTTGAGCAATTAGTTTTTTAAACGTAAAAAGTATTAGAAAACTTTATCACGTTATGTATATGTTACCGTTAAAGTGTGAAATCCGTTATTTTATAGAATACCTAGTTATTTCATGGAATAACTGATCGTGTCCGCTAAAGTGTAAAACTCTTGTATTTCATGGTTTAACTAATTATTTCATAGAATAATGATCTGCTGCCCGTTAAAGTGTAAAATAATCTATATTATATATCTTGCACGACAAATACATTTACCTTCCACCCCTACTACGTATAAAGCCCATTGTGTCAACAAAAAATGTTTTTGCTTTAGAAATAATGTTCTTTGTAATTCCCAGTGTCATTTTAGTAATCCTTGTTGTAACAAATGATTTTATGGTACGTTTCCATAAATACTGTTTGCACGCTGCATAAATTAGATAAATTGCTTATTTTTCATTTTAATTATCTATCATTAGTTTATTTATAGAACTAGTGGTACCCGCACGGCTTTGCCCGTAATAGAGAAATTAAAAGGTCTTTTGGTTCGCCTGTATATTTACAAATAATGTATGGTGAATTTTCTCGCCAATTGGCTTGTACCCGTGTTACGGGTCCACGATATGATAATTTCGTGTCTCGCTAATTGGCTTGTGCCCATGTTACGGTTCCACGTTATGATAATTTCGTAATGTTCGGATTATTATAACCACGTTATAATAATCCATCTTATGATATTTTTGTTCTTAAAATTGGAATGGAAAAAGAACCACATCGAATTTTCAAAAAATCGCTTCGAGGTGCACACCCCCATGCTACAAACTAACTTTGTGCCAAATTTCATGAAAATCGGCCGAACAGTCTAGGCGCTATGCGCGTCACAGAGATCCAGACATCCTGACATCCTGACATCCAGACAGAGAGACTTTCAGCTTTATTATTAGTAAAGATACCTAGTTATTTCATTTTGGATAAATTGTTTATTTTACACTTTAACTGTCTCTCATTAGTTAATTTATAGAATACCTAGTTATTTCATAGAATAACTAGTTAAAGTATCAACTTAATAACATATTCCACACTTTAACGAACACGATCAGTTATTTCATGGAATAACTAGATATTCTATAAAATAACGGCATTATATACTTTAATGGTAACATATATTTATATTGAACGCTACTTTTGACCTTATGTGGTTTCATCATTTTACAAGTTTTCCAATCAATTCGGAATATTTTGTAGTCCAAGAGAAAATATGAAAACAATACAGTAATAACATGGGAATGCCTAACAATGTTTTCAGATAATCAAATTGTTACTTTAGTTTTCTAAATACTAACAATAAGCAAAACTGGTAATAATCTTAAAGAAACGTAGCTGATGAAAACAAGTATTTGTCTCATAGCTCGCGTTCTAATATATTGCAAATCGAATAAGCAGACTGTTACTAGCAGGATTTGCTATTGCATTACTCTTCAAAGAATTTCAAACGCAGCATTTTCAATAATTCCTTAATCGAATTTTCCTTTCGTGGATTTCTTTGTTTCGAATTTCGAATAGAATGGGGGGGGGGGGGGACAAAAACGAATTCAGTTCCCTTTTCTCTCGTTCATAAATAATGGGCTTCTATGATAATATCTTTTTCAAATTTTTTTACTCGATAGAAGAGATTGAGTTAATCAAAAATGCTAGTGTGCATCTAGTTCAAGTTTTTTTCTTTCTGCTGTTCTGCTGTACTGTCTTCTTTAGTTTTGTTAACTGCACTGAAATGTATTTTTTTTTTCCTTTTTACTTCCTTTTACAAAAAAAAGGAAGTATTGTATTCGCGAAAAAAATTTCACTCTAAAATAAACCTTAATTTTCACTTTGCTCGTCCCCCAAAGGAATATTGAGTTTTTTTTTTTCTACCCGACCGGACGTGGATATATGCCTAAGAAAGTAAAGACACCCGAAGTATCCATTTTGACGATCCCCGAGTTAATTACAACGAGTTTTCTCGTAACGTCCGTAAGTGCGTATGTGCGTATGTATCTAGCATAACTCAAAAACGGTATATCCTAGAAAGTTGAAATTTGGTATGTCGACTCTTAGTGGGGTCTAGTTGTGCACCTCCTCTTTTAGTTGAATTCGGATGTTCCAAAGGGGGTCTTTTACACCTTTTTGAGGTAAAATCATTGATAATTTCAATGCAAACTCAAGTGGTGTTTGATGGACACTTGGCGATATATATCGCCAGTCTTTTGTTAGCCAAGTTTTGTCGCCAACTTGGCGACAAATTTGGCGATTTTTTATTTTTATTTTTTAAATCTGGTTTTAATTTGGCCATTGTTGATGATATTTAGAGAATTAACTATTGCATCACATTAAAATTGCCAAAAATGGGGAAATAACATTAAATTAGTGTAAAAGGAAGTCATGTGATGCACACATCAGCTCGTTTGTATAAAGCTGCGGGTTTCGTTCCCTGCTTACTTTCGCTCGGCTATTCCCTCTGTGATTGCTACTCTTAGCTATACAAACTTTATGTTGACATATTCAGACGTGTATGCTTTTATTATTATTGTTATTATTAGTTTTATAGTAATTGTAATTATTATTATTAGTTGACTATGGGAAAACTAGCGGTCGACGAAAGGAGAGTAAAAAACCCGGTCTTTTAAGAAGGACCGTATGCAAGGGAATGGTTCATAGGGTTCAAACCCCCTCCGAAATTTTTCATCCAAAAAAAAATGCTTTCCATTATTTATTCATTTTATTTATTTATTTATATTTTGCTGATAAAAACACTATTGTTGTTATTATTATTACTATTTCAATTTTATTTGTGAAATGAAATTTGTATGACTGAAAAATTGTAGAAACTCATTGTGTGTTTATGGCAGTTATTAAGAAATTCGAATATTATGTAACAATATGGCGTTCTGTAAGAGAATCCCCTCCCTCCATTTATATAATCTATTGTAACAAAAATCAATAGAATACACGTTAAACCAAATTTGATAGACCATATACGTAAATGTTTCAAAAAATGTGTTTGGTAAAACCCCCCTCCGAAACAAAATTCTGGATTTTAAGGGTTTTTTAATAGCTAAAATTGGACATGTTTATTTTTCAAATTTTTTTTTTTAATTATGTGGTTTTGAAGTTTGACGAACTATTAAGGAAGTTCTTTCAACCCCTCAATCCCTAAATAAAAAAATCTTTGAGAGATAATATATCTGATACTGCAATTTACCATGTTAAAATAAATGATTTTTTTCCCTCTGATTTCAGTGCAACACAACTGTCGTTTAAAATCCTGTCCCCAATGAAGTAATTTGGACCAGGATACAACGGATGAAGTTTAGGTACTACGAATGAGTTTTGCAAATTTTTGAAGCAAAATAATTAGAAATTCGCATCTAAAAAACAGATGAAAACTTCGTATCAATATAATTAACGTGAATCAATGATAACAATAGCTTTTGCTTTGTAATTTTTTTTCCTTCCCCGCGTTTCCCCGTGTTAGCAATTAAAAAAAAGATTCATATAGATATATCATAATTTTATATGTGATGTGACCTACAGGATTCACATCTAAGAATGAAGTACGGCCTTCGGGTAAAAAAAGATTGGGCAACACTGCACTAGAACAATAAACAATTAATCAACAAAATAAATTAAAAATCGACGCCTTTATTTTGTCAAAATATTTTTAAAAAGTTATTCCGCGATTTGCCTGTGATGTCTTCTTTCCTGATTTAACAGTAACAGAACTGAAGCTGAGAATCCTGCAATGAGTTTCGATCATATATATATATATATATATTTGCAGAAACTTATCAGACTTCTGCTGAAAATCAAAGGATATCAGAATGATATGTTTCCGGCATGGGGATTCGACATTGAAGCAATGCGTCATTTTTTTTTTTTTTTTTTTTGATAAAACAACCAAAATGTGCATTGTCATTTTATTTCTCGCCAAAAGCAGTGAAAATATTTTTTTTATAATGATGCCTCGTGTATGAAATTTGATAAAATATTGAGAAAGTTATGGCGTTCTCGCAAAAAAAAAAAAAAAAAAAAAAAAAAAAAAAAACTTTAAGAAATAAAATATACTAGCTGACCAGTGCAATGGAGGAAAATTTAAAAACCCAGTTTTTTAAGACTTTTAACTAGAAAAAATGGGACTTGTTATTTATTTTTCGCTGATATCTGTGAAAAAGTCTAACTTTTAAAGTTTGATGAAGTCACGAAAAAAAATCGGGAAATCACGTTGTGGCCTACCCCCAGAAAACACCTTTGAAAATTAATATTTATGGCACTGCGATTTAAAATGATAAAATAAAGGATTTTCTTCTGATTTCAATGTAAAAACACAACACAAACAGTGTTTTTGAGTCTTGCCTCCAAATGAGTTAAGATTATACACTCATGGAAATTTGGATCAGAGTTCTGCTGGGAAAATTTGTCATTACAGCAATATTTTTCGGCCATGCTGGTTCGAATTCGCAGTAGAAGCATTATTAGCACGACCCTCTAACCAAATGAGGTCGGCATTTTGAGATGCTATGCATTGAAGTAATAAGTAACAAAAAACAGAATGAATAGGTTTTTTGACATATGTGTAACAAACGAAACTCCTTTTTTTTTGCCGAAAACGATGAAAAAAAATCTTTAAAATATTTCCTTACTTATGAAGTTTGATAACGTATTGAAAAACGTTATGATGTTGTCAATAAAAAACACCTTTGAGAAAGAAAATCTATTATTATTATTGTTTTTGTTATTGTAGTTGTTTTTATTGTTGTCTGCACGAGAATCGAAATACGACGTTAACCTCTTCTTGGTTTGCATAGAATCTCACACTTTTCGGTGGTTTTGTTCTATAGAGTAGATTTCGCTTATTATGCGACGAAAACAAAATTTTCCTCGTTGAAATTGAAATATTTGTAACTTTGTACATTTCTTTAAAATCCAGGAGTACTTTTGTATTATTAAACATTAAAAAAAATTGCTAATAAAACTCCAAATAATTTTTTAATTTTCCGTAATTGTGTTTTTATTATTGTCATTTTTTCATATCAATGTCTATATGTTGTTATTGTTACCTAACAGATAATAATAATGTCTAGATATATATATATAAACATATATACAGTAGGCGCCGCTTAATGTGATCACGGTTAATGTTATCATTCGCTTAATGTTATCAGAATCACGAAGTCCCGGAACACTTGTATGTTAACACACGTTAAAAAAGTCGGATATTGTAATCAGCATCTTCGTTTATTGTTATCACTTTTTCATAAACTTTCATTTTTTTTCCCTGTTTTTGTTCCTCAATTAACAGAAATACATAGGCAAACCCTGACGAGACTAACTTTCTGTGTAGCATTTTGTGGTTTTCAATAGCAGTTCAAAATTTTTCTAGGAATGAAGCTACAGAAAGTTCGCCCCCAGTGACCACAGACTCCCCTAAGAAAACTTTCTTTTGCTCCTAAAAAAATTCAGTCGTTGGACATGTTGCAGGCATTGATATAGGACCTCCATTGTTGCCATTACTTTGTAAACTGTTAAAGAATTGTGTCGAAATTGAAAACAAAGTGAAGTTAAATTAAAATTTAAACAACAAGCAAAACCATGCTGCAAAAGATAGAAAAGCTGAATGTGCTTTGAAACTGGTTTACGAATGTCAGGGAAAACGGTCATATTTTACTTCACCTATTACTATGTGATTAAAAATTGCATAATTTAGCTTTAACTTTTTGTAATTCAGATATTTCCATTCTGTTAATTTAATAATTTAAAATTTAAAATTGCGTTCAGTTGAGTCATTGTGATTTTAATTTGAGGTTGCCAAAATAAATGCACCTTAATTGAAAAAAAAAAAAAAAAACATTATTTTGTGTCTCCTGGATTCTTTTCGGTTATTGTTATCAAATTGTATTTGTCCCAAAGTGATCACATTAAGCAGCGCCTACTGTATATGTAAACATATATATATGTATGTATAAAAGGTATGTTTATATGGATATACAGGGTGTTCTAAAATTATCTTTACAACTTCAAAAATTCATAACTTCGAACATAAACAAGATATTTACATTCTGTCTTTTGCATGTATTACTGCAACTAATAAAGATTTTTTTCAAGTCCAGAAAATGTAGAGCGAATACGGCAAACATTCCCACATGCAGTAGTCGAGCTTCAACGAGACAGCCCAAAGGTTAATGTGTGGTATGGGGTTATGCACAACAAAATCATTGGTCCTTTTTTCTTCATAGAAACCACAGTTAATGGCTGCGTGTATCTAAATATGCTTCAAAGCTTTGCTCTTCCTCATTTGGAAGAATTAAGCCGATTGTTTACTTCCAACAGGATGGTTCACCACCACACTGGTTGACAGCAGACTTGGAACACCTCGACGAAACTTTTCCCAACTGATAGATTGGACTGGGTGGCCCAATTCCATGGCCACCAAGGTCTCCGGACATAACGCCCCCTCGACTTCTTCCTGTGGGGTTATTTAAAGGACATTGTTTACCGGACACCGGTTAATGACATTGATGACTTGAAAGGCCACCTCACACAAGATTTTAGTGCAATCACAGGTGACATGTTGCAGCGTACCTGGCTTGAAATTGATTACAGACTGGAAGTACTTAGGGCCACCACTGGTGCGCATGCTGAAGTGTACTAAAAAAACTTTATTAGTTGCAGTAATACATGCAAAAGACGGAATATGAATATCTTGTTTATTTTCGAAGTTATGAATTTTTGAAGTTGTAAAGATAATTTTGGAACACCCTGTATATGTATGTATGGAAGAAAGTAAATCTGTGGGCTTAAATTTTTCTGCAGAGAAAGAAATTCTTATGATTAAGAAATTTAAACTTTTTGAATTTCTGAAAAACTAAGACACAAGGTTTGACACATTTAAGATCTTTAAATCCTTATTAAAATATTTTCTGTAAAAAAAACTTATGCTTCGGAGCAAAAATATTATTTTTTTACATTCCTCTCGTAAACCCTTTTTTTTTTTAAAGTGAGACGAGTTCCAATTAAATTCGCATCAAAACGGTTTTGAAGCAAAATTTTCTCCCGGGAGGTATTTGCTAAAACTTCCAGCATTCTTTAATATTAGTCTAGACATAAAAATGCGATTTTTGCTATCTAGAACTTCAAAACAGTATCCTAACAGCTAATTAAATACTCGAACTTACGGAGTTGTAATGCTCTCCTTTTTGCCTTGAGACTTATATATAAAAAAAAGACTTATTTTTCGTTCTACCATTTCCTTTTTTCTGAATTTTTGCTTTTTAACGTAAACTATATTTGCTATGGTACGCTTCTTCAGTGGTAATTGTAGTTTGGAAATGTTTTATCACAACTACTTCACACATGTATAGGTCTTTGTGTGTGACACTCTGTAGTCTTTATCTTTACTAGCAATAACACTGAAAGTCTGGATCTCTAAATATCTGGATCTCTGTCTCTCTGGATGTCTGTTACGCGCATAGCGCCTAGACTGTTCTGCCGATCTTCATCATGAAATTTGGCACAAAATTAGTTTATCGCATAGGGGTGAGTATCGCATAGGGGTGAGCACCTCGAAGCGATTTTTCGAAAGATTCGACTTTGTTCCTTTCATTTTCCAATTGAATTTTAAGAACATTTTACCAAGGAAATTATCATAACGTGGACCAGCAAATTACCATAAAAAAGGCAAAAGCAAATAGGAGAGAAATTCATCATCCATTATTTGTTAATATACATGCGAACCAAATGACCTTTAAATGTTCTACTACGGGCAAAGCCGAGCGGGTACTACTTGATATAAAAATCGATATGGATAAGTTTTGGGCTGGAATATGGAACAGTGGGTATCGGTAATACAATCGTTGTTAGAAACTAGTACTTTCAATTTGGCAACACTCTACAACTCTACGGCAACCCTTGTATCGTCGCCATTTTTGGTCAAAGTAACTTGGAAATTATTTACTTGGTGATACTATACATTATTTTACATGCAATGCATCGACAGCTTGGTTATCCCATCTAGAGACTGCAGTTTCGTCCTTGTCGTGGACTCTTCAGTCCGGAATAGTGAATAACCCAGCTGGAGGCAGATGTCATCTCATTGAAGCTAAGAGTGCACACTAAAGATGCGACATCGATGGCAAAACATCGATGTTTCAAACCATCGATGTCAGAAATTAAAACATCGATGGTATTGATACGTCGAGCCAAAAAACATCGATATTTTCAAACATCGATCTTTTCATCACTATATAACATACATTTTTGAATATACTACTACGATACATGCAAGATAATCTCTAAAAAATGCTTCGTAGTGGATCAGTGAATTCATTTTCGGCATTGCGTCAATTCGTTGAACAATAACTGTTATTTTGGAAATTTCTAAGTAAAGTAATATATATATATATATATATATATATATATATATATATATATATATATATATATATAGAGAGAGAGAGAGAGAGAGAGAGAGAGGGGGCGGATTTTTGTGCGTTTATATGTTCGAGGTAATCTCCGGAACAACTGCATCTATTTGAAAAATTCCTTCACTATATGAAAGGTGCTTTCTTACTGAGTGACATAGGCTATAATTCAAAAAAATTCGATAAATATTTTTTTTACTCCAATTTAGGTTCAAATTTTATATAAATTCCTGAATATGGGTGGGAAAAATTACTTGTACATATTAATATTATATATCGTTGAAAAGGGTAGAATTTTCCGCGTTCTAAATAATTTGTTTCAATGCTCTAACTTAATTACGGCGGGAGTAATTTGCGTTTTTAGCTCGAATTTTTTTTTTTTTTGGCTTAGCTGAAATTTAGGTACTACTTTCTTCATTAAATCTATCAATAAAAAAGTGAAGGAATTATCCCACAGTTTTCTTTTTGACACCATTAGAAAAAGCGACATTTTTTACTCCAGATCTCTCTCGACCCATGGTCGAAAAACTTATATCTTCAAAGGAAAAAAAGTTACAAGCGCTTTTCGAAAAGTCATTTTGGCTCAGGTTGTCAACCATTTTATTTTCGCATTTCCACGGTTACGCTTTTTGAATCCATTGCTTCTTTCCTTATTTTGCATTTAATTTCTTAAACTTATTTCATTTCATGTTTCCATGGTTACGCTTTTAAAATCCATCTTTCGCATTTTAATTTCTTAAAAATATTTTAACATCTGTCGTCATTTTTTGGAAGGGTAATTTTCCTTCTTTTTTTTTCTTTTATTTAAGCCTGATTGCTGAATATATGTCACTTGACACAATTTTTAGTCTGAAGGTAAACCGAGCAAAGCCGGGCAACGAAGTTCTTTAATATATAAAGATTTGAAAGCTACTGTTAATGTGATTTAAAACTTTTTTGTTTGTTTGGCGAAACATTTATTATTGCCAAAGGAAAAACATCCGCTTCACGCGCAAAAGGGCTGGGTTCCGGTAGCATGGTCGCTTGGAGCGTTAGGCGCTGAGCAGTTCAGTCTAGGATTATTGTTTTAAAGCAACCGTAAATACAATTCATTGTTTTGGCAATTTGTTTTGAAAGAAAAGAAACTTTCGATTTGTTTTTATCTGAGTGAAATGTACGACGTTTTCTTCTTTTTTCTGACGATTTTTGAATGTTCCACAGAATGATTTTTTTTTTTCGTTAAACGGATGGATTATGATAGCGTGGTTACTGGGCGAGTTTGGCGATAATCAATAGAGTTGCGGAATTATTTTTACATTTGAAAGAAAAGATATTATTTGATGTTTTTGTTCATTTGAAGAAATATTTTAAATTTCAGTAAAAACTGCTTCACTCGCTAAAAGGGGTTTTAAAGCAAGTGTAAATCTAATTTAATGATTTGACGAAGAGTTTTAAATTCCAAAGACACTTTATTTATTTATTTATTTTTTAAAGGTGTGTACGCATTCTATGCAAAGAAAAATGATCATTTCACATCAGAGGGGGCGGGGCGTCTAATTTTTTTATTCAACGGACTTCCATTAAATTTTTAGCACGGGCATCGCTGTGTGGGTACTGTTAGTATATATATAAACACTATCATATACTGTATTTGTGTATTTGTAATGTGGACAAGTCAACCAAAATAAACTTCACTACTCAGTTCAATAGGCGCCATAGTCTGCTCTATGATACTGGTAGACAACACATTTGATAGCAATATAAGGATTGAACAAGAAAGAAAAAATTCTTTTAAAAGAACGAAAAAAATGAAAAAATCCCAAAATACCCTGGGGCCTCATCAGGGGGTACTCCCCAAGGGTAGGGAAAAACCATGAGATGTTTCGTGAGTACTGCTGGCGAAATTGCCTAAAAAAACAGCACTAGTCCCCGACGTAAAACAAAACTAGCAATAGGGGTACTGAAAGTCCAGAATAAAAGCATGACAAGAAATAAGAACATTAAACCTTTTAGAAACGAAAAATACAAGTTTTATCTAATGAAAATAGAACAATATTTAAGCTACAAGATTTATATAAAGAAAATAGAACAATATTTAAACTTCTAGAGAAACAAAATTCATACCTGAAATCAAAAGAAAGAACGTAAAACAATCAAATTCAAGGGACAGAAAATTCAAGGAACTGAAAATGGACTACCGCTAATCCTCCACAAGCTTGCAAATGAAATGCTTCGTAAGATGCTCCGGATATAGGTTTTCAGTTAGGATAGCAGTTAAAATTCGAATCGCTGTTTTCAGATTTGTTTTATTATTGCATATTTTTTTATATCTAATAATTTATGAAATGATTATATTTTTGAACACTTTTCTATTGACACAACTGTGAAAATGAATTAAAGAATACACCTTAAAATCAAAATCCTGACGTTTATCATACAAAGCTATACTGGGAACTTTATTATTCAGTTGAATATTGAGATCAAGGAAATTAACTGACTCATCCTTATTTGTTTGTTTCAGCAGTAGTTCATTTGGGTAAACTTCTTTGTGTAAATTGTGAAAATCATTGTTATTAAAAATAATAATGTCATCAATATATCTAAATGTTTCTATACTGTTGTTTATTTAAAAAATAGATTCATCAAAATGCAAAAATAGGTTTGCAAATCCACTAGAAAAAGATGTGCCCATCAGTATTCCATTGATCTGTCTGTAGAAATTGGAAGCATTGTATAAGTAATTCTCAAAAATACAAAATTTAACAAGGTTAATCCAAGAGTGTTTTTCTAAATTGATGTGTTTTTCATATCTGTCGAAAATTCTATTTGAAACATCGATTATGAGTTTGTGGGGAATGTTAGTGAAAAGATTTTTAAAGTCAAAAGTATTAATACTATTAATACTATGAATATGGTATTTACCATTGTTTATGAAATCCAGAACTTTCTGGTTATTCAGAATTATAAAACTTTTTTCTTCTGCAATTTTGGCCAAGATATTTTGAAGTTTTTCAAAAAAAATGTAACCGCCTTGATTATTGTAAGAGTATGTTCCAGTAGTAACGAATCTGAACTTTATTGGATTTTTATGAAACTTAACTGTTATAAAAAGGAAAGGAAAATTGAAATTGAGATGCCGTGTGTTTAGAATTTTGTCGAAGGCTAGGATTATTTTCTTTAAACTGGACTCAGCTTCTGTGACTTTTTTGTATGTATTAATATTTGTATATTCCTTCTGAAGTTTATAAAAAAAATTTGCACATGATGGCAAAATTATTTGCCGCTTTATCAACTGTGGATATAATAAAACTATTTTTTAGGTCCTCTATACTTTTTTTAAGTTTTTTATCAATTATGTTGTTGTTCTGAATCTCCTGAAGATTATAACAATAACTGAATTTATCCAAAATATTTTTCTTTCATTCTAAATAGCCTTTAGTTGGCCAATTGTATTTATAAGCAAGTTTTAATATGAAAATATCCAATTCTTTGCAAAATACTTTTTTGATCGTTCTTTTACTTATGTGACTCTGCGGTCGATATTTCGAACCCTTTTCCATCAAGTTTTTTAATGATTCATCTTGAATTATTTCCAAATCTCCTGTAATAATATGCCCATGATCCTTATCAATATAGATTTCAAAGATGTTTTCATTGCAGATACAGTCCGTTTCCTTTATTTGATCAACATTCTTACTGTAAAAACTATAATTGCAAATCAGCTTTATTAAATTCTTTTCATACCTGAAGACCTTACGTATATTACATTTATACTTAAGTGGGAAACTTCCTTTTCATTTTTCAAAGATCTTAGAGAAATTAATATAGTCAAATCTTCTGTTTTTAAAAGACATTACAAAATTTTTCACTGGCAAATTATTTGGTTTTTTAAATTGACAAAGTTCAACTGCATTTAATTTATACTTTATAAGGTCTATTATGGTATCATTTAGAGTCTTGTTATCAAATTTAAACTCATCCAAATGATGTTTAATGAAGTATTTCAGTGCTCTGTTTTCTGAGGACAGTATCGCAGTTTTAATTAGTTTTAGATTTGTTAGATTAAATTCATCGTAGTTAACAGCTTTAATGGTATCAAGTATTTGCATATTCTGCTTATTTTTACCTCTCCCCCTACAGCCCCTTCTTTTTGTTCTGTTGAAAATGAATTTCTTGTACACGCATTGTGAACTAAAAGTTTCCCACTTAAGTATAAATGTAATATACGTAAGGTCTTCAGGTATGAAAAGAATTTAAAAAAGCTTATTTGCAATTATAATTTTTACAGTAAGAATGTTGATCAAATAAAGGAAACGGACTGTATCTGCAATGAAAACATCTTTGAAATCTTTATTGATAAGGATCATGGGCATATTATTACAGGAGATTTGGAAGGCTTTTTAGAATGGAAGAAAAATATTTTGGATGAATTCAGTTATTGTTATAATCTTCAGGAGATTCATAACAACAACATAATTGATAAAAAACTTAAAAAAAGAATAGAGGACCTAAAAAATAGTTTTATTATAACCACAGTTGATAAAGCGGCAAATAATTTTGCCATCATGTGCAAATTTTTTTTATAAACTTCAGAAGGAATATACAAATATTAATACATACAAAAAAGTCACAGAAGCTGAGTCCAGTTTAAAGAAAATAATCCTAGCCTTCGACAAAATTCTAAACACACGGCATCTCAATTTCAATTTTCCTTTCCTTTTTATAACAGTTAAGTTTCATAAAAATCCAATAAAGTTCAGATTCGTTACTACTGGAACATACTCTTACAATAATCAAGGCGGTTACATTTTTTTTGAAAAACTTCAAAATATCTTGGCCAAAACTGCAGAAGAAAAAAGTTTTATAATTCTGAATAACCAGAAAGTTCTGGATTTCATAAACAGTGGTAAATACCATATTCATAGTATTAATACTTTTGACTTTGAAAATCTTTTCACTAACATTCCCCACAAACTCATAATCGATGTTTCAAATAGAATTTTCGACAGATATGAAAAACACATCAATTTAGAAAAACACATCAATTTAGAAAAACACTCTTGGATTAACCTTGTTAAATTTTGTATTTTTGAGAATTACTTATACAATGCTTCCAATTTCTACAGACAGATCAATGGAATACCGATGGGCACATCTTTTTCTAGTGCATTTGCAAACCTATTTTTGCATTTTTATGAATCTATTTTTTAATAAACAACAGTATGGAAGCATTTAGATATATTGATGACATTATTATTTTTAATAACAATGATTTTCACAATTTACACAAAGAAATTTACCCAAATGAACTACTGCTGAAACAAACAAATAAGGATGAGTCAGTTAATTTCCTTGATCTCAATATTCAACTGAATAATAAAGTTCCCAGTATAGCTTTGTATGATAAACGTCAGGATTTTGATTTTAAAGTGTATTCTTTAATTCATTTTCACAGTTGTGTCAATAGAAAAGTGTTCAAAAATATAATCATTTCATAAATTATTAGATATAAAAAAATATGCAATAATAAAACAAATCTGAAAACAGCGATTCGAATTTTAACTGCTATCCTAACTGAAAACCAATATCCGGAGCATCTTACGAAGCATTTCATTTGGAAGCTTGTGGAGGATTAGCGGTAGTCCATTTTCAGTTCCTTGAATTTTCTGTCCCTTGAATTTGATTCTTTTACGTTCTTTCTTTTGATTTCAGGTATGAATTTTGTTTCTGTAGAAGTTTAAATATTGTTCTATTTTCTTTATATAAATCTTGTAGCTTAAATATTGTTCTATTTTCTTTCGATAAAACTTGTATTTTTCGTTTGTAAAAGGTTCAATGTTCTTATTTCTTGTCATGCTTTTATTCTGGACTTTCAGTACCCCTATTGCTAGTTTTGTTTATGTCGGGGTCTAGTGCTGCTTTTTTATGCAATTTCGCCAGCAGTACTCATGAAACATCTCATGGTTTTTCCCTTCCATTTGGGAGTACCCCCTGATGAGGCCCCAGGGTATTTTGGGATTTTTTCATTTTTTTCGTTCTTTTAAAAGAATTTTTTCTTTCTTGTTCAATCCTTATATTGCTATCAAATATATATATATATATATATATATATATATATATATATATATATATATATATATATATATATATATATATATATATATATAAATATATATATATAAATATATAAATATATATATATATATTTGTCAATTTAAGCAATACAAAAGAATGCGTACCCGACGAATATATTAAAAATACTGAACCTCAAATCATGAATTCAATTTAATAAGAATAATTTCTCAACATTCGTGTGAAAATGAGATTTGAGAACTATAGGGCTTCAGTACTTTTGTTCAATATTTTTGAATCATTTTATAGATACCATCTTTTTTCTTTTTTTTTTCATTTGTAGATCGATATTTTGAAACATTGATGTTTTTTAATCGATGTCGCTTCCCTGTGAGAAATTTTATTATAATTTTCAATTAAAATACAAAAACATCAACATCGAAAAAATATCGAACCCAAAACATCGATGTTCCAAAAACATCGAAGGTGAAACATCGATATTAAAAATTTCGATGTTTTAACAAAAACATCGATGTTTCCAAAACATCGACATCGATGTCGCCCCTAGTGCCAACTAACTGGTAGATAAAGTAGATTTTTCGCACCAGAGATGACATCTGCCTTCAGTTCGGTTATTCCTTACTCCAAACTGATGAGTCCGTAACAAACTGCAGTCTCTGGATGGGCTAACCGAGCTGTCGGTGTGTTGCATATAGTTTTTCCTTAGGCTCTGACTTAGGGGCGTCAACTTACATCTTAATCTACATTATTTTGTCATTTTAATGGCCTTATAAGAGGCAATGATAGAGAAAACTCTTATGCAAATTGCTAAAATCTGGAGAAGGACATTTCCATCCCAGCTCCACCCTGTATCCGCTATACAGGTGTCCCTCGTATAGCACGGTTAATTCGTTCCGTGTAGTATCGAAACCGTGTTGTACGAGACTTTTTTTAAAATAACATTTTTACTTATTTTTAATACTAATTATGTATGTGCATGAGAAAAATCTGGTTAAGATGTATCGTGTTATATCGAAACCGTGCTATATGAGACTTAGAAATAATGTGAATCAAGGAATGTGTACCGTGTTATATCGAAACCAAGTTTCATAAAAACAAAGTAAAAACTTATTAGAGTTATCAACCGTTAACAGAATGTATTAAACAATAATGAAATTCCATCTTTTTCAAAAATTAGATTCGAGTTATATCAAAACCATGAAGTATTAAAATGAAGTATAAGTACTAAAATGAAGCAAGTTTCGCACCGTGTAATATCAAAACCGTGTTATAATAATCGCAAATTTGGTTCCGTGTAGTAGAAGTACCGTGTTATAGGAGGGACGCTTGTATACTAAATGAAGAAAATCCTCTTTTTTTTTTCTTATTTTAACAAAGAATAACAACAAGCATAATAATGGAATATTTTTCCATCCATCTGCTCTTTTATGTCTCAATGGTTTTACAAGCTCATTGTATACATAGTTATGAACTTTTTTTTTTTGTCAGTGTTTTATTTATCCAAGAAAGAAAAAAAATGAAGTTCAGCATTTGCAGTTCTTCTATTTGAGGAAAAAATGAAATAAAATTTTAAAAATGAATTACAAAATATCATATTTATTTGGACGCATATCGAAAAGGACCTTTTTCTGAAAAATTATACCATTAAAATACAGGGCCGTAACCGGAAATTAATTTCGGGGAGGGTTTAAAATTTTTTATGCAGAGCTTACGAACTACAAAGAAAGTTGTGCTAATGTTCAGGTCGTGGGGTTGTCTTTTATGAAAGTGTTTTATGCAATTATAATACATATGAAAGAAATTTGAGTTTTGCAACAATATTTTTTGGAAATTTTTAAATATAAACGAACATTTAAATGTCAAACCGAACTTTTCGGGAGGAGGGGGATTGAACCCTAAGAACCCTCCCCCTTGTATACGGCCCTGATTGAAAAGTTTCATGCTAGAAATCTTTACTAATAATAAAGCTGAAAGTCTGGATCTCTGGATGTCTGTTATGCGCATAGCGCCCAGACCGTTCAGCCGATTTTTATGAAATTTGGCACAAAAGTAGTTCGTAGAATAGGAGTGAGCACCTTGAAGCGTTTTTTCGAAAATTCGATTTTGTTCTTTTTCTATTCCAATTTTAAGAACATTTTACCGAGTAAATTACCATAACGTGGACTAGCAAACTACCGGATTTGACCATGGGCGAGCAAATTGGCGAGAAATTCATCATCCATTATTTGTAAATATACAGGCGAACCAAGTGACCTTTTAATTTTCTACTAAAGCTTGACCACGAAAAGAAGCCGGATGACCTTGAAGCAAAAACATCATTTGTATCATTTGTTATAGGTTGCTTGCTATTATTTTGGAACAGATAAGGATTAGCGAGACCATGTCTCTTACTATTCGGTGCTTTTTGGAAGATTCTACCTATTACAAATGATACAAATGCTGTTTCGCTTCAACGTCAAGCACCTTCTTTTCTTGGTCAAGCTTTACCGCTAGTAAAAAAAAATTTAAAAGTGTTATTTTTTGTCAGCATTGAAACCAGTCTTACAAGCGATAATTTTTCAGTCTTGGAATCAGACGTAACTTATTTTTCATTTCAGCTCCTTGAACGCCTTTCTTTATTTCTCTCTTTTTTTTCCTCTGACTACTATTTGAACCTTTCAATTCCAAATGTCTGCGATAAATAAAAAGCATTTCAAAACCTTTAATGGCATGTTTAATGAAAACACGAAATTACCCTCAGCAGAATAGCAACAATCATACATAGCTCGCAATTCCATCTCAAGTTCATCATTTCAAAGTCAAAAGAAAACAAAATAGCTATTGACTAATGTGACCTGATAATGAAATGCTCCACGGAGACTGTTGATAAATAGCTTTCAATTCCAAGCATTTTCCGTATCGTTTTACTTTAAAATGGAATGGAAAAGGTTTAGTGTTTTGTTTAGAATTTAGATAGCAACATTGAATAATTAAGAAATCCTCACAGGCAAGAAATGGAAGGAATGTGTTCAAATGTTTGCGTGTTTGCTTTTGATGAATAAATTATCAACTCGATTTTATATTTCATTTAAACTTGAATTAAAGCATGAACAATTCAAGTATATTATAAACTCCCTTTTTACAAGTTGTCAAGTTACTTGTTACGAAAATTGTCAAAGCTTTTAATTTGAATTGTCTTTGTTAGAGTTTTTGAGTAACAGTATTTTTTGAATTTCTTTGCTGAGGGTAAAATATTTGGCTTCCATCAATGCGGTAATTCCATAGACCAATAATAAGAATAGACTGAGCTAAGGCAACCTTTTTGCTGCTCATAAACCAAACCATGTGACTGGTGGATATCCTAGCAACAGCGGGAGTTGATCGTAGCAGACGATCAACGCCCGCGAGAAATAAAATAAATAGAATTGATGGAACACGGAAGAATGATCTTTTATGGAGTCCAATTTGTAAATTTGTTATTCTAAGTTGTAAATATTTTGTTAATATAGTGAGTTTTTCGCTTAGATAGTATTGTGCATTTTCTTTATTCAATTTCAATAACTCTCTAAGCAATTAAAGATGCAAGCGCCCAAAAAGAATCGGCAAACGGTAAGATTTTTACCTACAGTTTCAATTTAAGATACCGATTAGTACATTTTTGCGTTAACGCAAAACGTTTACGCCATTACGTTTAAGCCAACGCTGACGTAGCAGTTCCGAATGAAATAAAAGTTACTGAAAACTGTGATCAAAAACTAATTACTAATGTCAAAATAATGCATAACTAAAAGAAAAACAGTTCAATCTCTGCACCTGGGAAAAAAAATTATAATGAAAACACATTACGTCTTAAAATACATGTCGAGTGCCAAACTATAGATAATGTTGCCATCTAGCAACCATGCTGCCAAAGTTTTCGCCAAGCCTTCCACCAGTCACATGATGTATCCATGAACCAATTTTTTCATCAGCAAGTCTGGGAAAGCTCGGTCTACTCTTATTATTAGTCTATGGGTAATTCACAATATCAACAAAAATGGATTCCAACTTTACGCCCCATATGATAATTGCAATGTTAATAGGGTTCCGTCTAAGCCTTAACGAGCCTATTTACCCGTTTGTCAACATCAATTTTCAAATCGCAGCGCTATATCTTTTACTTGTTTTGGGATCAAAATTTGCTCAAACGTGTCTTGGGAAGATTTCGATAATTGGGAATCTGGCGATCTTTCTTTACTAGTGTTCTCCCAGTGGTCAAAATTCGACCATATTCATAAATGAATATTTGAGAAAACTTGTATGAATTTAACTATTTCCAACATTTTTATTTCTACTCTTACTCATGTTTACTGCGTATCTGAAAACATACAATTTTTATACGGGCACACAATACCACAGTAATAATTTATTCCGATTTTGCTTTTTATCTGTTAATCTCAAAATAAATGGATAAAAAGGGATATTTCGGTAATAGGGTCGTTTCCGAAATTTTCAAAGTATTTTTTACTGAAAGAGAATTCTTAAAAACAATGATTTTAACCATTTTTTAAATAATTTGTAAAAAATTAATCTTTTTTAACAACTATTTTAATCGGTGCGGAAATTGAAATTAATTTTTTGGCATCAAAAGCGATAAAATGCCACTCATTGATGCCATTAGCGCACAGCGCAAATTATCATAATACGGAAACGCGGTTGAGAGCAAACCGTAATTATTTAGCGCGGCAATGGAGTCGCGCGCCAAAGTACATCATCTACAACGTCATAAAGACCACGCCTTGTTTCCAAAATCGGATTTAAAAAAGGTAATAAAAAAATAACTGTAGGATTATGTATTTTGGATATCATGTTGCTTTGTGATAACCCTATGCAAATAAATGTTTCCCAATTCTTTGTTTACGTATGCAAAGGAAATACATTTTTCGCGCTGGCATTGAAAACAAAAAAAATGACGCCAATGGATAAAAATTGCCAATTATCAATTTTCGAAATCTTCCCGCATGAAATGAAGCATCAAAACTCAATTTATACGTAAAACTTCTGTGTGAACAATGTTACTTATAAAACGTCTATGATTATTATTTAAGTTACTTCTTCGTCATTAGAAATATAAATTTCCAAGTATCAAATGAACAAACTCTACTCGTGTCAACATATAACTGTCCATTCAAAAACACTGGGCGTCGTAATAATAGTACAATTTTTAAAAAAGGTCGACTTTGTGATTTGTTTATGGTTAAGGGCGGTGCATAACTGATGTCATACTTTTCAACATTTTCGACCCCCCCCCCCTTTGTCACAATGTTTTGCACTTTACTATACCCCCTCTTCCCTTTTTCACATGTCACGCTGTTTTTCATTAACGTTCCTATTAAAAAAAGGCCACGTTCTCCCCATTGTATGCTCCTCTTGTCATGTCTTTCCTCTCAGTTGTCACAAACTGTTACTATTTCGTGAACCCCACCTTAAAGCGGGACTTCATTCATGAACACCCCCTATTTTGTGGCAACCGTATGCAAATATACTTTTCCCTACTCTTTGTTTTCGTATGCAAAGTAAAAACATTTCCCGAGCTGCAATTGGTGCCAAAAATTTGACGCCAATAGAGGAAGAGTGCCCGCCAATTTAACAATTATCGAAATCTTCCCGAATGAAATGATCCTGCAAAACGCAGATTATATGTAAAAACTTCTGCATGAACAATGCTTCTTTTAATAAGTTTAATATTATTGAGTAAGTTGCCTTGACCTCTGCCGTTAGAGTTATTAAATTCCAAACAGTCAAATGAACGAATCCTACTTGCTACATTACAAAATTGTCCGTTCAAAAATACTGGACGTCCCAATAATAGTGTAATTTTTTAAAAAATCGTTTTTTGTGATTTGTTTACGGTTTAGGGGAAAACTGACAAATGCACTTTTATAGTAATATATTTTATATATATGGATATAATTTTTATATTTTTATGTGCAAAACTTGTGCATGTTTGTTTGGCTTGCTTTGCAACGCAGCAAATTACCATGGTAGTTTGTGGGTTTGGAGAGAAATTGACAAGATATCACCAAGTTATAGTCAATTTTTGCGACTAATTTGCCAATAAACCGCCAAGTGTTGCCAAACATGGTGATATTTGGCGACATTTCGAGCCAAATAGATATCCCAAAAACTTATTGGAATGATCAGCATAATTCTTTTAAGAGATAAATAACTGTTGCTTCAGTGTCATTTAATGCTATGTTCTCGTATGTTTAGGTCTGTGCCTAGCTGCTGCTTGAGCTATGGTTTTGTCTTAGTGTTTTTTCGCCCTTGGTAGAAAATACTCGTTTAACGGTGTGCTTACAGTGTTACGTGATATTTGCATTAATCGCTAGATATAAATAAGTTTGCTTTGTTTTTATAACAACGGAGTCGTACATTTTTCAAGGACACCTCAAGTAAAGTACTCGAAATAATATATTTCTGACATAAGTGACAATGAAACAGTTAAGTTAATACAAAACAAAAAAATATCGAATTAACTCTCTCAAAGTATTACTTGTAGTCTAATATCCTAGACCAAATTTTCATCCCCATTTGCTTTTCAAGCAAAACAATTGTTTATGCATATGGGTTCGTTTCCGAAATTTCAAAAGTATTATTTTATGTATTTATTTAATTTTATTTTTTTGAAAAAGCATGCTTAAAAACATAGGACTTGACCATTATATAAATAATTTGACAAAGTTCAACATTAAAAAAATACATATTTTAATCGGTGCGCAGATTCAATTTTTTACGCTTCTGCATATAAGTGATGAAATGTCATTCACTGATGCCATTAGAGCAGAGAGCAATATTTAATTCTCTTCTTTACTCACATGTACTGGCAACGATATGGTTGATAGCATAGAGCGTAATTGTTTAATTCGCTTCTTAATTACCATAAGCTGGAAACGCGGTAGACAGCAAGCGTAAACATTCAGAACGCCGTTCATCACTTGGGACGTCATAAAGATCACACCTTACTTCAAAAGTCGGACATTTAAAAAAAATAACTCAAAATTAAACGTTTTGAAAACAAAAGATTTTCCTCGCTCTATTTTTTTCCCCTCATTCTATCAACTTCAGTGACTAAAAGTAGTATTTTTGACTGACGGAAACAATCCCATTATGTTATGCTGTTTCTGCTAGGTTTATCAAAAACGGCCATAAGTAGGAGAGCTCGTTCTGCCTTTCTTGGATTTTATTTTATTTATTTATTTATATTTTTTTTATTTATTTATTTATTTATTTATTTATTTTTTTTATTTTTTTTTATTTTTTTTTTTTTTTTTTTTTTTTTCAAGGTTTCGTTTCATGTGTCAAAAACTATTTATTTGCGAGCAAAATCATTCCTCTCTCCATAAAATTACTTTTAAAAAGTAGTTTTTATTTTTACTGCAGCTGTAGAAGATAAGCAGACATTTAATTTTAAAGTTCATGAAATTACGAAAAACTGTCTATCTTTCTCCCTCCTCCTTTTTTTTTTTTTTTTTTTTTTTTTTTGGAGGGGGCAGGGGGATACACTGCGAAAGGCCTACAGATCGTTTTTCTTTTGAGCTCGGACCCTGGTTTAAAACTCACAAACTATGAAAATAAATAATCCCCTTAATCCTACAATCACAATAAAAACAAGCACATCTTTTTAAAGGTAATTTTATGCGCTTTAATTTATCATTGAATGATATTAATCGCAAGTAATTAGTTTTTAAGATGTAAAGCTTCAAGATGGCGATTCGAGTTCCCCATACTTCCGGCCATATTTTGATAGGCAACCCTATAAGAAACAACAATGGAAATTCACTGGAATTCGCTTAATTAAACACCGATTAAAAGGACCAAAAATTTATTTAGTCGAACCAAGATATGAGAAAAATTGGAAAAAAAACTAGAAATCACCAGTCTGAAGGGAGTTAAAAGCAAATCAGTGATCTTAAAAGATAGTATGGTAAAAATTAAGTATAGTTCTTGTAACTTTAAATTACATCCAGTATCATTTACAGAAAATAAATGCTTACCGCCATTACTTCATGGCGGCACTATCCCAGTAGAGGTCAAAAATATCAGAGAAATTTAAAATTTATTCAGTTCAGTTATCCCGTACAATAAATTGTAATTTTTTTTTCCAAAAACAAATGTTTAGTTGTAAAATACGTAATTTACGTTTCACTGGAAATTCTAACAACTGATTAGTACCAGTAGAGGTCAAAAAGGTTAGTGAGAAATTTTAAATTTATTCAGTTCAGTTATCCCGTACAATAAATTGTATTTTTTTTTTTCCAAAAACAAATGTTTAGTTGTAAAATACGTAATTTACATTTCACTGGAAATTCTAACAACTGATTAGTACCAGTAGAGGTCAAAAAGGTTAGTGAGAAATTTTAAATTTATTCAGTTCAGTTATCCCGTACAATAAATTGTATTTTTTTTTTTTTTCCAAAAACAAAAGTTTAGTTGTAAAATACGTAATTTACATTTCACTGAAAATTCCAACAACTGATTAGTGCTTTCCAGAATTTATTTTTCACTCTCAGTTACTTCTGGTTATTGACTTGATTAGATACTGACTAGAAGGGATGTAACTAAAACCGCATCGGTATGAACACGTTGTTAGACGAGTGTAAACGTTTCTTTGCTTTATTTTAATTGCTTTTTCAATGAAAAAATTTCGTAAACAGCAATATTTCTTCTTTATATACTCACCATACACATAATGGGCCTTACAATAATTTATTAATAAAATGTTTTATGTATAGCATGTTAAGTCAATGCTACATAGGTCCGGTTCGGGTAATTGGACCAGCCGGTTATTAGTATTAAAATGATCAAGTCCCAATGTGGTCTGATTAACCGAAATCGATTGTATTCAAAGGCGCCCATATGGGGGGGGGGGGGGCAAGTGGGAGTCAAGTCCCTCCTCCCTTAGAATTTAGAACTTCCTTGCTTTTAGTACTTTTTTCTTTGCAAAAATGTAAAAACATTTCTTCTTCAGCCGTTAATAAATAAGCTATTAAAAATGTCAAATTTTAATAACTCTAATCTGCACTGAAATCAGTTTCCATGGGGGAAATATCTGAGCCCCCCCCTTACAATCTTGCATATGGGAGCCCTTGACTGTATTACAATTACAATTATGTATAAAAATAACGTTCTGCTTCAAATACAGATATGGAAGTGAAATTTGTAGTGGGAGCGCTATTGAGTCAAAAAGAAGCAATTAAGTAAGCAATTAAGTGAATTTCTTGCCAATTTGCTATGATAATTTGCTCGTCCACGTTATGATAATTTGCTCGTCCACGTTATGGTAATTTGCTCGTCCACGTTATGATAATTTGCTCGGTATAATGTTCTTAAAATTAGAATAGAAAAAGAACAAAATCGAATTTTCGAAACACCGCTTCTAGGTGCTCACCCCTATACTACGAACTATTTTTAACACGCTTTTATTAGCTTCACCTGTATGTATGTATGTATGTATGTATGTATGTATCTTGTAATGGAATCTTGCAGCTCAAATTTCGTCCACTTCCTGCGATCGGATTCTTTTGAAATTTGGCACGCGACCTCAGACCCGATGACAATGCAATATTCTATAATCAAATTAATTAATTAACTCTTTTAATTGTTAGTTTCCTCCAATTTTAAGCAATATTTTTGCATAAATCCAACAATGTAAAAAGGGAAAAATTTTAAAAAATACATTAAAAAATGCTCGCAAAAATTATTTCAAAATATCTACAAAAACCTTTAATTTTTCTGCATCAGACAAAATTTGTTCCAATGTTCCAAGGTAATTAGAACATGAAATATAATTGTTTTTAACTAATTTCATACCAAAATTTAGGTGAGCCTTCAATTGGAAATTCATTGCTGATCAGACCATTGTTAAACAAACTTTTATTCAAATGCATCTCAAATTTTCAAAGTAATATAAATATGATTTCCGCAAACATACATCGATGACTCACAGTAGCTTCCCATCGGGGTGTCCTTGTCTTAACGTTAAGATATTACCTCGCACTCGTTTTATAAATAATTTCGTTGTCTGATAATTCTCCAACATAAGACTAAAAAACAGAAAAATAAAATAATAGTTTAAAAAACTAAAAAAAACGCGCTTTTGTAGCAAAATGAACTAAAAAGTGAAAAATAATCTTTGGATGATAGTAGTTGACCAATCACTTAATTTTAATGTAATACAAAAAAGCGTGGGGGGCTTCTTATCAGTTGTCTTTAATTTCTTCCATTTGTTGTCCAAGCAAAAATGTAAATAGACAGCACCCCACGCTTTTTTGTATTACATTAAAATTAAGTGATTGGTCAACTACTATCATCCAAAGATTATTTTTCACTTTTTAGTTCATTTTGCTACAAAAGCGCGTTTTTTTTTTAGTTTTTTAAACTATTATTTTATTTTTGTGCCAAATTACATAAAAATCGGCTGAACGGTCTAGGCACTATCCACGTCACAGATATCCAGACAGATATCCGGAGAGAGATCCAGACTTTCAGTTTTATTATTAGTAAAGAAAACTGTTTTTGGCGCGAGATTCACGCTGATTGTAAAACCGTTGATGACATTCTAAATGACTTAAACAAAAGGGTGTTTATGCTCAAGGCTGAAGCCGTAATAAAATAGACAAACAGGATAACGTTTTAACATTTTAAACAATAACTTTGATTACAACGCATGATTTTACTTACGTTACCTTTAATTACGTGTACATGCTAGATTCATTTAATTAAAAGGTGATTAGTAAAAGCTTGAGTCTATCGGCTTTTAGATCATGCTGTATATTTGTATCAAAATAGTGAATTTTTAATTTAATAGCAAATAAGTTAGCTCTGCGTTCAAAGAGTGATTAGATTGTGCTTCCTCATAACTAAAATGAATTGAAAATTAATGAATTTCAAAATCGCAAATTTAACGTAAGTCGATGCTTTGGAGATAACATACTAATTATAACAAAGGAAAACTCTTAGCTGACAGAACGCTATTGAATTTAAATCATAATTTAGTTAGTTCATCACTGCTGCAAAATTCGAGACGATCTATAAAATTTTAGAGCATTAAACCTTAAAACTTGCTCAAATTTTGTAAATGATGCATTAATTACGAAGCTCAAGCTTGCTGATAAACACAACTTCTAAGCATAAGCAATGTCATGAGTTTTACATGAAATCGTTCGCTTGGAGATTTTAACTGCCAACTAATTAAGATCCGATATGAATGCTTTCAAATTCTACTCTGTTATTATTCTGTAATTATATACAGATTGCACATGAAACCGATCAACATGTATTGCTGCTAAGGAACTACTTTGTCAGTTATTTAAGAATTCAAGATAGCTTCCAACCGTGAATTTGTTTGACTGAAATATAGTTTTAATAATTTTGCACCTTCAAGGTGAAAATAAAAGGAAGGAAATAATTACAAGTAAATTACGTGGCAAAAAATAAAAATAAAGATTTTTTATCCAACGCTGTCCTGCTTTTACTTATTTCATAAATGATAGAAGAGCAATGTGTAACGCTAAAAAAATAAATAGTACAGAGGAGCACCAAAAACTTTCTTACTCTGTTAAAGTAAATAAATACATTTGTGCATAAAAAGTAAAACAAGAAATAACAACGTCAAATAACACAAATTGAAGATTACTGCAGACACGTGTTTCGGCGTTGTAAGGAACACCTTTTTCAATGCAAAAGAAATGAGTCTATAGCTGAAATATATGAATTCACCCATTGCTCATTTATTTTGCATTGAAAAGGGCGTTCTTTGTAACGCCGAAACAGGGGCGTGCACAAGGGAGGAGAAGGGTCACCTGTTGTCTCGGGCCCAAGAAGGGGGACCAAGATTTTAAAAATGAGAGGTGAGATATGTATGGACCTAGGAGTAAACAATATGGACGGGGGCCCGTAAAAGTCATTTTTGACTGGCCTCAAAATATATGTGCACGCCCCTGCGCCGAAACACGGGTATGCAGTGATCTGCAATTCGTACTATTTGACATTATTATTTTTTATTTACTGAATTAGTTTACAGATTTTTTCCTCATTTTTTTTCCTCCAAAAAATAATAATAGTACAGTGGAGCACCAAAAATTTTTTTACTGCGTTAGTTTACATATTTTTCCCCTTCAGGTGGCTATCTTGAAAACATGCATATGATCTCCGTTTGCACGACATAAGATTGTTAATCTGATAAATTTATTTGTGTTAAAATGAAATTGAGTGAATGTGGTTAAAGAGAAAAGAAATAATTTTTCAGAAAACGTATCTTAACACCAAGTTCTAAGAAATTAAGCGCATGTAATTTGATATGCATTCCTATCTGAAAATGATAGCTATTCCTCTTCAAAAATAAAAATCGAATCTCTCCATTCGAATTTGGCCATTGCTCTGCAGATACGCGTTTAATGCTGTACCGTCGTCATCTTGAGATCTTTACTAGTAATAGAGCTGAAAGTCTGTCTCTGAATGTATGGATGTCTGTTACGCGTATAGTGCCTAGGCCGTTCGACCGATTTTCATGAAATTTGGCACAGAATTAGTTTGTAGCATAACACCTCGATGCGATTTTTCGAAAATTCGATTTTGTTCTTCTTCTATTACAATTTTAAGAACATTTCACTTAGCAAATTATCATAACGTGGAACCGTAACATAGGCGAGCCAATTAATATAGTATATTGGCTAGAAATTCATCATTCATTATTTCTAAATATACAGGCGAACCAAATGACTTTTTAATTTTCTACTACGAGCAAAGCCGTGCGAGTACCGCTAGTAAGAAATAAAATTATTTTTTTTGTGGCGGTATATCCTAGGAACACAGGTCACCTTTGGCAGTCCTCCTTTCTTAAAAATGTAATTGAGGAATAACTACCTTTATTCTGAAAACTGTGCTATTAAAATTTAAAAAATGAGAATGATTTGCTCTATAAGGTAATATCAATACAATACAACCTCGATTATCCGGAGTAACTAGCACCAAAGGCAATCATAGTGAACGAAAATCCGGATAATTCCGGTAATCAGCAAAACATATTCTTAAATAAGCAGACTTTCCTTAAGTTGTAACAAAAAACAATGCTTAGTCACACAACTACATTGCATCGTTTCTAACAAATAATTTATCATTTACCAGCGGTACCCGTACGGCTTTGCCCGTAGTAGAAAATTTAAAGGTCATTTGGTTCGTCTGTATATTTACAAATAATGGATGATGAATTTCTCGCCAATTTGCTATGTTCATTTCCTCGCATATGTTACGGTTTCACGTTATGATAACTTGGTAATTTACTCGTCCATCTTATGATAATTTTGCTCGGGAAAATGTTCTTAAAATTGGAATAGAAAGAGAACAAAACCGAATTTTCGAAAAATCGCTTTGAGGTGCACACCCCCATGCTACAAACTAACTTTGTGCCAAATTTCATGAAAATCGGCTGAACGGTCTAGGCACTATGAGATACAGATATCCAGACAGAGAGACTTTTAGCTTTATTATTAGTAAAGATATTTATTAGCTTTATTATTAGCTCCAAAGTACGCCATGTTGTTTGTTAGATTAGTTTTATACTTTATTGTACGTTCTAGGCTGAAGTCATACGTTTAATCAAAACAAAAAAGCAGAATATTTGTTATTTTTATAGTTCCGTTCTTTCAATCATAATTAAAACTTCGCTTTTAGTATAATAATGTTTCTTGCTCTACAAATTTTATTCAGATTAGCTGGAAATACGGATTAAGGAGAGCCGGATAGACGAGATTCTACTGTACTACTTTTGAACGTAATGTTTAAAGTCGGAGGAAAATTTTGAGCGAATTAATCTAAACTTTTCATTAATGAGTGGAGTTTATTTGACTCAAATAGAAATTGCAGTTTTATGTAATGTGGTGAATTTAACTTAAGTTACTTCATATCTGTTTGGAAGGCATTATGCATTAGTTTTTGACGCAAGTCAAACTTTTGGGTGCATTTTACCTAAATGTAGAGTGTTTTCTAGTTTGTTGTAAAATGTCTCGCTTTAAGGGATTTCACTCAAAATTAAAGGTCGTATGTGGCTCCTGGGCCACAGGTTTAAATATCGTCGCTTTAGAACTTATGAGGTCTGTTAGCTGATGTGCAGTGGCGGCGATTCGGGGGGAGGGCAACCGCCCCTGAACTTTTTATGGTTCATTTATTCATTTTTTTTCCAATTTATTAGCCAAAACTCAAAATTATTTTTTAAAAAAAAGCAGAAATGTAAACATTTTCTGAACATAATTATTTGTTTTACATTGAGTATTTGTTTACGAAACATTACTTAGCACAAGCAGAATTTTTTAGTTTATTTATTCATTGATTACATATTAGTAAATCAATTGTTTTATTTAAAAGCAAGCCCTACTCGTTCAATGAAATTATTACCAAGTGCTTCTGACATTTCAAAATACAGGGTGTTTCAAAATGAATAGCGGGGTTTGAACATGTTATAATATTTATTACACCAAACTTGTAGCCACAAGTGATATATCAAATGAAAGAGAAACTCAGTTTTTTGTTTGTTGACATCAGTGCGCATGGGCGTGGAATGTTTCTGCTGCAATCCGCCTTCTTATCTGGATACTTTACAGCTATGGCTCCACGGTCCCCTTGGCCTCCACGGTCACCCGACCTAACGCCGTGTGATTTCTATCTTTGGGGGTTTATTAAGGACCGTGTGTATGTGCCTCCACTGCCAGCCGACCGTCCCGAATTAAGGAACAGGATTGAAACAGCTGTTGCAGCAATTACTAATGAGACATTCATCAAAGTTTGGGAAGAACTCGCATATCGTCTTGACGTGTGCTGAGTGACGAATGGTGCTCACATTGAACACTTGTAGGCTATCATGTAAAAAACTGTTTGAGTTTCTCTTTCATTTGATATATCACTTGTTGATGTAAGTTTGGTGTAATAAATATTATAACATGTTCAAACCCCGCTATTCATTTTGAAACACCCTGTACTTTGGGATAAATAATGTAAGTCTGATTCATGTCTAAGTGTTTTTTCAGGGAAAGTTATTGTGTATTTTGTGTATAGTTAAAGTGTGTGTACAACATTCATCAAAATCTTAATAAAAACGTGAGTTAAGTTGCTAGATTTGCATCAATTACCACTCATCTGCTCTCAAACCAACCCTAGCAAAATTTTGTACTTTTCTCTCTCTTCCTTTTTTTTTTTTTTTTTGCTGCCGCTAAAAGTCCTATGGCTTTGAGCTTTTTTTTTTCTTTGCCTCTCCTCCCCCCCCACTTTTCAGTTCCAATCGCCGCCTCTGCTGATGTGTTATAGGCGTAACCGCATGGTCGCACCGTCAAACACGTACAAATGATTATTTTTCTAGAATAACACTATTTTTTTAGAAAATGGATACTTTATATTATGATACATAACGGTTTTTTATATTCGATTACATCCCAAGTAAAAGTCAAAGTTTAAAATTCCCGGAAGAAAGTTCAAAGATCTGCTTAAAAATGTCACATCAGTGCAAGCTTTCGTGAATTCCAGGGACTATTTCCTCAAACCCAGAAAAAAAGTTCTAGAAATATTTCTGGTTGAAAGTTTCATTGAAAGACAAGTTTTTTTAACCTCCTCTTCTTTATTCATTTAAAAAAAAAAACTTTATTTTTACATTTCGCTCTTTTATTTGCAACCAAATACAGCACCATAATATAATAAAGTAAATATCAGAAAAGCTCTGGAATGTTTTCCTTGGCTGTAAACTATTTGCGCGGATAAAAATCAAATGTTCGCTTCCAAAAGTGCGATCTCAAAAGGAAAAAGAATAGATTTATCGAAAAAACGTGCAGCGTTTCGGACTGTGTGTGGCAACATATGTCCAATATCGATCTTTTCGAACACTTCTGTAGCAGGCTGCGAGGAAAATGCACTTATTTAAGAAACCCGTATTTATTTCTACAATCAATATCGGAAACATGGCGGGAAATAGACAAAAAAGTCGCAAATATCTTATTTTCTAAATAGCAGATAGCAAAAGGTCACAATTTTCATGAATAATGCAATTTTTTTTTTTAATTCGAGCTATTTTTACATTACATGAAATACACCGCCAGCTCAGTCATTTCCAGCCGAGGACTGCAGTTTCGTGCTTATTAGCACTCATCAGCCCGGCATAGGAATGTGGCTGAGCTGGAGATGGAAAACCTGTTAAGGAAGCCAAGAGTGCCAAACAAACTGGTAGCTAATATAGAATTAGTGCATACCAGACGAGTGACCGAAGCAATGGTTCGGTTCAACTCGAGGATTGAAGGCAAGGCATGGCTTTAGCCCTGGCTATTGGGCGGTAATCTACTGAATATATTTTTACATTATTCGCGAAATTTTTACAAATTATTTCAATGTAACCATTAGACTTATTTAACGGATTGCTTGGAACTTTTGTTTTGACCAGTTTGGCGAAAAATTTTGAAAATGCTCAAACCACTTTACTTGGGCTCATATCTAGTGCGAATTTTTGTGATTCTATCCTGCGAATTTATGTAAGTTTTTTAGGTAAATAAAATACAGGGTTAGCATAAAAGAATATCGCGGATTTAAAAATTATATTTCATGAACTATTACACTTAAGTTTTTAAAACTCACATATGTTCGATGTGTGTGCCCTTCGTAACGCGACACACATGTATAACATACATTTGGAGTGTTTCGCTGTCAATTTTTCGTAATGCTACACATACGTAATCTTTCAGTTCTTGCAATGCTGTAGGCAATGGTGGTGTATAAACACTGTCTTTGACGAAACCTCATTAAAAAAAATCACACGGGGTCAGGTTTGGGGATCTGGCTGGCCAACGCATAAAGGGTAAATCATCATCACCTACACGTTTATCCAGCATTGCGGAACGTCAGAGGCGAAGCAAAATGGGGGTATTGGGGTAACCCCCCCCCCCAGAGGTCTTCTATTAACACTGTTGTCAATCCTAATACAGTAGTTAATTCACGTGTAAGGGCTGTTGTGACCAAAACAAAAAAAAAAAAATCCTCAAAAGGAATTTCTGGCTGCGCTACTGCGGAACGTGCACGTTAAAGTAGTTACGTAGGTCAAAAAAACTTTCACAGTTTATCTTCATTTTTGTATCATCATTTCTAGTGGTAAGTGTAACAGCTTATGAAATATAAATGTTTAAAACCGGGATATTGTTTTATGCTAACCCTGTATATTAGACTTTTGCAGGACCCCCCCCCCCCCCCTAGACGAGCATACCATTTTAATTATGATATTTTTAGAAACGTCTCATACTGCAGTTTTACTTTGGTAATGAATTTAAGAAATGTTTCAGATTTCAAGAATAAGTCTTATCGCAACTGTAGTGCGATAAGACTTATGGCAACTGACCAACTGTTGAACTATTGTACAATCAGGAGTGCTCATTGATTTCACTTTGATGTGACTGCACGTTTCTAGTTCTGTTGCCTTGGTGGTTAGTGGTTTGCTAGGTACGGGGATAATTTATTGCTTTATATGGTAAGAGTTCTTTAAGTACACCAGTGACTTGTTATTGTTGGTAGATTATTATTTTTATGTCTCATTTACATTGATACGTGTAATAGTTTTTGAAATATAAATTTTTAAAACCGGGATATTTTTTTATGCTAACCATGTATTATGCTAACAACGTTGTGTGTTGTAATCAGATTGTGTCAGATACTCTTGTTAAAAAAATCTTAATCAAAATGTTACTACTTCAAGTTCTGATACTTGGAAAATGCTGACATAAGCTATGAGCAGAGAATCTGATTCTGTACTTTATTTGAAGTACTACGTTCTCCTGAGTGAGAAAACGATATTTTTTTAAGAAATAAAGATAAAAAATCTATAAAACCCATTTTAAGCATTCCTTTAAGAATTTGATCACGTTCTTTTGGCAACTTTCCGCTTCTCCAACTTTCTTCACCAAACAAAGAAATCTCTTTCTTGGAGAGTGTACAATAGCATAATAAAAGATCTCCAAGACGTGATAAGAACATTTCTTAAAGCAAAGCATCTCACTTTTTTTTCAACGTTCAAGTTGTAAGTAAATAATGTAAGCCAGCGCATAATCATTACTTTGATTTCCTTTCTTGGAGTTTTTGATTTAAAAAGGCTTTTTTCTCAGTAAAAAAGTTAGAGCTCATCTTTTTTTTTTTTTTTTTAAAGAAATGTTGGTATTTTATATCAACAATAATACTTTCTTTTTTGCTCTCATTAATGTATAGAACTATAAATACTGTCATGTGTAGGTAAACAGCAGGAAATGAGTTTTCGAGATATTTGAAGAAATGTGAGGTGGATTCAATACTAACAATAGGAAAATGTTGGGATAAGATGTTTTTTTTCCGCGCCTTTTTTTCAGCGGAAACCAAATAAGCGAGCTTGTGTAGTAAAGATAACGTACAATAGATGACAAAAATGCAAGAAACTGAAAAAAATGAAAAATTTGCAGTTACTGCCCTTTACCTGCACACGGCAGTATAGCTCATATACATGTGTCCATCGTATAACACGGTTAATTCGTTCCGTGTAGTAGCGAAACCGAGTTATACGAGACTTTTTTTAAAATAACATTTTTACTTATTTTGAATACTAATTATGTATGTGCATGAGAAAAAATCAGGTTTTAAGATGTATCGTGTTATATCGAAAAGTGTTCCGTGTTATATCGAAACCGTGTTATACGAGACTTAGAAATAATGTAAATCAAGGGATGTGCACCGTGTTATATCTGAAACCAAGTTTCATAAAAAATAAAGTAAAAACTTATTAGAGTTATCAACCATTAACAGAATGTATTAAACAGAAATGAAATTCCATCTTTTTTAAATATAACATTCGAGATATATCAAGACCATGAAGTGTTAAAATAAAATATAAATACTAGCATGAAGTAAGTTTCGTACCGTGTAATATCGAAACCGTGTTATAATAATCGCAAATTTGGTACCGTGTAATATCGAAACCGTGTTGTAGAAGTACCGTGTAATACGAGGGACGCCTGTACATTATTTTCTAAATCTTAGACATTTGTCAACTACAGTCAAGCCCGATTAATGGAATATCGGTTAAAAGAATACCCCGCTTGATGTAATAAATTTTCAGTGCACCAGACTGTTGTGATTTGTCATTTGGATCCCAGATAATGAAATATCGCGCTTACAGGAATAATTTTTCGTGTCGAATTAGCAATTCTATTAAGTGGGCTCGACTGTAGATCGGTAAACAAACGTAATACATACTCCTTTCCAAATAAGTGCCACATTTGTACACTTCTGCACTGATTATTGCTACTGATGATTTTATAGTGTTGTTTGAACATTTTGTAGAGATTTCAGGGTGCCGTGTTATCAGTTAGCGCCAGTTGCATACCAAGCATTATCTATTTCTCTCTTTAAACCAGTTCCAAATTAGTTTCAATAATCCAAAGTTCACCCACTTTGAAGCAGTGCTTCATTTTTAAGGGCTCTACTACCTGTATATTGTCCGTTTTTCAGGAGAATTCACTTGACTCCTCCCTCATCACGTGCTATCCGATGATTCTATTTCGCTGTTCGGCAGAAGGTATATTCGGATCATAGCATTTTGTTGTAACAGCAGCAGTTTTTAAAATGTAAGAATAACTAAAATGACATCAGACAAGTGAAGCAAGTGATGTAAAGGACACTAAGACTTTTTTGCACATTAAAACGCACGACCAAGTTAAGGATGTCTGGTTTTGTCTCCTCGTGGATTGCTTACCGATCACCCCCGCGTAGAATGGAACTCTGCGTTCGAGGAGGCGTGGTGAGGTGCCTTTTCGTAAAAAACGGACAATACCAAAAAGTCCCCCTGTTTTCCTTATAATTCTTGATTCATCACCTAGAAGATAGTTTTTTGTTTCGCCGTCAAAGCAGTTGGAAGTCTTTTCAAAATGGTGCTTGACTAAAGGGAAGGTAATACCTTAAAACCTTTAAAAAATCAAGTTTTCAGTTTTTATACATTCAAACTGATTAAATTAAGAATTTTAGTTTTAATACTGAATTTTAATACTAAAAAAATCAAGAATGCGATCATCCAACTAACAACTCTACATATTTCAAGCGTGATTTTCTCAAAACGTCAATAATTATACCGAAGTGAATTTTTTTCACTTCAGTGGTCACTTTTATGGTCAATTTTTTTTCCTATTTTTAAATTTTAAATTTTTTTGGACGCTTGTTAATATTTTTTTAAAATGTAATAAATAATAAAATAAACAAATTGCCTTAAAATATCACGCTCAGTAGATTCTTAGATATTTTTCAAAAAGCCTGAAAATTCTAAGCTTCTAGATCAAAACTTTTTGAGAAAAAAGTACATAATGTTTTACAATTTAACTTACGCGTACATAGGTTACCGGCTCCCCTTAAAAGTGAGAGAGCCCTCGATTTTGGAAACTAATTTGGTACTGGTTTAAGGATGGAAAGAGGGACTATTTAGTAAGTAAATGTTATTTATTGGTACTATTAGAAAATCATCCGTCAAGGTATGACGGGTGAAAATTGCTTCTACATTTGAACGAAGCAATTGCCTGTATGGTGATATTTTGATAGTTGAAATTTTAATCCTAATTCCCATGGATTAACCCAAAACTCATGTAGATAGCGTTCGTTGTAGACTACTCTTTCGTTTCTTTCTTCGCCTAAAATGATAGTTTTACCAGTAAAACAGCTAATAAATTACCGGATCCAGTTTAGACTTGTCAAAATAAAGCTCTTCCCTGCATGGTCAAACATTAACAAAGAATATTATCAAATTATCATGCTGTGGCGCGAGTTTCATTGTTAATGACGTCAGCGTACTCGATCATTTGCTATTATGTGTATGAAGATATATATGTATATGAGGATAACACCATGAACGTTCTGAAAAACGTTTAAATAAAACCATAAAACCATCAGTTTCAATACTTAGTCGGTAAAACTTATTCAAACATAGCAACTAATTTGGAGCAAAATGTTCGATCTACATATAGCGACTAATTTGGGGCTGAGTGAATAGAACAAAACTTTAAACATGAATCTGAAATGCGTAACTTATACAGTGGAATAAAATGGAGTGTTATGCAAAACTGCAATGCAATAAGTTCTTCAACACGTTCTATTATCCTTATAAAAGAAAGCATTCGAAACAACATAACAAAATCGCACTATTTCAGTAACACATTTTGCATTTTGTTCAAAAATAGTACTCCTTAGTGTAGTATTAGTTACTTAAATTCTGATCAAATATACTTTTATACAAATACAACTACAAAAGCAACTAGCAGATGACAAAGGCAGGCTCTGAGCACAGCTAAGCTGATCTAGTTCAATAATTCCCAATGATGATTAAGAACCCTCTTAAAACTATTCCCTCCCCTCTCCCCCCCCCCCACCCCCACACGCACATTGCAAGTGGGGACTAAAGGCTTCCTTTGGTAAAGCATTCCAAATGCATGCACTGTTACAGTAGTAATTTTTCCCAATTTTAAATTAGCTTGGGTTTTGAAAACCTTAAAACAAAAAATAATGAGCCATCTGTGCAGAAATTTATCCAAACAAGATTATCTCTCTCAATAAACTTAAGTAACTGGTTCATGTCCCTCCTTACTCTTATTTGTTCAAGATTACACATATTAAGCTGTGAAGAAAATTCTAGAAATATAGATGGCGCAACAGCACTAAGACGTCACCTACTGATGAACTGCGGCAACATCGCATGTATCTGAACCTAATTGAAGCACAACGTGCTAAAATTCGTTTTAAGTTTTAGTCTCCCCTTTTAATAGAACTATACCCCACTATTTGAACTATTATTCTTCACGCTAACTTACAAATATGCATACAAGTATCATTAAATCATAATCTTTAATTAATTTTTATCATTCAATGTGGCAGGCAGCATCATTTCTTTTCAAAGCATTCCAAGCCTAGTATTACAAAAGCTTCTTTACTGATAATAAAGCTACTAGTCTCTCTGTCCGGATCTCTGTCTGTCTGTCAGGATCTCTGTGACGCGCATCGCGCCTAGACCGTTCGGCCGATTTTCATGAAATTTGGCACATAATTAGTTTGTAGCATGGGGGTGGGCACCTCGAAGCGATTTCTCAAAAATTCGATTTTGATCTTTTTCTATTCCAATTTTAAGAACCTTTTCCCGAGCGAAATTATCATAAAAAAGGCGAGTAAGTTACCAAGTTATCATAACTTGGAACCGTAACATGGGCAAGCCAATTGGCGAGAAATTCATCATACATGATTTGTAAATGTACCGGCGAACCAAAAGACCTTTTAATTTTCTACTACGGGCAACGCCGTGCGGGTGCTACTAGTTTAAAATAAGCAGACGCTTTAACTCTTGAAAACACTCATCACGAAAACTATTATCCGCAAGATATTGCAACGTTTATTAAAAGTTTAAGAACAGTTTTTACCCAAGCGACAGTAGAAGAACATCCTTTCGGTTCCTTGAACCAGAAATTATCAAGGCTCTCACTAAATCCGCCTGCTTCTGCGGGTTTCGGTAATTGCTCTTTGATGAGCAGGCAGTTTGAGAGAAGTCCTCCCTCTTAGCTCCCATAATTATCGATCTATAAGATACTTGAGGCTCCAGCGTCTAAGATCTTAAGCTTGTTACATTAGATCTCAGTATCGAGGGTCGCGTTGAGCGTATTCACGCGAAATCGCAAAAGCCCAGTGACAAAGATATGTGGTATCATTTTAAGGGAGTCGTATAAGATAAATTCGTCTGCATTTTTAGTTTGCATAAATGAATGTGTATATCAGAATAAATAATTATGGATGGTGTGTTTGTTTATTTGCGTACCTGTCCGCTTGTGTTTGTTTTCTTCTTGATGCTTTTGTGTGTTAGTATGTTTGCTTTGGCGGTGTTTTTTTTTTTTTTTTTTTTGTTTTTTTTTTGTTTTTTTTTCCTAGTTGTGTACTTATATGTTGGAATGTTTGCTTATGTGTTGCACATTCATTAATTTTTAATGTATGTTACGTATGTCTATATTTACGTTCTTATTTATGTGTTTGTATGCTTGTTTGTATATTTGTTTGGGTGCTCGTGGTTGTGTTTTTGTGCTTGTTTATGCACTTTTATATCTGTTTATGCGTTTTTTTTTGTGCTTTTATTTATTTGTTTGTGTGCTCATTTATGTATTTGTTTGAGTGTTCGTTTATGTGTTGATGTGACTTTGCGTTTTTTATGCTTGTGTAGCTTCTTTGAGTGTGTTTCAACGTTTGTTTGCTAATTTTTTTTCTAAGAATGCGAAACAAATTTTCACTTCTTGATGGATTCAAAATTAATTTCGTAAAAAATTGAATTTTTTTCTTGCTAAAATTTTTTTAAGGTTTTCTTTGTATCAACCTTTACAATTTTTGTTGCACAAAAACTCGGGAAAATACTTTTTTTCAAGCTGTACCTGTATGTTATTTTGAAACTTTGTAATACTCGAAACTGGAAAAATCTTGCAAGTTGGTACTTTGATTAAAATTCTAGAACTAGCAATTAAAAATGAAATTCAGACAGTCAAAAAAATCTTAATTGTCTTAAATCTTCACGTAGATTTAAGCGCTTCAAACAGCTAAAAACTGAGTACAATGAACTGAGCAAGTGAACAACAGAAGCAAACATAAGAAGTAAAGTTTTTCTCTTTTAATAAAACAAAATGCTTGATTTCATTGTTGTACTTACAAATTGCATTAATTATTCAAATATTTTGGAGCTTAGCAGTAGCTTGGGATGATTTTAAAAGAAAAGAGAAAAACAAGTGGAGTAAGCATAAAAATTTCATTTCCATTTTTAAAATAATATATAAAATTATTGATTAAATTGTCAAACGCATGTTAAGCACGTGAAGAATATCAGTAGTTAGTAATGTTAAAGTTAATTCATGTCAAACATTAAACTTATCATTTATTGCTATTAAACAACTCAGTAAATAACGTTTTTTGAAGAGAAATTACCTCTTATGTTGATGTAATTTGAGTACTTCTTCATTTTCAAATTGAAGCATTCAGAACTTTAATTTGTGAAAAAAAAAAGGTAGTATTTTGGGAAAATCCGATAAAAATATGAAATTACTGTTTGACCAGGGATTGTACGGAATTGGCAAACGACTCCATCTGAATGAGGGGAAAAATAAAAATTTGATGCGCGTATTCCGCTCATTTGAATGAGACTCTGCTTAATTTAGAGGCTAACATACATCTGTAAAATCTGACATCCCTGAAAACTAATAGATGCTTCTGTTTCCGCGTGTAAACCGGATGTTTGCCTTTCCATACAATCCGTGGTTAGACAGTAGTGTAATTTCTTTATTCTTTGAGATTAAAATGCTTAAAAGATGCCAAACGTTTCCTAAAATCTAAAATAAGATAGGTGATGTTCTACATATAAAGTAGTGATGTTCCGGATATCCGTATCCGTATCCGCGGATATCCGAGGAAAATTAAAGATCTGTATCCGTTACTTTTTTGACGGATCTTAAACGGATTATTTATATTCTAAAAATGTTTAAATATTTGAATAAAAGACTCTTAAATTCCGTTTAAATTAGGTTTTATTCCTTATTTAAATTATAAGTTATCATTTCAGAAGCCAATTTGTATTCCCCCCCCCCCCCCCGTTGCAAAAAGGAAGGGGAAATAAGTTTTAAAAGTGTGCATTAGTGTGTCTTTTTGTGGCATTGTAGCGCCTAAACAGATGAACCGATTTTGATAGTTCATTTTTCGTTCAAAAGGTGACTTGATCAAAAGTGTTCTTAACTTGGCCTCGTTTTTGCAGAACTTTAATTACTGGATATATTAATTAAAAACCGACTTAACGTTTTTCACAATTATGGTAGTAAAAATTTACCCGTACGTTAAAAATGTTGGCCCTAAGTGAAAGAACGAAGTTTTCTGCGTTTGATATTTATTTGAAACTTCGAATTTATATACAGTAGGAACTATAATCTTGTTAAGTAAATTTTAAATGCAATTCTAAGCCTTTATACGCATGATTGGTAGCGATTTCATAGTCGGAAGATAAGGAGAAAAAGCTCAATGATTTAAAATTTTTACCTGCTGTCAGTTCATATTTTCCAACAAATGTGTAATCTGACCCGCGAAATTCATCTTAATATGAGGTCGGCTGTCTGGGACATGTTTTTTTTATTTTATAATTTTTATTAATATTAGTTTTTGTTATTGATTTGGGGTTTCTGTTATTCTTCATTTTTGTTTTTCTCGGCATCCTTCAAAAAAAGTGAGACTAAAATTCTCTATTTACTGTTTGTAAAGGTGTTCCTGGCCCTATATTTCGTCGGTCGGAGTAAGTTCGGTGGAATGGGTCAGCGCTGCATTTATGCTGAAATAAAACACGAAAAATTATTTCTAGCCTGTCCAGTAGCAGCTTTACACTCTTGCGCCTGTATCCTACATCTACCGAGTAAGCTAGAAATAATTTTTCACATTCCATCTAAGCATTAATGCAGCGCTGGCCCATTCCTAACAACTCTCCCTCAATTTTGACGTAGATTTCTTTAAAGAATAAATCATAGACTTGATTATATTTTTGCCGCAGTTGACTTTTTTTGAAGAAACTGCCATTATTCTGACGAGAATACCTTCCGTAACAAATTTTACACTTGGATAGTTGAATTGAATAAAAAAAAATCTGAGATCCGTATCCGTATCCGCGGATCTACCTTTTTAATGATCCGGCACATCACTAATATAAAGTAAGGGACACATTACTGTGCCAAATAAGGCCAACGTATAGTTCAGTGACTAGTATCTTGCTCATTTATGATTCAATTAGCTCCAAAGTTGGCACATTTATCATATGACTCATTAAAATTAGGGAGAAAATAGTTACAGTTGACAATTTAAGTTTAAATTACGTTTTTCAGCAGTTTTGACAAAGTAAAGGGGATTTGACCTTATTAGGAACACGGATCATTAATCAGGCCAACTCCGAAAAAACGTCAAAAAGGGCAATCAAACTAAAAAAATGTTTAAATATCTATTGTCAAAGAGAAACTAAAACATTAACAGAAATTCCTTTTTTACTTCAATGGAAAGGAGAAAATAAATTTTCACTTACTGGGCACTGATAAGTCGTTTTGGGGGGGGGGGGGGGTAGGGGGGGTATCACTCCAGCGCACAGATGTCTAGCAAATGCAACACTGAATCATATGCTCCACCGGAGTATTAATTAAGACAATCGGGGCTTTATTGTCTGCAATCTACTTTTCTAGGGTTATCAAATCACAGGGGAAAAAATGACGGTACGCAGCAAAATTTTTCTGTTTGAATTCGTGAACTACATAAATTAAGCTTTCTAGAACAATCAACAACTTTCTTATACTAGTAAACTACAGTGCTGGCCAAATTAGTAGACTAAAGAGGGGTTTTTTTTTCTTTTTCTTTTTTTTTTTTTTTTGTTCTTTGTACACTATTTGTACTGAAATACTATTTTTTTTTACTGTTAAAGTACAGTACATACTGTACACTAATTATTACGTTATTTTAGCATAATTTAATGTTTGCAGGTGGGAGCACTGTCTGCTTCGTTTACGTTCTTTGTTTATCTACCTACCAGGAACATAACCTCAATCAGCTTAAACAGTTCACTAAATCTTTTTATTAGTGTGTTCTGGTTTATTTAAAGTTAGTTTTAGGTAATTAGTGAGTATGTGTATTGTGAGTATATATAATAGTGAGTATAAACAATGTCTTACCTCCTTTTTAAAAGTGTTAAGAAAGGGTGTAAACCTTGTGAAAAGTATGCCAAAAAGACTTAAAATGCTCATCAAGAAGAAGGGAATGCATACTAAATATTAGATAATTATTTCACTGTTCGTTAATGTGTCTATAGTTAATGAAGAATTAGTTCTATCGATGAAGAATTCGCTTTTAAACAGTCTTAGTCTAATAGTTTGGCCAGCACTGTACGGTGAAGCATGAAGAAACAAAATTTAGTGTAGAATAAGATCAGGAAGTTTTCAAACTCTTTTGTAATAATTATTGCTACACTTTTGCCTGTTGGTAATAAACAGATTATTGATAACATTCTTTCATCAGTTAGGCCCTCTAATGACGATAAAATCACGATGTAAAGAAGTTTTGCTATCCTACATAGAAAAATGGAAGTTGGCCTTGTTGATCTACATGGGTCCGTCTTAGACTCTTCCTTCTTACGAGCAATTTTAATATTCAAAGAGACTATAATGAAGCATCAGTTTTCTGTAGCAAACACTGACGATTTTTCCCGGTATCGTAAAATTTAAAAATTTAAAAAAACCCCGACTGAGTCGTAACTGTAGAATCAAGAGGGAAAATTGAAAATCTTTCTAAAAGCCTTGTACTATTAAAAATCAATTTCCAGCATTTTATTTGCTAACAAATAGAAACTGGCAGCAGATAAAAATTTCAAATCATTGCGTTTTAATTTCCTTGTCGGCTAACAATGAGTTCGGAGATTTATCGCGTGACTAAAGGCTTAGCCGCTATTAAAATATGTTTAAAAAAAAAAAACGTTATTGTTCGAATTCTATGCTACATGGAAGTTCCAAACACATTCTATCAGACGTGGGAAAATGTTTTCTTTATTTTGGCATTAAATTAAATTTTTTAAACATGTTTCCACTGCAAAAATCGTGCAAAACCATTTAGAGGTTTTTAATTAATATTTTCGTTATTTAATGCTATCCAAAAACACAACCTAACTAAGAACACTCTCGATCAACTCTTCGTTCGCACAATTTTTTTTTTTTTTTTTCAAAATCGGTCCATCCGTTTAGGCACTAGAGTGCCACAGACAAATACACATACACACAGATACACAGACACTTCAAATTTATAACCCCCTTCCTTTGTGTGTCGGGGGTTAAAAAAGGAGACACACTGAAAAAACGGTTTTACGTTTCTCAAGGAACTGAGTTAAAAAACTTAATATACTGAAAAATGTAAAATACGAGAAACACATAACAGCAAAATTGGTGATGGGACCCGATGAAAAAACGTTATATGTTGGGAAAATGTAAATTGGGGGGATTTAAAATCTGGTTTTTAACCCCCGACACACAAAGGAAGAGGGTTATAAGTTTGACGTGTCTGTGTATCTGTGTGTCTGTCTGTGGCACTCTAGCGCCTAAACGGATTTACCGATTTTGAAAAAACAAATTTTTGTTCGAAAGGAGAGTTGATTGAGAGTGTTCTTAACTAGGTTGCATCATTGGATGACATTCATTAACGAAGATATTAATTAAAAACCTCTAAAAGATTTTTCGCCATTTTTTGCAATGAAAACATAGTTTAAAATTCTAAAATTTAGTACCAAAGTAAAGGGAATTTTTTCCGCGTCTGATAGAATGTGTTTTGAACTTCCATGTTTCATAGAATTCGAATTATAACGTTTTTTAAAAGCGTATTTTAATAACGGCTAAGCCTTTATTCACGCGATTGATAACCGAATTCATTGTTGGCCGACAAGGAAATAAAAAGCAATAGTTTAAAATTTTTATCTTTTGCCAGTTTTTATTTAATAACTAATAAAATACTTGACATTGATTTTTAATATTAGAAGGCTTTTAAAAGGATTTTCAATTTTTAATCTTAATTCTGCAGCTGCGACTCAGTCGGGTTTTTTTTTTTTTTAATTTTTAATTTTATTGTTGCTTGTCACTGTAATGTATTTGTTTTTGCATGCAGCTGGACCATATGGCAAGCGTGTATTTACAGGCAAGCATAATATGTCGTATTGAACGTTTGTGAACAGATAACTTAATGTACGCTAAATGCAAGATCGAGAAATTTTCTTTTATTTTCTTGCATATGCTTCAAGTTTTAGAAACGGAGTACTTCTTCTGTAGTTGAAAATTTCTCATATTTTTTCTCCTATACGAAAAAAAAAAAGATACTTTCTTACATTAAAAATTTTCTCGTTAATTCGTAATGCGCTACAAAGTGTTAAATATATTTTGAAAGTTACAAGTTTGGTTCCTATCTCCTACTAATTTATAGCTTTATCTGTGTATAATGAAAATGGTTTAAACCAGAATGGAACAAAACATTAGCTACTGACATTAAAATTTGTGAAAACGGCATCTACTTTTTGCCGACATTTTAAGTGATTTTTTAACTATATTTATAAACATAATTATCTATTACATTTAAATCTTATTATCTACATCTACTATATTTAAATTTTATTGGTAAAATATGTACTATATGTAAGTTTTATTTCGAGTTTCATTTCTTATTTTGAATGAAATAACGATTAGTTAAGAACTACTTTTGTACAAAAATATAAGTGTTTATGCACTTAGGGAATCGAATAGTGTTACTATAAAGATAGTAAAAAATACAGCTGCATATACTCAATCTTTTCCGAATTCAAGATTTTAAAAGTTGAAAGACAGTAGTAATTCTTATTCGCTGCTTTTAGAAAATATACTTTTTAGTTTTTACATTGTATAAAAAACATCAAGATGATTTAAAAGTTCTGTTTTTTAAATGCAGTTTAATCTACTCCATAAAAAGATGTTTTTTTTTTTTGGTAGCCATTTAACCAATACCGAAGAAAAACTTTAATAAATATTTTAAGATAAAATTATTTTCAAAAACAAATTTATTACAGGGACTGAATTGTACTTTAATTTGCGGTTGTAGCTGCTCATGATAAAGGATTTCAAACTTTGAAGAATTAAGCTAATATAAATGGGCCCCAGTGGGCGGAAATTCTTTATTTTTTGCTTCGATTTAGGTGCTTTAACAAATGGCTGGGAAAGAAAAACTAAAAAAAAACAAAAGCTTCTTAAAAACTGCGCACGATACATTTTCGCTGTAAACAAAAGATTGAATATTGCATTGATAGCCTCAGGGAGCAATTCCTCAGAAAATATATTTTCTCGGAAACCATATTTTTCTAGTTGTTTTAATGCCATAGACAGATATTTTTCAACGTATAAGAAAGTTGCTATTCAATAAAAAATTTTATGGAGTTTGCTGAATAATTCTGTTAGGCAATGTAATTTTTGCATTACATTCTATTACTTACGAGTACATTTTTTCGATATTAATTCTATTGGCTCATTTATTTATTTTTTTAATTTAATTTTTGGAATATCATTTAAAAAAAAAGAAAAAAGAAATCGAAAATATTTTACAACTCAACCTGTATCACCTCTTTTTTACCTCTTTATTACTCAATCTTGTTTTTTTTTTTCTTTAAATCCCCAAGCAGTTTTTCTTTGTAATTTCCCGACCTCTATAAAAAAAAAATAATAATAATAACGCATTTTATAGGATGAAAATAATTCAGTTTTCAGAATAATGTTTAAAAAACATGTTTGGTTGGTTGGTTTATTTGGGTTTTTTGGCGCAAGAGCCCTAGAGGGCTATGCTGCGCCAAACAATGTTTTATTATAATACAATTTATTTTTCATTCAAGAATAAAGTCAAGTAAGTAGAAGTAAGCATATTTTGAAGTAAAAAGCATGAAACTTCAAGTACAAGTGTTAAAAAGGAGGGCCGAAAAAACATATAAACGTTAAAATCATTTAAACAAATAGAAGATAAAGAAAAAACAGACGAAACAATGTCTTGAAAAATATGGAAAGGACGAAATCACATAATGACGTTACGAACACCTAAATTAAAAAGGGGTAACCAATCTCACGGAGGAAGGAGTACAAATTGCGATGGGGAGATTCCCCAAGCAACTCTTTCAAAGATGGGTTAAAATTATTAAAATACTTAAAACGTATATGATTAAAATTTGGGCAGTTGCATAAAATATGCAACACTGTCTGGTTGACGTTACATTTAATACAAGTTGGAGCTGGTTCACGGCATAAGAGGTATTTATGGGTGAACCTGGTATGACCGATGCGAAGACGAGTTAATAAAACTTGTTCTCTCCTGGTAAGTTGTAATGATTTGAAACCTTTAGCCGACGGTTGGATCGAGTGCAATTTATTTAGTGTTTCAAGATTCCAGGTCCGCTGCCATTGTGTGTAAGACATTCAGAAATTGCGTTTTGAATGTCATCAAAAGGAACACTATTATCGACTATGATGTTTGCGGTTCTGGCAGCTGCATCGGCTGCCTCATTACCTGTAATGCCCACATGACCAGATATCCAACAAAAGGTAATTTGAAAATTATTTTCCATAAGATTTTTATATAAAAGATATGACTGGATGACTAAAGGATGGCTATTATTATTGCAGTGAGTGATGGCTTCCACTGAACTCTTTGAGTCAGTGCATATTACCCACTTTTTGTAAACGGATTGGGCTATTGATTGTAGAGATGAAAATATAGCTTTTATTTCTGAAGTAAATACCGAGCAAGATGTGTTTAATTTTTCTGCCGTAACTTGACCATTAATTATTGTAGAAAACCCGACGTGATCGTTTGCTTTTGATCCGTCAGTGAAAATGTCTTTATAACCAGAATACTTGCTTTTGATCTCTTGAAAGATTTGTTGATAAACTGTATCAGCAGCAGTTTGTTTGGGGAATTTCGAGAAGTCATTGATTATAGAAGGTATTACTTCGCACCATGGTTCAATTAGTTTTATTGTGTTGACAGTTTTTAAATCTGATAGCTGCAGGTCTGAGAGTATCCGACGCAGTCGGATCCCAAATGTTGAGGTCATTGAAGGACGATGTAGAAATAAAACAACATCATATGGATGAAAAATATGGAGGTGTAAGGGATGATTGATACAAGGTTTCGTTTTGAAATAAAAATTTAAAGAAAGTTTAAGTCGTCTATTGTTTAAAGTTTGTTCATGTGCAAGAACATACAGACTTTTTATAGGAGAGGTTCGGAAGGCTCCTGTGTATTTGCGCAGTGCCTGATTATGTATTGGATCCAGGACTTTTAGATAGCTTTTCGCTGCTGAGCCATAAATTTGACATCCATAATCAAGTTATGAGCGTATAAGAGCCCTGTAAATTCTCAACAGAGACTCTGTATCAGCACCCCAAGAAGTGTTTGCTAAGACTTTAAGGATATTCAATTTCAATAAACATTTTTTCCTCTGCTCTTGTATGTGTGGTATAAATGTAAGTATTTTGTCAAGTGTGAGGCCAAGGAATTTTCCTTGATCTTTTACAGCTATAGGTTGATTGTTCAGAAGAAGATTTGGATGAGGATGAAGACCTCTTTTACGGCAGAAATGAATACAGAATGTTTTTTGTACAGAGAAACTGAAGCCATTTTCCTCCGCCCATTGTGATACTTTATTTACAGCAATTTGGAGTTGTCTTTCAACGATACTCATGTTTGATGAAGAAAAAGAAATTTGAAAATCATCTACGAACATGGTACCTTTTACAGCGAGGAGCAATTGATCAATTAAGCTATTGATTGCTTTTATAAAAAGAGTTACGCTTAGTACACTTCCCTGGGGTACTCCTTCTTCTTGAATGAAGGTATCCGACAGAACAGACTTGACACGTACGCGAAAAGTACGATCTCTCAGAAAATTAGTAAGAAAGATGGGTAGGTTTCCTCGCAATCCATACTCGTGCAGGGTTTAGAGGATCCCATCCCTCCAGGTACGGTCATATGCTTTTTCAATGTCAAAAAATACGCTCACAAGATGTTTTCGTTTGAGAAATGCTTCTCTTATTGATGTTTCGAGAAGCAGTAGGTGCATCTATGGTGCATCTTCCTGAATCCACTTTGATATGAAGATAGCAGATGGTGCGACTCCAAAATGTACATGAGCCTGGCGTTGACCATCCGCTCCATTACTTTACAAAGGCAGTTTGTGAGAGCTATAGGTCTATAACTCTCGGGTTTATCAGATCGTTTGTTTAGTTTAAGAATAGGAATTACTATTGCTTGGCTCCAGAATTTGGGGAATTTGTGCTCAAAATAAATTCTATTAAATAGTCTCAGAATATTTTTTAATGAAGACATGCTTAGATTTTTTAACGTGCTATTGTGTATTTCGTCAGGGCCAAGTGATGTGTTTTTTGATTTTTGTAAAGCAATATTTAGTTCTTGAAAGATAAATTTTGTGTTGTATTGATTAAAAATGTTTGAATTAAAATCTAGAACTCTTTGTTAATTGCGTGATTTGATTGTTAAAAACTTTGCCAGTAGTTATTTGCACTGGAGACTTCTGCCAAATGAGTCGCCAGGCAGTCAGCCACCTCTTTGTGATCAGATAAAAGTTGACCATTTTTCTCCAGAATGGGAGCGCAAGACGTATTAAAGTTACCAGAATTTTTTTCAATTTTACCCCACACTGTCTTAGATGGGGTGGACGTCGTGATTGTGCTGACATAGGCCTGCCACGAGTCCCGCTGGCTTTTTCGTCGAATCTTCCGAGCTTCCGCACGAGCTCGTTTAAGTGCAACAAGTTTTTGTGTGGTCGGATAACGACGAAAAGTGTTCCATGCTTTTTTTTTTTTTTGTGCCTTATGAGCCTCCTGACAATCAAAGTTCCACCAAGGTTTAGGAAATTTGATCCTACCTTTAGTGGTTCTTGGAATAGCGACGTTCGCTGCCGTCAAGATAATGTCGGTTACTCGGCTTACCGCTACATCTATATCAATATTAGTCACGTCATCTGATGTTATTTTTGCCATCTGGGTAAATGCTGCTCAATCAGCTCGATCAATGCGAAGTCGGGCTTGCTGATGCTGTTGATGGCCGCAGCGTCCAGTAGAGGTTATCCTGATCGGAAAGTGGCCACTGGTGTAGAGACCACCATCCACCTGAAAATCCCAACGTGGCAGAAAAGAAGGTGAGCATTAGGACTCGACCGATGCATCGGCCAGGCCGATGCATCGGCGCCGATGGTTCAACAATTTAGCCATCGGCATCGGCGGCCGATGCTAACTTGCAGGAAACATCGGCCCATCGGCTTTAAAAAACATCGAAAAGCCGATGGAACTGGCCGATGTTTTTGAAAAAAAAAAAGACCTCTGTTGTTTTACTTTTCAATATAAAGTAAAGGGAGTTACTGTTTTCATATAAAATTATTTACATAAATTTCAGCATGCATTTCTATTTTAGTCACCCCTGAAAGAGTTTTTAATACTGCAATCAGGTACCAAACAAGTTAATTATTGCGTTGTTTCTTGCGGCTGGATGTACGTATCTCTCATAAGTCATAACTCAAAAATGGTAAGCTGTAGAAGGCTAAATTTTCGCATGTGGGGTGTGCGTACGTTCCAGTTGTGCACTTCCCTTTTTGTTTTCGATCGGGTGTTCTAAAAAGCCTATCACTCATATTTTACTCATTTTTTGTGGCTATTGATTACTTATTTCAATGCAAAACTAATATAGCGTCTCAGACTAACGATAATTTGGTGATATATTGACGAATTGAAGACTATGGAAATAAATATGAGATGGCGAAACTGGTTTTGTTTCATTTTATCAGATTCCCGTTTAACCGATGGTAATTTTTTAATTTTTCGATTTTAGTAATATGAATCACAGTAATGAAGTCTTTTCTGTATCGCTTCGGCAGAGCTACAAGTTTGAGGCCCGGCGAAATACATTTTGGGGCCTAATTCTCTATCACAGAAGTTGTAAAACATTTAGTATAAGCATTTTTGTAACTCTTACGGTGCCCCTATGGTTGTGGGGCGTCTCGCGCAATTGCAACATTTGCTACATTTTAAATCCGCCACTGAACGTCAAAATAAACTCGGGTGCAAGTTTTAAAAGGGTTTTTCTGCTTAATGTTTATGATTGTTTTGAACTCTATTTTTTACGAATATTTTTTGTATTTCCGAGAACTCTTGCGTGCCCCTCCTCCCACTCCCTTAATTTCTGAAATTAAACTCTAGTTGCACTTCTGAATTGTTTGAAACTAACACCATTCATAAAATTAGAGATTTTTTTTCAAGCATCTATTGTTTAGGAAGAATTTAGAGCATTAATGTAAGAAATTGATTACAGACGTTTTGAATGGTGACATAATGCGGAAATAAAAGGGACTTTTGAATTTTTTCTTCTTTAGTGCTGAAGTAGATTCAGAAATGCTTCCGAGGCGTTGGTGGTAGCGGTTCTGTATTAAAAAAAATGAGGCCGAAGGTTAATGTTGTGAGTTACTCCAAAATCAGAGGGTGATCCCCTAACCCACCCTCGTCGTTTCAAGCATTTCTTAAATACTTAGCAATTATTTATTTTGGTCCAGAAATGTCATTTTGCGCATTTCTTATACTTGTTTCACCTATATTTCGTAATGCGCCATCTTTTTTGCATCATTAATAGCGATTGATTTTTTTTTTCTGTTGTAAGTAACTATTTTTATGTATTTATATAAAATCAATGAATAAGTTATTTTTGTTTTCATCGTATTTTTAATAATATGTTATAGAAAAGTTTCAAGGATTTTCTATTATAACATTTTTTAAATTTCAGAAAATTGTTGTTATATTGAATAAAAAAATTTTGAAAAAAAAATAGAACCGACTTCAAAATTGCTCTAAAAAGTGAAAAATAATTTTATTCTTTAAACACCATCGATAATGCTTTTAAACATAATTTTTGAAGTTGGCGCAAAAACAAAACGTAAAATCCAGTGTAACCATGCTTTGTTCATATTTTTTTCAGAAAAGCATCCAAAGTTACGAACGAAACATTTATATCGTTATTCAAATATGTTGTCATCAATGCATAATTTATGTGATAGTGAAGAAACTGGACCTGGTTATATTTATAGTTGTAGTTGAGTTATGACTGTGAATGATTTTATCTATCGTTTTTGCGCCAACTTCAAAAATTATGTTTAAAAGCATTATCGATGGTGTTTAAAGAATAAAATTATTTTTCACTTTTTAGAGCAATTTTGAAGTCGGTTCTATTTTTTTTTCAAATTTTTTTTATTTTATTCTTTTTAGTGTAAATGTAGATATTTCAGTAAAAGTAAGAAGTTACCTAGTAAGAAGTTCGGCTCTATATCACTGTATTGCTATAGAAAAGCCTTTATTCAAAATTATCATTTCAATTACTATTAATGTTATATGGCACCAAACTTTATAACAATGAGTTTCATATTGTCGCGTAGATGAAGATAGCGAAGACAATGTGAAAGCCAAATGAAGCGAATACTCGTTAGTCTCAACTCGAGATCTTTATTCGGAACCACGAATGCACGTTACATCTCCTTATATACAACTTGAGAAAGTGCTGGAACTTTCCAGACTTGGAAAGATACAGAAATTAATAGAACATTCGAGAAAATACGGGAAACAGTAAAAACAAAATTTTAGTAAAATTCACTTTGTCCTAGTCGGGATTTGAACCCGGGTCGCTCGTGTGGGAGGCGAGAATTCTACCACTGAGCCACCGTTATCCACGGATGAAAAGTGCGTACTTCGCTATAACATCATTTTAATCATTTAATAGGGAAATTGCGTAAAATGTACTGTTTTTTGCCCATAACTTTTTTTCTAAAGAACAAATATGGTCAAACAAAGTAATGGGACCTAAGTTGAGCCATCCCCTATCCATTAAAAAAAGAATCATCAAAATCGGTTCACTAGGTGAGACGCTATGAGTGGACAAACAAAAAAAAAACATACATACGGTATGAACTGATAACCGCCTCCTTCTTGAAGTCGGTTAAAAAAAATAATTTGAACTGTTTTTAGTGCTTCATACATGATTAAACAATCAAACTGTTCAATATTACTTATGCAAACATCAGATCAAGTAGTGTATGTATTCAGTTATTAACTTGGTGTAAATATTGAGTTTGTTTTTTGTAGTTGCGTTTTAAGAACCTCGCTCTTTTCATGGCTATTTCCTTTTTCAGCAAAATTTATGTCATTGTTATAGCTTTTATGAAGAATGCAAACTTTTCTATTCATAAATTTTAAATAAGTATAAAAGTATTCCTATTATGATTTAATATTTTAACTTATCTGTTTTGTTTAATTTGATGACTAAAAATGTCTACGTGCAATCTTTCCCCTTTAATTGCGTAATTTGTTGACGATTTTATAGTTTTATTTTTAATTTTTTTTTAATAATTAAGCAACATAATTTGATGTTTCTTTTAACTACGTTTAGTGTACCTAAATCCATACATTATTACAATATTACTGAAATCTTAGTTATATGTTCAATCCAAAAAGAAAAAAAAACGAATCAATTGGTTCTTAAACAGTCTCTTTGTTTTTCTTCCTTTTTTTTCTTTCTTTCTTTCTTTTTTTTTTTTTTTTTTTTTTTTTTTTTTTTTTTTTTTTGCTGTTGTTCTTTTTTTTTTTTGCTGTTGTTCTTTGTCTTCCATTATACAGTAGTCAAAAAAGGAGAAGCATAACTACACCCTATACAGATTGTACGTAAGACCATCCAAAAAAAAATTCGGGGGACAAACTGTATAAAGCCTTACCCAGAGTAGTTCACATTACCGAAGCACATTCACCTTCAAAAGGTCACCTTGAGGGACTATGTACTTCTGCCAGTGTTCATATAACTTTTGGAAACACTCCTGGAAACCATTTTTCGCTACCTTCTGTGATGCGTCTTTATCTTCTCCTAACGGATGAAAGCGGCGTCCGTGCAAATGTTTTTTTGCTGAGAACAGGTAAAAGTCACACTGAGCTAAGTCCGACGAAACGTTACGTTATTTGTTTGTCATATCGGAGTATTGACCAATCGAACCGTGCATCCTCAACATGAAAGTCGCCTTCTTCCCCACGATGAAGTTAAAGCAGCAGCGCAAGAGGCCTTACAGGAGGTTGCAATAATTGTCTTCGAGGAGTCCTTCTAAAAGCTATACGAACGTTGGCAGAAGTGCATAGTCGTTCAAGGTGACTATTTTGTAGATAGATGCACTTCGATAATGTGAACTATTCAGGCTAAGGTTTTATACAACTTGTCCTCGAACTTTTAGATCATACTACGTACGTATGAGTTTTCAACGTACTATTTCCTAACATTTTTGAGTGACGCAAGTTTACGTGCATGCAGACATAACAAGAGAATTTGCGATAATTAACTAAGGAGGCGTTCAAAATGGATATTTAAGTCATCTATATGTTCTTAGGTACATATGCATGTACAAATGTGCTGAAAAAACGTGTGAAGTTTAAATTGGGTGATCCTAAAATAGAAATTTAGGCCGAAATCTAATTTTTTTTTCTTTTTGTGATTGCAATTTTTTATTCGTAGAAAGTAAGTAAAGTGAAATAAATCAATGATCCTTTAAATCCCTGAAAATCTTATCAATTAATTTCTGATAGATTTTTTTTCTTTTTTTTGCCATCGGCCAACGGCATCGGCCATCGGCCATCGGCAATCAGCCATTTGGAGGAAAACAATCGGCCATCGGCCATCGGCCACCTTTGAACAATCGGCCAACAATCGACATCGGCCCATCGGCCAAAAAATGCCATCGGTCGAGCCCTAGTGAGCATATTACGAGATCGATAGCATGGTAAGACTGGGTAGGTAGATGAAAATAAGTGTTTTCACCGTTATTAAGAACGCAAAGGTCATTGTCTTCAATAAAATTTTCTATTGTTAAACCTCTACTGTTGGAGTCTGGACTCCCCCAGAGAGGATTATGGCCATTGAAATCCCACAAGATGACAAATGGGGGAGGAAGTTGATCGACCAGTGTCTGCAACTCCACGCTTCTCAAGTCGTAAGAAGGTGGAGTATATATAGAACAAACTGAAAAGCGAGTGAAGGTGAACTCGCGTAGCTACTGCTTGCAGCGATGTGTTGATATTGAGCTGGTTAGATGCATAATCATTAGAGATTAGCAATGCCACTCCTCCACAACGACGGTCTCCTGACAAGCAGTCCTTGCGGTATATGTCAAAACCTTTCAACCTCGGTCTATTAACAGGGGACAGAAATTTTTCTTGCAGACTATGGCCAGTTGGTGATATTCGACAAGATCTTTTATGTCCGTGACATTAAGCGAGTAACTCTGACGATTCCAAGAAAGAATGCTCAGGGCCATGAAGAGAAAAGAAAGGAGAAACGGCCGGGAGAAGAGGAAGCAACTCATGAAAGAGGATGGTCCGTCCACCCTTCATCGTCGGATGGCGGAAGGTCTTCAAAGTCAACATCCTCATCTTCCTCCTGGGGAGGAAGTTGTTGGTACTTAGTCAATTTTACTTTCTTGCTAGAAAGTAAAAAGTCCTCTTTTTTTTTTAATTATGAAATTTAGGGGGCGTCTGTATTGAGGCTACCCCAATTTTTGCGCGCGTTTGGATAATTTTCTTTTTTTCAATTGTTTTCTTTTGCTTTTGATTATTTGTATTGTTTGAAATAAATTTAGCTGAGTAGCTTGTACTGGGGTTTTGAGCAGTTTGAATTTTAATTTCGTTAGAACTTTTTTGTGTTGTTTTTGAAATATTGAGCTGTTTATTTGTTGGTTTAGGTGAGTAAAGTAGCTTAGTGCTGGTTATTGTGTTTATTTGAGGATCTCTTTGTGTACTTATGGAATTGAATACTTGTCGTACTGCTGCAGCATATGATAGTCCAGCTGAGAGCGTACGAGACTGGACAATTTTTCTTGCGTCGGGGTATGATATATTCTGTGTGGTTTTGATTACTTGGATTTCTTTTTCGGAGAGCCATTTAGGGCACTTTCTAAAGTAGGATGGGTGGTCTCCTTTGCAGTTGACACATTTATATTCCTTTTTGCATTCATTGCTGTCGTGGCCGGGCTCAGCGCACCTGGCACAAGTTTCTGTACCACGGCATGACAACCTGAAATGCCGAAAGCGCTGGCACTGAAAGCACCGTAGCGGGTTTGGAATATAAGGTCTTACAGGACATGAGAGATAACCAGCCTTGACACGTGAAGGGAGGATAGGTGTACTAAAGGTTAGAATAACATATTTAGTAATCTGTATTTCGCCATTGCGTTTGACGGTGATCCTCTTCACTCCACTTACGTGTTGGTCCTTCATTTCTTCTAGAATTTCCTTCTCTGGTGTAAATAGAAGGTCTGGCTCCGAAATGATTCCCCGAGAAAAGTTCAATGTTGAGTGTGCTGCGACTGTACAAGGATACGGACCTAATTGTTTGATAGCTAAAATAAGTTGAACTTGTTTTAGGTGCTTTATTTGTACTAATGATTCCCCTGTGCGTGTTTTTTTTTTTTTTTTTTTTTTTTTTTTTTTTTTTTTACTGATTGAAACTCACCGATAAGGTTTACTAAGGCTTTAGTAGTTAAAAATGGAGAAACAGCAGTAAATGTAAGATTTTCGTTCCTTTTGATAAGAAAACATTTTGCAGAGGTAAGCGATTCATTCTGACGCTCCTCACTTGGGGGAGAAAGGTCTTTAGTTTGATTTAATGCAAGCATGGACCGGACAACTGAGGGGAAAAAACTGGGGGCTAGCCCCTGTGTAGCCCCCCTGCACAGTGGTGAGGCTTTTACACCAGGGTTCGCCTGCTATCCCTGACGTCAACCGTTTGGGGCACCGACTACCCTCGGTACCACGCAGCCATCGGCACGGCAGACACACCTTGGCTTAGGGGGTTTTGTCCGAATTTGGTAAGTGTGATGAGGGAAGGAAGGGAACAAAAGTCCCTTCCCGCCGATATTCTGTTTGAGCAACTGGGGATTCACTACTACTCCCAATAGTTCGCCCTGAACTCACCACACCGCAAGCCCCCCCCCCACCACGACAAGGTATACGGACACGGGGGGGGAGGTTAAAAAACATGTATCCTTTGACAGGAAATTATAGGAATGAGGGAAAAAATACTAATAATAAAAGAAAGCTATTTCAAAAAATATAAATGTTTAAGAGGTAGGGTAAGGGCACCAGTAACATACAAGGGTCCAGTAAAAGACAGTCATTAGTTTTGAATTAAATAACAAGAATTTTAGGCGAGTAAAACTGATGTTGCTGTGGCCTATAAATACAGTTCAACCGTCTAGTGTTATTCAGAGTGAATTTTATGAGCCAGTTATTATTTAAGAGTCAGTAGTGGAAGATTATGAGCAGCTACCACGAAGTCAGCTGGTGTTTCATGTTCATTTGAATTTAAAAGGCTTTAGTTCTAAAAATAAAGAACTTTTTCACATTTTGAAGAGATTAAGGTGATTTTGCCCAGTAGGGGAAGTTGTACCCGCGGACGAAATTTACATTTCAATTTTTGCTGGTCTCTGAATGAATAATCGATCGGTAAAATTTTCTGGCAGAATCTACAACTTATCATCTAATTTGGCAATTTTTGTCAGGTGAAAATCTCAAAGCTTTCAACTGCAAATTTTTTTTTTCTTTAATGTGATCTTTTTTGTCCGTTGGTACAACATCCCGTTCACCCCACGGACAGTGGCCTTTGTATCCATGGACATGTAAAAAGTAATAAATACATAGATGTGATGAACTAAATTATACTCAATACAGTTTCATAAGCCATTTTATATTGAAAACCTTTAAATATCCATTGAAAATACCATTAACATTAGACAAAAAAAAAAAAAAAAAAACAGAAATCAAACTTTGAAAATTTACCGAATACATAAGTTCCCCCCCCCCCTTTTTTTTAAATTGTCCTTAATTTTTAACATCAGTGAACTCTTAAAAGAGAATTTATTACTCTCAAGAGAGCCTAATATGTTTTTAATTAAAAAACATAACTAGATACATGACTAGTATGACTTTCTATGTACCTGTATAATGACTTCAATTTATGTGAAAATTGAAACCTTTACAAAATTAACCCATTACAAAAAACTTAATTTCGATTAACTCAACAAAAACTCAGAAATTTTCGAAAATCCAGAAAAGTCGACTTCAAATGAAAACAGCTGGGATTGATGTCTGTAGATCCTAATACAACAGGTGGGGGTTACTTCAACTCTATGTCTTCAATCCCTACTTCAAATTCATCATTGTTGAAAGTAAATTTCGAACGTTGATGACAAGGCTCCATTTTCAGGTACTTCACATTGTAAGAAGGTTCAGTGTGACCCAAGAACACTAAAAATCGCCGTCCGTGGGAACACATGGTTAGGTGTCCTTGTGTACAAAGGTACGCCACTTTGGTTTCGTAAGCCAGTCACATCGACAGGACCAGTTTCGCGAAATTAAAAATCAGAAACAACACCTTCAAAACATAGGGAAACATGATACCTACAACAAAAATGAATAATACAATACACGACGTAAAAAAAAAAAGAAATTGAACTTTTTTTTTAAACTTATATCCTACTAAAACCAAAAAATTGCGATAGAATTTTACATGTTCGTTTGATGGCGTTGAAACTTCTTAAGATACTGTAGAGGGCTGAGACACATACGCTAAACCCCCGATCCAATTTTTCTCGACAATACCCGGAATTTCCCGATCAACGTCCGTAGGTACAGCAGCTTCCGCTACTCATCCTTTCCTCATCCTATCTGTTGCTGGGTATGATCAGTATTTTCGGTGTCTGTTACTGGGGGATCCGACCTGTTTTCGCGATTGAGCAAATAAAAATAGAATTAACTAATTCAGAAGATCCAGAAGTAGCTAAACGTAGATGTGATGTAGTTTCATGAGAGAAAAATAGTTTAAAAAGTCTAAATGCATTAAAAGGCTCAGAAAAATTGAATTAACCTGAGAGCGATGTCTTAAGCATCTCTGTTACTGATGTTATTACTCTAATCATAGTTATTTGCTTGATAAAATATCTAGTTCCTTGTATTATCCAATTGCTTTGTTTTTACTTATTTACTAAAAATTACGAAACCTACTGAAAATTTCTGTTAAGAAATGTTATTTTAGGAATACATGGTATCACTAGCCTTTTTCCAGTTATTCATTACATGCGCTCATTTTATGTTGCGTAATTTTATTTGTTACGGAATGTCACTTTTTAAAAATAGAATGAAAATATTTCATAACCTTAATGCTGTCATATTCTTTTTCCCACAACAGCATTTTGTTGTGCATTCATTCTGAAATTTTTTTGATTTCAATTAAGAAAAAAAAATGCGCATTTTATTTGATGTGAATAAAAATATTAGAAAAAATTTTAAAACACAAGAAGGTAAATAAAATGTCAAACAAATCTCATTGAACTAGAAACTAGAGAAATGAGAAAAAAATGCTAATAATGAAATTAACTATTTTAAAAATGTAAATTTTTAGCAGATAGTGATAATTACTTGCTTAATGAAACGTATCGAGTTTCTTACATTACTTAATTACTTTATTTTTTATGAATCGGAAACGCATTACTTTTAAATAACATTTAAGCAATATTTAAAATGAGTCCATTAGAAAAAGACTACAACGACAAGGAGTTTAAAAGAAAAAAGTTATAAAAATTGCTAGAAAATCTGTTGAGATAAAAGCGGGGTTATTTAAGTTTTTTTTAAAAAGAATGGCAAAGAAAAAGGAGGAATATTGAAGGAAGAAATGTGGAAAATGTTGCTGAATTTATGAAAAAGACTCTATTTATAGTGCATTTTTTACCTATTACTTACAATAAAATCCGTAGCGTTAAAGAATTTATCCCTTGTTTGATTATAGTTTAGTTTACTTTTTCATCGGAAATTGTTTTTTAACTGAAATAGGGAGCAATCTTGGTACTTTCTTGCGTAAAGTAGAAAAAAGGTGTAATGATCATTACAGAATTCCGGTGAAGAAAGAACGACATGGTTTTAAGTCACAAAATAAAAGTGTTTTTTTGGTAGGTATATGTTTTAAGTCAAATAATTCCATTATTTGATTAAGAAAAAAAAGAATATAGCTCTTAGCATGCTAGTTGCAGATTACTAAATTTTACCTTACGTTTATTTAAAAAAAAAACAATATAATGTTCATGAAATGCATATTTTTGTCTGATATATAACAATGTTCAAAACTTCGGGTAGGGCCGGGAGTTTAGCCGCACTTTTTTTGAGCAATCACGATTGCTTATTGTTCTCACTTGATTGTCCTTGATGTTGTGGTTCCTTTTTCAGCTTATACCAGGGGCCTCTGCAACACCACCGCCCACCGGCGCGGCTCCTGTGGTCCTGAACACTTTCCCCCAGAATCCACTTCTGCTGGACGGTGGCGTCCATGTCCTACACATGCATGCTCATACATATTCACACTCACACACGCGCGCGCCTTTACACACATACACACACACACCTACTTGCACTCACTTAAGCCTATACACACACACTCAACTTTACACACATAACCAACCAGGAGAAGAGATATGCTTGGGGAGGGGGCGTTTCTAGAAACAATTACTCCAATGAGTAGGGTCTTGTCGCAACTCGTGATTGCGAAAAATATAATTTGAATTCAAAGTTTCAGAATTCAAATTAGAGTTGATTGGGGGAAGTGGGGATCACAGGTCTTTTTTTGAGCAATTACGATTGCTTATTGTTCTCACTTGACTGTTTTTGGCGTTCCTATGATTTTATTTTCCCACCAGCACACTCCGCAGCATCACCGTCGACCGGCTCCTCACGATGCTGCACCTCTAGCGAAAACCGTCTCCAAGTTTCGTCAATATCCTACACTTACACGCATACATACACGCACCTACACACATATACATATATACACCTACACACATACATACCCCTACACACATACACGCACAAACACACACACACACACCTACACACTTACATACACATAACTACCTACATACTCACGCCTGCACACAGACACAAACACATATGCCTACACACACATACACATACCCTCCCCCCCCACACACACATACACGCAACTACCCACACACTCACACACTCATGCCTGCACACAGACACAAACACACATGCCTACACACATACACATACCCTCTACACACAAACACGCATACCCTCCTACACACAAACACACATACCCCACACACAAACACACACGCCTACATATACACACACACTCGTGATTGCGAAAAACATAATTTGAATTCAAGATGCCAAAAATTAATTTTTTTTTTTTTTTTTTTTTTGAGCAATCCGAATTGCTTATTATCCTCACTTGACTGCTATTGACGTTCCGGTTCATTTTTCAATGTTCCCACGTAATGATCATCTCTAGTAATATATAAGGCAACAGCTCATCCATATTAGTAATGTATTTCAAGTGCTAAATATATTTATTTATTTCATTTTCCAAACTGCCGAACTGCGACACCTCATTGTTGAAAAGTAAAAGACGCACGAGATCGTGTTCGATAGATTTTTAGTTTAACTGAGCGACGACTTCTTGAGGTGTGACAACGTTATGTGTGATGTTAATAAAATTTGATTTATTTTTATAATATAATGGAGTCAAATTTATATACAAAATTAGGTTGTTGGTTTATACCTTACCTTAGGTTGGATTATAGCTTATAGTTTTGTCATGCTTTGACGAAAACTAATCGATGAAGAACGTGTTATCGCACTATTAACGTGCTAAGATGCTATCGCAATGCGGAATGAAAAAACATCTTTTGGATGCAAAACTTGCAACTTGCCAGCATTCAAATAAAAAGGGCCCGAAGGGTCCATCGCCAGACGCAGATATTTTTTTTTCTTTTGCGGCTGCGTAAAAAAACCTATGGTGCATTATGCTGTGCTATTGAATGATTATCATACAACATGTGTACTACGACAAAAAAAAAAGATATTTGATATTTTTTCAATTTTGAGAATTTTTTTTTTCAATTGTGAGGGAGATATGCAACACTTGGCATATCGTACAGAATTAAACAAAGTCCTGAAGCATTATTTATTACTAGTGGTACCCGCACGGCTTTGCCCGTAGTAGAAAAATTAAAAGGTTTTTGGTTCGCCTGTATATTTATAAAAAATGTATGGTGAATTTCTCGCCAAATGGCTTCCCCATGTTACGGTTCCACATTATGATAACTTGGTAATTTACTCGTCCATCTTATGATAATTTATCTCTAGAAAATGTTCTTAAAATTGAAACAGAAAAGGAACAAAATCGTATTTTCGAAAAATCGCTTTAAGGTGCTTACCCCCATGCTACAAACTAATTCTGTGCCAAATTTCATGAAAATTGGCCGAACGGTCTAGGCGCTATGCGCGTCACAGAGATCCTGACAGACAGAGATCCGAACAGAGAGACTTTCAACTTTATTATTAGTACAGAATTAAAAACAAAAAGGAACCCGATTCTTGTAGTGCTGTGAAATTGATGATGCTTGAACATTCTTTAATATCTAATCATCCATCATGGGATCCTCAAGCAATTGAAAATTATTTCTTCATTTTTATAAAATGTTTCATTTTGGACCTTTTCCCCTCAATTTGATTTAATCTCAGTCCTACTATCAATGGTGGCTGAGAGTACTGTGGTTTCTTTTATTATGTGCTGTGCTATCACCAGGCTAAGTCTGAAAATGAGGTACTTTATTCAGGTCCGTAGTAAGGGATGACTGTTTTACGCTGCTAGTTCTAGAATCCGCGTGCTGTTGAATTGATTTGAAGTATTTTGATTAGTACTTTACTTGAGGAGTTTAGTTTCAAAACGGATTATATCCAGTTTTATATTTTTTTCGCAAAACGAAAAAAAAAAAAGTTTTACGCACAAGCACTAACTGTTAGAATTTCGAATTTCTCCCAACGTTTTGGTAGAATACCAAGTGACTATTGGCATAAGTCTAAGAAATATTCCTAAATTTTACCAGCTCTAAATTGCCAATTTTATTTTGGATGTATTTATTTTGTTGTAAAACCGTAGATATAATCCCTTCTTGCAAAAAAACACACATTTTTCTCATAAATAGACTTTTTTAGATTGACACAAAATATTCAACATTTTTTAACTTTTTTTTTTGAATCTCTACTTTATTCCTTCTTACTTACTTTATTCTTTTCATTGAACATTTCAAAAAAAAAAAAAAAAAAAACGACCTTCGATCCAATTAAGTATGAACAATGAAACCATCCAAACCGATTATAATAACCCCGTCGTAGGTATTAATATTATTAGATCGCAATTTTTATCACTATTTGATTATTCATTAATCACAATTTAAAAGTAAAATCAATTATTTAATATTTATTTAGTAACCACAATTTGAAGTCGCGCTTGCCTAACTGATAACAGACTTGCACAAGGTGCAAGGTGCTGCGATCTCTTAATACGGACCGGTATCAGGCTTGATTGGAAATAATCAGCCGGTGATTCGCTCCGCTATTTTATTTGTAAACTACAATAAACTCCCGATTATCCGCGGAATTTGGTGGCACAAGTGCTGCGGATAATTAAAATTGCGGATAAACCGTAAAAAGGCTAAAATGAGGAACAACAAAGGTAAGAACCTCAAAACCAAGGCTGTATTGATTCATTGTACAGTGAAAATGTATGCAATACGGTAAAAATATTTTGTATTTTTGTACAACAGAACTTAACATCAATAAAGAACAAGGGTATGTGCGATAAAGAAAGAGCAAAAAAATAAATAAATAAAACAAAAGCAACTATAAGTTTAAATTTACAATTTTTAGAGAAAACAACAGCCATTGGTTTCTGCTTCTTTGTGCTAAAATACTTGCTCCTGCTTACTGAATGTCTCACGGATAATGCGCCCCGTGGATAATCCGCTCGCGGATAATCGGAAGTTTACTGCACTTTGGAATTAGAAGTAGCAAATTCAAAGTTGGATATATGAGCCCTTTTGATATGAAAGTGAATGTGTGGGTACCGGCAAATGAGGGATAGGTTCCACTTTGCTGTAAAAGACCTGGCGAGAAGTAAGGGAATGGATATAAACCATATAGGTGGTAAAATCAATGTTTAAGCATTTTTTAACAGTAGATATATACCACTTCGAGAAGAAAGAAATTCATGGTTCTCTATATGGCTTATATTAGAGATTCTGAAAACGAAAAAAAAAACCTTTTTTTCAAAAGTAAATATAAACCGTTTTGAAAGTAAACTCCTCACTTGATGAATTTGCTTCCTCTTGTGTTGTTGATTTTGTTACCAACACTTTTCTGTCTGCCATTTCCTAGAACAAATGATCTCGAAGTTCGTTGTTGTCGAGTAATACACAATTTTAATGCAACTGTGTATAAATGTGCGTTGAATCATCGTTTCGAAACATATCAGCTATAAAATACCAATGGAGTTTATTCCTTCAGTCAAAAGTACTACTCTTAATCATAGAAATTGATAGAATAAGAAAAAAAAATAATAACATGGACCCAGAAAATACTTTCATTTTCTCAACAATTATTTTTTAATTAATTTTTTTTAATGTCTGATTCTTCAAACAAGGCGTGGTCTTTATGACGTCACAAATGATATCCTTTGGCGCATTTTTCACTGCGTTTCTACGTTATGATAATTAAGCAGCGAATTAAAAATTGCCTCTACGCTTGCTATCAACCCTATCGTTGCCAATACACGTGAGTAAAGATGCGAATTAAATATTGTGCTCTTCTGAATGGCAACAGTGAATGGCATTTCATCGTTTGTGATGTCATCGGCAGAAGTGTAAAAAATGAAAGCTCACCGATTAAAGTAATTTTTTTTTAAATATTAAACTTAGTCAAATTATTTTAAAAAATTGTCAGATTCTATGCTTTTAAGCATGCTCTTTCAGAAGAAAATACTTTTAAAATTTTGGAAAGGACCCCATTGTGAAATAGCAGTTTTTGTCTCAAACTCGTAAGCAGCACCAAACATAACGTTTATGTATTAAATTTTGAGCAATTTAATTCAGCCATTAGTTGACTGTGAAATAAGGAATAACAATGGATAATTGCACAAATTGGAGATGATTCGGTGTTAAAGGAACCCCCTTTTCAATTCAAAAGAATTGAGCTTATGGAAGAAAAGATATCCGACGAACGCTTTTGTCAATTCAATTCCTTTGCATTGAAATAGGCGTTTCTTGTTACGCCGAAACACGTGTATTCAGTAATCTGCAATTTAAGCATGTATACGCCATTATTCCTCATTTCACTTTTCAAGCATAATTAACATTCAATCATCTCTCAATGCTTGACTATTAGATTTTAAAAAAATTACCTCTCGATTAGCAGTAAGTTATCGCCCTTAAGCCAGGGCTAAGGCAGAACTGTATTGTCGGTATATTATATGTAGTTCGTTCGGTCTTAGCCTTGGCTTAAGGGCTGTTAATCGCGGGGTCCACTGCTAATGCGGTGGATAGTCTCACGTGGAAAATAACCTAACCAGGAAACATCACGAGTTCAGTAATCATGAAAAAAGTTAAAAATGGTCGCATTCGAAAGAGTATCTTTAGAAAAAAATTTGACCCAAATATTGTGTGCCCTCGTCCTTTTGTTTTTGAGATATGGGGGGTCAAAGTCTGTCGAAATCTTACGAAAATTCGCCAAATTTAAAGACTTGGCAAGAAATGGAAAATACCACGTGATTTCATCGCCTGCGTCTAGCAAGACTCTCATTTCCATTTCTGGTCATCTGCAAAGCGCGTAAACGATGTTTCGAATTAACCCTTTACTTGTGTGGGCAAAATTAAAAAGTAACTATGAAGCCTGTGAAATGGAAACTAGAGAGCTTTATCCAGAGGAGCTACAACTTTATAACGAAATTGAACGTAGGATTTAACTTTGTAATCGTGATAATAATGCATTTCAGAATTTAAGTGCATTTCAAGTGTGTTTTACTTAACTAATTTAAGTTTGTACTCTTGTAATGAAATGTGTTGTAAGTAATTAATAATTATGTACGAGAATTAATATGAATAAGTAAAAAAAACATGCTTATTAAAGCTTATATATTGAAAATAAAATGGATAGTTTTTGATGTTGAAAGAACATGATCATGGATTGTAGTATCCCAGCTCTTATTTATTTTTTCAAAAGTTATTATCATTAATGAAGTTCTATTGTCTGACCACTGCTAGCGAAAATGTTTAATTTAAAATCGAAAAAAATAATAATTAAAAAAAAGAAAACAACGGATAGTAAATGTCAAAAATTTGCACAGCAAAACCAACGATGTCGGAAATTACTTCATAACAGATTCTTATCAAAAATTTTATAGTCGACGTTCATTACAACAACCCCTGTAGTTCGAAAAAGTCTGTCACTGCAACTGAAAGTCGCTATAACGTAAATGCACATCATATTGCATGTTATTTAGTCATTTTTAAAAATACTGAAGTCACTTTTACCAATTATGTTTCACGTTAAAAGGGAATTCAAATTCGAGCAAAATAAAAATTAATATAGTTTTTTTTTATCTGACTTGTTAGAGGGTTTACACATAACTTGAAAACGATACACATAACGAAAAACACACTGAAAATAACTGACAAAATCGTTTTTTTTTTAATTTGAGAACATGGTTTGAAATCTTTAAAAATGTCGTTTTCTTCGTATTTAGATACTGTTGAAGACTTCAGATTTACGACTTTTCAAAAAAAAAAAAAAAAAAGACTTCTAAGTGTGTTTACCGTTTCTCTACGGTTATCATATTTTTTTCAAAACAGTTTCATCATCGAATAAACTCTTTCAGTGGAAATATTTCACCCGCAGAAGCATACAAGTTTTAAACATCAGTTTTTTAACAGTCTTAAGAATAACAAAAAATTCCATTGTTTTTAGAATAAAATAAAACAAATATTTCGGGCTGTGGCGTTTTCCCCTATACAGTTGCACGTTAATATCCCGGAACACAAGCCCCTAAAATTTCAATGCCGCAGTCTGCGCCACGACACCCCGCGCCATGGTAGCCACCCCAGTAAAGAATTAATGCGATATTTCTGACGCCCTTTGGTGGTGACCAAATATGGAAGTGAAATGTCTTGTCAGATGCAGATGTTGAATTCGCGCCGTACCTTCCATTTCTGAACAAAACTCGCTAAATTTGGCGACTTTACTAAAAATTTCGGCAATTTTTAAGACATCATATTTCGATAACGTGGTCACGAGGGCACGTAGTTTTAGTGCCATAAACATGTTTTCCAATGCTCTTTCGAATGCCACCAATTTGGAATTTTTTTGAATTTCCTTGATCGTGATGTTTCCTGGTAAGAACTTACGAAATAACTAGGAATTGCTTCTTAAAGCGAAATCAATTAAACCAAGTGAAGATAATTTTGCCGAATCGTCAGACAAAGTTCCCCGAATAAGGAAATTTTTGAGAGATCAGAGTGACCTCCCATCGGGGTGTCCCTGTCGTCATTTGAAGATATTACCTCGCACTCGTTTAATAAATAATTTCGTTAATTGAGTACCAATCTGATTGAAATTTGAAAGTTTCATATACCACACAAAAAAAAAAATCTCACAAAAAAAAAAAACGGACAAAAACAGCTTTGAGTGTATATGAATCTAAGTCCAAGTTTGTTTAATGAATTATCAAATACAATTATCTATTAGCTACGATTCTTTTATGCTATTGAAGTATCAGACTTGCAATGTTAATCAATAACAGAAATGCAATACGTATATATCAACAAAAAAAAATTTGTTTTTTGACATGCTTTTTTTTTTTTTTTTTTGAAACCACCACAAACTTCAATGTTCTGCTTCAAAGGTTACAGCTCTCAAAGGGTCAATAAAATAGAAAACTCCATTTTTCGTGTGTTTCTTTTTTCCCCCAGCAATAAAAAGGTTAGTTTTTTGACTGCATAAAAAATTGCGACTTGCATTAAATATTTTGAGACTTTATATGTTTTTTTCCTAAGGTGTTACTCAATTAAAAAAAAATTGCTTCGGAAATATCTTTCTTTTAGTTCCCCCATGGTTACAGTCAGTATTTATACCAAAAAAATTCCGAAAGTTAACTTTTTTTTTATAAAAACATGGAATTGATGTGACATTATTTTGGTGATAATTCCAAAACATTGAAACACCAAATGTAAAAATAAAACTTCCCAAAACTTGACTTTTGATTTCTGACACAGAGAAACTTAAAATAAAATTTGTGCAGAAGTTTTTGAAAGTTCTTTGAAATGAATAATTTTATGATGCCATTAAATTAATAAATTAAACTAACGAGTGGTTGGTTAAGAAATTGCTCTCATGTATCTTTCGCAAAAAAGACCATAATTTCTTGACATTGACATTTTGTATTACTTCAAAGCGTTAATGATGTTACCATGGAAACAAAGCTCATTAAAAAGAGGATTGAAATAGATTTCTCCGGCCGTTTCAATGTGTTTTCAAGGAAAGGTTAGATGTGAAACAGGGGCAACGCCCTAAATATGTGCAATTATGAAAGATTGGGACCAATTTAATTTTTGCTATATATTTTTTTCTGGTTCCGATGTGCATAGGCATTACCTAAATTTGGTCAAGTTCATAAGATATTGTATGCACTTTTTTTTGTTACTTGTTATAATTCGTAATAAAGTGACCTTAGCAAACAAAAAAAATCGCACCGCTTTTTTTACTTCCTTTTACAAAAAAGGAAGTATTGTATTCGCGAATAAATTTTCACTCAAAAATCGACCTTAGTTTCCATTCTACTCACCCCCGAATGAATACTGAGGGGGTTTTTTTTTTCCGACTCGACCACACGTGGATAAGTGCCTAAGAACGTATAGACACGCGAAATATCCATAATGACGATTCCCGAGTTAATTACAACGAATTTTCTCGTGACGTCAGTATGTACGTATGTATGTGCGGATGTGCATACGTGTGTATGTATGTCGCATAACTCAAGAACGGAATGTCCTAGAAAGTTGAAATTTAGTACGTAGACTCCTAGCGGAATCTAGTTGTGCAGTTTCCCTTTTGGTTGCATTCGGGTGTTTCTAAAGGGGTCTTTTGTCCCTTTTTAGAGGGAAATCATTGTTAATTTCGATGTAAACTCAAGTGGTGTTATAATTTGGCGGACACTTGACAATATATCGCCAATCTTTCGGTCGCCAAGTTTTGTCGCCAACGTGGCGATTTTTTTTAATCCATTTTAATTCGGCCACTGTTGGTGATATTTTGAGAGTAAACTATTGAATTACATTAAAATTGCCAGTAATAGGGAAATGACATTAAATTGGAGTAAAAGGAAGTCATGTGATGCACATATCAGCTCGTTTTTCTTTCGGTTTTGCACTCGATGCTGAGGAAAACTATAGTTGGGGCAAACCTAACCTAGCCACGCTTATATTTTTTCAAAAACAAAAATCGTTTGTTAAGCTCTTTCTTCCGTGCAAAAATAAACTCCTCGAAATCAATTTTTCTCCAGTTGCCAAAAAATCAAAAATTATGTTTAAAGAAAAATAAAAATATTTCAGAAGAAAAAAAATAATAAAATGATTTATCATAGGGGGGGGGGGGGAATCGTCTGCACAGCTCTTTGAGTTAAAACAAAAAGGACTCCAAGTTTCCTTATATTTAATGTTGCCAAAATCAAAATGAATAAAATAGAAGTTTAGAATAACAAAAAAAAAAAACAAATTATATCAACAATAACTATTTCACAGTAAAAACCAGGCTTCGGATTCGAAGTCGGAGGCGGAGTTGGAAGCGAAAAATTTAAACATCCAAGAGTCGGAGTGTCCCCATCTGCGTCCCCCTTGAGATGCGTCAGCATAGTGCCGATGACCGTTATACTTCCTAAATAAATAACTATTTTGTTATATATATTTTTAAAACAAGTAATAATTCCAATTCAGCAGTTACTTAACTATTCAAGTAACTATAATATAAACTACATACTTAACTATAGTGTATAGTAAAGTGCGTTTTTTGTTCCACAAAACTAACTAAAATTTAATTTACAATGCCAGATGAAAATAAACTTTCTGTGCGCAAACCATTCCGAGATATCTTTGGAAAAAAAACCGCCTCCATTATAAAGACCCGGATAAAATCCCATCAAAATTCATTTTTATTCATGAGCACTATTCTATGAGCATTCCTTTTCAACGTCTTCTAGTAGAAGGTCTTAATTTAAAAGTCCATGAAATATATTTCCTTTTGGTTGGTTCTGAATTCTTATTATTTCTAAAGAACTTCATTTCTCAATTCAAACACAAAAGTTTGTTAAAATAAAAGTCATCCCTCAGGAAAAATCCCTCGCAGACTGATTAACGTTAAGATTTGCATATGAAAAAAACTATTCATAAGGTTTAAAAAACCTTAAGTATGCTTATTAAGAAATAGTTGGATAAACTTTGCGTCTTTTAAGCAAACTACTTTTTCTTTATTTTTCAAAAGATAAGTTAACTTTCATCTAATTATTTTTTGCCATTGAGTGCATACGGATCTTTTTTCGTGAGAGAAAAAGGCAATCGTGCGAAATAAAATAGCATTTTTTCAAATGAAGGTAGGGTCAATTGGGGTAAAAGCAAGCATGTGGTAAATGGAAACAAACTCTATTGCCCCGCTTTTAGTAATTTTTGAGACGAAACTGTTGGTGAGTGAAGACTAGGTAACACACAGAAGTTTTTTCTGAGAGCTCCGCGTGTTTCAAAAAATTGTGCACAAGTAGCGACAATTGGGGTAAAATAAAAGACGAGGTAAATGCAAAGAAACACGAATAACTTATTTTTGGTAATTTTTGAGACGAAACTGTTGGTGAGTGAAGGCTAGGTAGCACACAGAAGTGATTCTGAGACCTCCGCGTGTTTCCAAACAATTGTGCACAAGAAGTGACTAATTGTGGGGAAAATAAAAGACGAGTTCAATAGAAACAAACACTATTATTCAACTTGTGGTAATTTTTGAAAGTAAACTAATGGTGTGTAACATGTTAGTAAACTCTGCATGTTAGTAAACTAAGTAACATGTAGAAGAGATTCTGTGAGTTCCGCCTGTTTCCAAACAATTATGCTGGCATCGTCATTGTTTGAAGATGACACTGATAAAAAGTTGTTTTTTGAAGTTGAGTGATTTTTTCTTCTCAAGCAGGTCCCCACACGGGAATTAACTGGTGTCAATTACTTTTACTTGTCTCGTGGAAAGTTACTGAAGATATTTATTTGTGAATTTCATCTTGGCTAATTTTATGCACTGTTTCCATTTACATCATAAATACTGTACTCTGGAATAAATGGAAACAACTAAGTTTTTCATTGTTCTTTTTTTTATCTGGGGGGGGGGCGAGATTAAACGTCGATGGAAATGACACTTTTCAAAATTTAGCGCATAATTTAGTTTTTGTATGATTTTTCTTCATATATGATCTCAGAAGGATTTTTCTTTTCAAAATGATGCTAATGGTGATGTCAGCTGGTTGATACTCGGGGCTAGTTATTATATTCGGTTATTAAGTGAACCACGGCAGGTAGAGTCACATTTCTCGTGCAACACTGAAAATCTTCAAACACTTTAACACGTTTTGAGCACTTTTTAATCACGAATACTTGTCCAGATTTTTAGAACACTTAGCAGCACACTTCTTGAAACATTTCTCAAATAAACTCTGAACTTTTAATTGGTTCTGTACAATTTTCTATAACCCATTTGAGAAGACTTTTAAACACTGACACACATCCCTTCTTTTAGAACACTTTGCAGCACACTTTAAAGAATAACTTAAACGCAAACCTTTTTGTTCGTCATCACATTTTTTCCCAGAAATTTTCTATTTTTAAATAACAATGATGTTTCTGAATTGCTCAAAATATATTTCAGTGAAATAAAGGATATTTGTTGAACTATGTAAAACTAGTTACCATAGTTTCAACCAAAATTGATACGAAGAGATGTGATAAATTGCTGATGAGAAAAATTCACTTGAAGAAAAAAGAATTTTGAAAATTCACTAGAGTTACCATCAAAACTCAAACTTCCATAGACATGTCACTTAAACCTTTAAATATTTGTACAATATTTTAAAAACGAGTTAATTGTTGAAGTTGAATGCTGAATGTTTTGGAAACAAATACTAGTTCAAAAAAATCGATATGTTTAGCTCCGTCCAGAAATGTAGTCATGGTTTGAGGGGGTAAGACGGGCGTAAAATTGTTACAAGGGGGAATAACAAGTGTGAAATCATGACTATGTTATAAACAATATGCAAAAGAGGGTGTGACATCACGAATTTATTATAACAATATGCCAATGAAAAACAGCGTGAAATGTGACATGGGGAGGGGAGGGTCAATCGAGAAGTTTGACACTTTGTGACACTGACGGAGGGGGTCAATTTTTTGAAGAAAAATGACTTTATGGGCAGCCCCTTTGTTAGTTTGTGAAGTTACCACATTTATCTCATAATTTTAAGTAAGCCTTTCATTTCCAACAAAAGATGCAAAAAAAAAAAAAAAAATCAAAATATTTAAGCTTCAAAACCTTTTTTTTTTACTTTATTTTTTCTCGTATTCATAAAAAAAGTTGACGTAAATTTTCTCTTATAAAGTTTTTATTCACACACTTTCTTTCACGCAATCTAATTTTTTCGCATGCTTCCTTTAACGGCATCTAGCACGTTTTTAAAATGTGCTATGGTTTGCATTTTGAGCAAAAGACCATTTTCCTTTTAAGAGAAATTTAGAAAAGGCAGAAAAAAACATTTTTTTTATTTCTGCTTTCAGCATTTTATGTAAACTGCTGTAAAATTCTAAGAAACATAAAGTTTTATATTTTTAGTTAAAGCACATTTTTGCGGTACTGTTATTCAACACAGTCAAAAATCTAATATAAAAAGTACATAAAAGGTAAGGCGATCTGGGCCGGATGTTGTTTAACGAAATTTTGATATTCAAATAAAAAAGTAGCATAAAATGTCTATATGGTTAGTGCACCAAATAAGGATATGCAGATCAAAAGGCCAACTCGTCATTTTTTCTAAGTACGATAGCAAAAATTTACTAGATCGTGATTTTTTTATTACGAAGGGAAGAAATAACGTTATTAAGCAAAATCAATTAAATTAAGAAACAAAAATTACCGGAAATTAAATGGAAAAGACAGAATAACACAGTAAAAAAATTTAAGAAATGGCAGACACGTGTTTCATGATTACAAGGAATCTCTTTTTCAATAAATAAGAAGTTAGCTTAAGTGTATAGCGAGTTTGAGTAGATTGAATGCGAGTTATTTTTTTTCTTTATATAAATTCAGTTTCTGAGGATAAACAAAATTAAGTTGATAGAATACAGATATTCATTAACCCAAACAACATTTAAAGTCAAGTACTTACTTGAGAAATACTTATTTACATGATTACTCCTATAGCTTGTTTCTAATTAAAAAACAAACCTTCAGCATTTTTTTAAATTTAATTAAATTTTGTTTATTTACTTTTTTGAGCATTTTTCTCCCTTTTCATCAGTTGGCCAGATAGTTGTAGACTGTGGGACATATGCGGTCGAGGCGCCTAAAGTTGCCGATCCAGTTGTAGGAGATATCTCAGAGGGGGAGACTAGTTTTCCTGCATTGACACAGTTAAAGAAGAGAAACACCTTTTACAGAGCTCGTTTGTCCTCAGTAGCGTACTGAAATTACGCTCAATTCTTCTGTATATTATCCCCCTGGGGTGGGGGGGGGGGGGAGACAAACATTTAAAGGCATGGATACCAACAGGGACCATCAAACACACGTTTTTCGGGTCATCACCACATTTTTCAATTTACAATCTTTCTACTTTAACTACTTACAAAATTCATTTTTTGACTTTTTTTTAAATCTACATTTTTGCAGTTTTTTCACTGATCTTTCTTGACATTGTATGTATCTATATACATTCGACTTACGATAACGACAGCGTACCGAAAGGATGATCTACTCTTCTGTATATTATCCCCCTGGGGGGGGGGAGACAAACATTTAAAAGCATGAATACCAACAGAGACCATCAAACACACGTTTTTCAATTTACAATCTTTCTACCTTAACTACTTACAAAATTCAGTTTTTGACTTTTTTTTTATTTACATTTTTGCAATTTTTTAACTGATTTTTCTTGACACTGTATCTATATACATTTGACTTACGATAACGACAGCGTACCGAAAGGATGATCTACTCTTCTGTATATTATCCCCGTGAGGGTAGGGGAGACAAACGTAAGGGCATGGATACCAACAGAAACCATCAAGCACACGTTTTTCGTGTCATCACCACATTTTTCAATTTACAATCTTTCTACTTTAACTACTTACAAAATTCATTTTTGACTTTTTTTTTAAATCTAAATCTTTGCAATTTATTAACTGCTCTTTCGTGATATTATATATATCTATATACAGTCGATTCACGATAAATCGAAGCCTTATAACACGAATATTCCTTTACCTCGAAGTTTTTATTCCGTTCCTATATAGTTTCATGTTTTCAATACAAAGTTGTCTCTATATCTCGAATGTGCTCCTTTGAAGTCGAAGTTTTTACGAAAGTTTCTTTTTCATTTTACTCATAAAAATCAGCCAAAATAAGAAAACAAAGTCTTTCTCCCCTTGAACACATTGCTTTGCTTATCAGCTTGTGCGAGGGGACACTTTATATACAATAGTGCTCCTTGATGCACACAGTGTTGCAATATTACGTGAGGATTAACCGATTGGGCTACTTTTTGCCGTGGCTGACGACCTAAAATTTTATTGCTGGCTACTCTTTGGGAGACTTTAAATTTTGGCAAAAATTAAAAAAAAGTAATCTTTATTCTGGAGAACTTTAACAATTTGTTTATAAAACAAAAAGGATTTTAAAAGCAATAAGGACTGAAATCGGAAGAGAAGAAATTTGTTTAAGACATACAAACTTAATGACGTTTTAAGATGCAATAAAAAATGCAAGCAGTCAAAAATAACTTTCTTTTTTGAGGCATCTTAATAAACCTTATTTTTATGCAGTACTAATGATTGATTTTATATAAAATATAAGTGCTATAGTCTATCCATTAAGCACTATTCCTAAAAATTAAATAAAAATATTTCTTCGAAGGGCTGGGAGTTGTAACTTCCGATAAATGAAACTGCCGATTATTTGAAGGTTTTATTCGGTCCCTTGGGACTTCGAGTTATCAAGAATGGACTCTATATTATCCTCTTCGTCATGGTTACCTGAAAAATCAGACCAACATCAACTATGGTTAAGTAAGGATGAGAAACAATTCGTGATTGCTGAATTAAAAAATATATATTTATATTAATTTGCAAGAATCTTTTTTTTTATCATCATCGCTAAGCGTTTTTTAACTTATTACATAATTCATATTGTGTAACTAAAAAAAATCTACTTTGATGAAAATGTTTTAATTTAGAATCGAACATTTTGGGCTTCATGACTACTTTGCTAATAAATAATCACTTATTTTGAACTGCACAATCTTAATTAACATAAAGTCGTTTATTTTTAGCGTAAACAAGTCATATCTTCATTCAGGTATTTATTTTTATGGACTCTAAATAAGTCTCCTACTTCAGTAGATGAAGAGTTTGAGAAATGTGTGAAAGCGAAGCATCTTTTTTTTTTTCTTTTTACTCCACTTCAAGTTTTTACATTTCCATCCTATTTCACCGTTTTACTCGAAAATCCCTGCCTCATATATACAGCATGATGATGTTATCAGAATTCGGCGATGCCCTTTACAAACAAATTTTGAAAAAGATGCAAAAAATTTCTTAAGAACATCTTTCAGAACACCGAATACACGACTAAATATTTTCACTGTCGTTTGAGAAGCTTTTCTGACGCTATGCAATTTTAAGATATCTTCAAAAGAATGAATGAAAGACGAGCAGAAAAGGAAATTCACAATGGGTTTTTGTCGAACAAAAGATTCCCAGAGAAAAAGGAAGCAATTGCATCGAATAAAACTGCTGAGTCTTTTGTTCGAGAAAGGGTCTCTTAATCCCAACTCGCCAGGAAACAGTAATTCTAGAAGTTCGAAATTTTTCCGTCGGCACAACATTAAATGTTCGGATTTCAATTGTGCTGCACTTTTTATAACCTTTAGAAAAATGTTGGGATACTGTCTTTTGTTATGACGTATTTGGTATCATAAAAGCAACCTAAAATTATGAAAGCTCAGCGTTTATTGATTGCCAAGAGATAAACACCGTAGTTTTCTGGCAGTTTTATTTATGAAAAAGATTGGTTTTAAAGTGTAGCGGAACGAAGCTGTCAGCTGAGCCGTTGGCAAATCAATTCTGCAATTTAGAAGTATTGAAGTTCTGCCATTTTAAGTTGATGGAAAGTAATGCTGAATTCGTCAATAAAAATTTAATGGTATTTTTATTAAATGGCTCTATTTAAATTTCTGACACTGCAAATCTTCCGCCACTATTTAAATACGGACACTTTTCTCCTTTTTTAGAACACTTTGAAACACTCTTTTGGAACAATTCTCAAAACACTTTTCAGAAGGTTTATTTGGTTCAACACACTTCTCAAAACACTTGTTTGGTTCAAAACCCTTTTTGAACGACTTCGAGATCGCATTTGAGAAAAAAATTTTAGTACTGACACATGTCCCTTCTTTTAGAACAACTCGTAGCACACTTTTTAAACACTTTTGGAAAGCCATTTAAGAACATTTTTTGAACACTGACGCTTATTCCTTCCTTTAAAACACTTTGTAGCGCACTTTTTGAGAAATATTTTGCAGCACTTATGGAGCACTCCTTTGATTGTACACGAAGTTTGTGCTGTCAGGTTCAAGGCACAGGGCAACTACCAATCGCCACCGGAGAATGGACGGTCTTAGACCAGGGATGTCCACTCTTTTATATGGTATCCGTTAAACCAACCGACAGCAATTCATTGGGGCAAAATTTCTGGCAGTGTCATATTAAGATCTAGAGACTGTTTCCTTAAAAAAAAATCTGTTAAAATTTAATTTGTACGAAAAGAGCGATGATTTTACAACTGTGCTCAAATGTATATGTAGTCTGTTCTCAAGTACGTGACACATAATCATACGACATGGGCACTGACGATTTTTCTTTTCCATTTTCAGCCTACTTTCCCAGTAAAAGTCAGAGAAAGACGAAAAATGCATGAAATAAGGCTTAATGCATCTTTAAAATATCGCGAAAGTGAACAAAAAAAAAATCAAAAATAAACCAAATAGATAAATAAGTATCGAAAAATTAAAAATTCGAAAGTTGGGTTTTGAGATGAGGGAAAATGTCTGTCGGTCTGTCTGTCCCCCCCCCCCCCCCTCCAATAAATTTTGAGAGAATAGTCCGATTCGAACTTTTTCTTTCTTTTTTTTTTTTTTCTCGGCGAGGAATCTTTATTCCCACACTTCATTTTTTGATTTGAACATTTTTTTGTTCAATTTTTAACAGTTTAAAAAAACGTAACATTAGCGCCTATGTAGAATTCAAGGCAAATATAAGTCCTGAACTTAGAGGCGAGTTTGCTTCAAACAAACTTCGTAGGGAAAAGTTTTCGAAGAAAAACATGTATAGACAATATCTCTTGGATTTGAACAATTTTCCGTTCAATTTTGAACAGTTCAAATCTTTTAACATTAGCGCCTATAGAGAAACTAAAAAGCAATGTAGATAGATATCAGACTTAGAGGCGGATTTGCTTCAAACAAACAATGTCGGTAATAACTTTTGATGACTTACTCCCAACTCCAGCAGCTAATGAAGTGAAATTTGGAGTTCTTTATATTTTAACATAAAAAGCTGCGCAAAAGATTTTTTTTTTTCCTTTTTGATGATGACAATTATTTCTTTAAGTTTAAGAAGTTCTTTAATCACTTCTTGGAAATGTTTAAAGATTTTTTTTTTAATAGAAAACATATATTAGCTGCTTCATTTAGGTGCTGCTATTTTACTTGTCCGCTTATTTATTTTTTTTACGTATGTATTTTTTTAGATGAGCGAGGCATATTTTGTTTCCAGAAATCAGCTTAAGTTGTTAAAAAGTTCTGTTTGACATACACGGGTGTAAGAAATTAAGAGAATTTTCAGATATGGTCAATTATCTCCAGAACTACTGGGCCGATTTTAATGAAATTTAGTATGTACATACATTGAAACAATGCCAAACAAATAACCGTCCAAGATTTAAAATACGCACGCATGATCATTAATAACACTCGTTAGAGTTAGATGGTATGAAACAGCGGTTGCAAAATTGAACAACAAAATGGGTTAATGGGGGTATGGCCCCCTCTAACAAACCTATAGATCGTGCAGTGTGACTCCATACTTGAAATGAAGTAGTTTATGGGATCCTGAGGCAATTGTTTCCACTCGTTCAACAACGCTGTTCTCAGACTATGGATGGTCCCCGGAGAGGTGTTGCGAGTTGCTATTGCTCTCCCGAGAGCGTCCCAGACATGCTCTATAGGATTGAAGTCTAGAGATCTGCTTGACTAAAGCAGCCGTGAATATCCTCCCCTTCCCGAAATTCGTCGACCAGAAGAGCTCTATGTGGCCTTGCGTAAACATCCATTAAAATTACCTCAGGACTAACAGTACCTCTCAAGAGGTGAGCATAGGGCTCCAAAACCTCATCTCTGTTCCTCGCAACTGTCAAAGAGCCTCTCTCAAAGACATAGAGGGTTGTGCGGCCACCCAACATGATGCCTGTTCAGACCGTCAAACCACCACCGTCATAATGGTCGATTTCGCGCATATTGGAGGGTAGGTATTGGGTTCCTGCTTCTATCCAATGAACGCAAGACAATAATAGTCGGTTAAGCTGAACCGGGAGCCACTACCTGCCCTCCAATAACCGCGAAATCGACCATTACGGATGAGGAGGTTTGACGGTCTGGGCAGGCTTTATGTTGGATGGCTGCACGCCCCTCCATGTCTTTGAGGGAGGCTCTGTTACAGTTGTAAGGTATAGGGATGTGGTCTTGGAGCCCTACGCTCACCTCTTGAGGGCGCTGTTAGCCTTGAGTTAATTTTAATGGATGTTTACACAAGACCACATAGAGTTCTTCTGGTCGACGAATTTCCTGAACGCGAGGATATTCACAAAATAGATTGCCCAAGCAGATCTCTAGACTCCAATCCTATAGAGCATGTCTGGAACGCTCTTGGGAGGGCAATAGCAACTCGCAATACCCCTCCGGGGACCCTCTACAGCCTGAGTATAACGTTGATGAAAGAGTGGAAAAAAATTCCCCAGGATCCCATAAACTGCTTCATTTCAAGTAAGGAGTCACACTGCGAGGCCTATATGTCTGTTACAGGCATCATATCCCCTAATAGCCCATTTATTTTGATCAATTTTGCAACCGCTGTTTTATACCATCCGACTATAACGAGCTTTTTATATGACCATGAGTGTGTATTTTAAATTTTAGATGGCTATTTGGTTTGCATTGTTTCAATGTATGTACATACCAAATTTCATTGAAATCGGTCCAGTAGTTCTGGAAATAAGTGACTAAATCAAAATATTCTCTTAATTTCTTACACCAGTGTAATTTGCAGTCTCGGCTAATTTATAGAATATTGATTAGATACTAGAAAGTCGAAGTTGGTATACGGGAAAGTAGGCTCGTTTAGTTCTAGACGGAACTTCTTGTTTTTCTCAATATCGGTATTATGTGAAACGTTTTGCTCTTCAATTAAATCTTCTTCATTAGGAGCGTTTTATTTTAAGCTCAGAGATTTTGATATGTGCATGCATTTTAATGCAGGGAAATATGGGCAAAGTGAAATAGCGGGGCAAAGTATTATGGTTAAAAATTTTCATAGTTTGCTAAGCACCCAGTTTAGCAATATTTTAACTGTGCTTTTAATCATACAGTTGATTTTTATCAAACAGTAAATTGCGCTTAAGATTAAGGAATGTAATTACACTAGTCATTTGCCAAATTTCATACCCATATTGCAAGATTTTGTAGTTTAACAAAACCAATTTTTCGTTAATTTAAAATGATAAAACTTTTGCACTTAACATTTTAAAAATTAACTGAGATCTAGTGATGTTCAGTGAGGTATTTATTTTGTTAATATTAGGTATGTTTGGATTTCAAATGTTTAGCACAATTTGTCACATGAACACGCTGCAATATCAATATATATATATATATATATATATATATATATATATATATATATATATATATATATATATATATATATATATATATATATATATATTGTTTATTTGATCACACACACAAAAAAAACAAACTCGTAAGCACGTAAAAGATGCATCCATAAGACATAAATGCTTAAAATTCTTTAAAGATTTCATGGGCAGCATCCAAAAAAAAAGAAACTGTATTTTCTTTATCGCTGGCAATCGCATTGCTGGAAAATATTTTATTGCTTTGCTCCCCGTTGACCCGGAAAATCAGCTTGAAAAACGTAAATCACGTTTAACATTTTTTTTTCTTCTGGAGAGCTATGGCTGTTGAATTCGCGAAGACAGAACGGAACTCCACCGCAACAGCCTTGAAAAAAAATCAGGAAAACATGACACGTCTTACGATTTGATTCAAGCCAGGTTACGCAGATCTTGTCATTAACGTAGACTTTGTCCATTGGTATGAGTGTTTCTTATTTCCGCTAATTATTTACATGCACACTAAACTAAAAAATATTTGCATTTCTGAATCAATCGTAAAATAATGTAAATACATGTAGTTAGACTATAATTGGTATAGTTTTTAATTGTTTCTGAAATATCTCGCCTCAGCCAGATTACCGGGGACCAATCCAACAATGGAAATCAAACTGTTTCTTTTTTCCTTGAGTACTGGAGGAACAGGAATATTATATTCAGCAACATTTGTTATATCACTTCCGCACTCATTCTTTGAATTATTCATTTACGTCCCTTCATTTATTAATTCATGTATTATTCACTCATTCACTTATTTTCTTAGTTATTAACTATTTTATCCACCTATTTATTTTTTCTCATATTTTAATAGTTTTAACTTATTTATGCATTGTTTTACTTATTATTCATTTGTTCATTCGTGTGTTTATTTGTTCATTCTTTTGATGAAAAATATTTTTCATATTCAAACAGATATTATTTCATTACAAAAATATTTTACTTTCACTTTGCCCCTTAAAAAAAGCAAAAGTGAATTTTTTCCACTTTTTTTGGTACAAATTTACTGCTAAAAATGAAAAATAATATTTCAATGCAAGTTCTATTACAAAATACAATATTCTTTCTTTATGTTCTGTAATTTTAAAAACAAATTTCCACTTTGTTAATTTCAAAAAAGGTAAACTATCTGAACTATTTCTTCTTGCTCCACATTCTCTTACACCTAAAAAGTATTGAAATGCCCAACTGCTTGTGCATACCGATAAAACTAATACTCAAGACATAAAAAAGAAGATATTTCATTAAAGTCCTTTATGCCTAAATGATTAAATAAAGATTCGCCTTTTTCGGTATGATAAATAAAAATTATATGCGTGTGGTCTCATGTTAAAGAAAATTTCAAGTCTTTTTTATTCATTATTATGGGTAACCAATATCTTAAATAAATCTTACAAATCGCTTTTTAATCACTGCTTTAAATTAAGGCAAAAAGTTTTGCTCTTAAATTCAATCTTCTTTACACTTCAAGAAACAATCTTTTTTTTTTTTACATTAGAAGTTACGATATTTTCTCATCTCATGGTCAGGTAAATCTTTATTTTATCGGAAACATAATTTGAATTAGGGAAAAAAGTTCAGCAACGGCACGTCAAATAAATATTTCAGAAAAGATTATTTCTTTTCAGCGGTTTTTATTTGATCTATTTATTTTTTCACAAACCGACGTAGTAGTTAATTATAGTAACGGCCACAAAACTAAAAGATTGTTCCGGGGAGTCATTTCTATCTTCCCAGATATGTGACGTCATGCGTTGTCACGGCAACCGTTTGCAACAAGCATCTCTACTCTCTCGTTTTATAAGGACTCCATTACAGACCAATCCCGGCGGCCATTTTTATTACTAGATTTTGACTAAATCTCCCAGCCAGTAAATACTTCAACATGGATCTTCATCGCTACTTAACCTTTATTCCCTCATTTCAAGGTGAATTATTTTAATTACAAACAGCCGCTTTTCCAGCTTCATTGTATCGAGGGAAATATATTCGCCTAAGTTCTGCTAAATTTTCTGTCTCTGGATATTTTGAGTTTGTCAAATGAGGAATTTTATTCAAAGTGATATTATATTTTCGTATTGATTAGTTTATGGATTGCCTGGTTCTCTCCTATAAACTTATTTTTAACGCTTGCCTATTCCGACATTTTCTTTTTACTTTAAAGAATAATTTTAGTTGTGCAAATTGAAAATGTTACAATCTTTGTTGTAGTAGGAGAAGTATAAAGCATGGTCTTACAGGATATATTTTGGACACAATTTCTCTGTTTTAAGCTGCTGACGTAATTTGAAAACTGAAACTCTTATTCTAACAGGATTGTTTTAGAAACAGATATCATTATCGTGATAGGGAATTTTAAGGAATGTTTCCTTTTCTCTAATGCAGAGTTTGGGTTACTAATGGGAATTCTTAGGGGTAGTTGTCCTTACTCTTTATAAGGATCTTAAAGGACTATTGTCTTAAAGGACAATTTACGAAGTTTCTTCTTTCAAGTGGGAATTTTAAACGACAAAAGTCCACATTTTAACGGATATTTTTAGGAACTGTCACCATTATTCCGACTCATGGCAACATTCTATTATTTTTCTTTTATTTAACAATGATTGTTGAACGCGTGTCACTTGACATATCTTTTATTTTCGAGGTAGACCGTGCAGATCCGGGAACGCAGCTAATAAAAATATAAATTAGTTGTAATCAATCAATGCTGCTGACGATAAATATAAGTGGGTTCCTACGAAGTCTTTAAAACATAAAATATTGTTTATTATGAATTTAAAACGAATAAAAAATATGAAAATGTAAACTGAAATTGTGTAACTTTACAACTTTTAGAAACATGTCTTTTAAACACTGACTACAATTCTTAATTGCGAAAACTTTCAAATTGTCAGAAACGAATTTATTCATTTATTTCTCATTTTAAGTCAAATACTCGTATACAAAAAAAAATGAAGTGGCGAAGAGCTAGCAAAAATGACTCAAAGTTAACCCAAATTATTGTATCCAATGCTTTTCTTTTCATCAGAAAAGCAACTTCTCTGATGGCCAAACTCATTATTTTTTGCATTAAAAAAGGCGTTCCCTGTAACGCCGAAACACGTGTCTGCTGTAATTTACAAATTTGTGCTTCTTCTAACATTGTTTTGTCTTACTTTAATTAGTAATTTGTTCAAGACTATTTTACCAAACTATCTCTCATATTCTGCGCATCGTGAACTTTGTCACAAACGAGGGTCAGTCCAAAAGTTAGTTGCACTGGTCAAGAAAACAGAAAAAGGATTGAAATTTTAAATAACTTTAATGGTATCTTAAAGTTCCATTAAAAATCTACTTTTCAACGAAACCACGTCCGTTATTTGAGCATTTGTTTAGGCATGGTTCAAGTTTTTCGATGCGTTCTGCAAAGAAATCCCGTTCTATATCCGATAATCATTGTTGGGTTGCAGCTTTCACTTCGTAATCCGAATGGTATCGTTGCTTTGAAAGTTCTTGTTTCATGAGACCAAAAACATAAAGTCAGGAAGTCAGGAGGTGAAAGGTCATAAGCGGCTAAGGGATGGTGCTTCCACACTTTTAACATGAACTTGATTTTCCCTCGCGCTCTGCGTCGTCAATATCTGTACGTCCATTCTCCTACATGTTGCATCTCTTCGCGATAGCTGGACGTGCATTTTTACCACACACTTTATGCAATTGCTCATAAATTTCAGTACAGTTGTACCTTTTTGCCCACAAAAAAACGAATCGCAGCAAGCATTTTTAATTTTGACGCTACTTGCAGCTGTCGAGACATGTTTGCGACTGATTATTATCAGACAAACCAATCTTGCCTCGGGGAAGCCGCTACGTCACACGATAAAGTTATATGTCTAAAGTGTTGCCACACAGTGTCATCAAAATAGTCTTAGATGAAACATATTTACGAAGTAGTGCAACTAACTTTCTGACTTATCTAGAGGCAAAAACTCATTCGTGGATTAAGCTATACGTTCCAAGTGACTTTGTAGCGTGATATCAAAAGTTTTATATCTTTCTTTGTGTGTGTATTTATGTATTGTTAGGTGTTCGATGCAGCTTCAAACTTTCTGTAAATGACGACACAGTTCTTGAGAAAACACAGGAGATTTATTTACAGCTATGTACAGGAAATGTAGTTACAATTGCTAAATCAGTCATTAGCAATTAAGCAAATAACAATTGAACACAGTAAACTCAACAGTCACACACGTATTTACTTCAAAATACGCAAAAACATAGCGAGAGGCTAATACACACAGAGCCAAAATACATGCTCTCAGCGCGACGGCTCAGACCAGTCTGACTTTTTATCACGCGCGGAGGCTATTTATAAATCCTAGAGAAGTTTCCGCAAAATTCGAAATGCTTCTCGTATTTTCTTTTTATTAAACTCACAAATCTTATCATTCAAAAATGTGGTGGACCGTATACTTCAGTCGAATGTTAGGGGGATGTATGTGCATTACAAGAAACTATTTACAGGTTACGTTACAAAGATAATTTCAGATGCAAAATAATAGAACAAACGCCTAATTTAGCCAGATTACAACAAATTAACCACAAAAATAATTACTATTTACAGAATTTGTAACAGTATTTTTGTAGTGCATCAAATATATAATTTTTAGATAAAAACTTTTGAAAATTCAATTTTGAACTTTTAAATGAATTGAAGGGTAGAGTGTAAGAATGTGATATGCCACGTGATGTGAATTTTTCAGTATGCCAACTTCAAACTTATAAAAAATATTTATAGCATTTTTCAAAGGTATTATACATTCTATATTCTGAAATACTAAAACAGATATGCTTTTCTTTAAATGACATAATTCAATCTCATGTTTATTTCAATTTTAGCTATGAGAAACAAAAATTTTGATCGAAAAGTCACTCTATGAAGCTTGTCACATTTTTGCCCTGAGCCCTTCAATTGAATCTGAGCATTAGTTTTAAATCTAACTGATTAACATTTAAGCTGCAGTAATTTATAAAAAATGATAATTGAATAATGCTATTGTTAAAAACGAGTAAAAACCTTGAGTATAATTATAAAGATACGAGGCGTGTTTTTAAAGTAAGTACCGTTTTGAAACAAATAAGAACAAGTACAGAGCAAAGAAATTTATTGCACAAAAATGTACCACCCTTACGCTTTTTTTCGACATCGCTTCTGTGATTTTCCAAGCATTTGTCATAGCGTGGTACGGGTTTTCGTGTACCCACTCGGAAAAAGTTGCCGCCTGTGTATTTAACCAAAGGGTAACATATTCTCTGAGCTCATTATTGCTGTTGTGCCATCGAGCGCCAAGGAAAGTCTTCAGGTGCCGAAACAAATGAAAGTTGCTGCGAGCGAGGTCGGGGCTGTCCAGAAGATGTTCAAAAAAGTCCCGCCCTGTAAGAGTCCTCATGGTTGACTACACAGGCGGCAACTTTCTACGATTAGGTATACAAAAACCTGCACCACGCTATGAAAAATGCTTGGAAAATCACAGGAGCAATGTCGAAAAATAGCGTAAGGTTGGTAAATTTTTGTCCAATAAATGTATTTGCTCTATCTGTAATTGCTCTTTTTTCATTTCAAAACGGTACTTACTTTAAAAACGTGCCTCATATTATATAAAGAAATGTGTAATTGGCTTGTAATTTCGCTACAAAATAAAACTTTGAGTAGCAACTATGTGCCAAGAATTCATTGCTTCTTATCGAATCTATAAAGTTGTATTTTTACTTTTGACTCAGCGCCATTCCTCAGGTTATTTTAGACATCTTTCTCTTCGGAGAAAGTACTAAATAAAAGCAACTATGCATTGAAAATGTTTCATGGCTCATTTAGAGATATTTTCGGGTTAGCTTTAATGGCACTGGTAAATAGGTTTTACCCTTTTTTTTTTCTTTCCGCTTTTCTTTGACACATTACGTATATCTTTTTTTCGTCCACATAAAGTTTCAAAACATTGCCTTCAGTGGCAATTTTTGTTTTTTGTTTGCAACGAACCACAGAATAAAAATTGGCAAAGTTGCAAGAGAACACAATAGGAAAAAATGAAGAAATAAATAAAGTGGTGATTTATTTCATATTCTGTAGCATTTTCATCAGGCAAGCTTTTTTTTCCCCCGTTGGTACTTCGTATGAAATAAGCTCGGGTAAGTTAGCTGCGAAATCAGACTGTGAACCACTGCATCAGCGGAACAGAATGGCACACAGCATTTTATTTATTTCAATCTGTTCAATCAAGCGCACCTTTGAAAAAAAATCTATTCCATCTTAACAATGATCATGGGAAAAGACATTTTGGTAGTAGTTGTAGCTACAACGAGATAGTAAATTTTGAAGCAATTTGAATCTGTAATTTGTTTCTCCTTAGTTAGGTATCCCACTCAGATATTTAGGAAAAAAAAACTGTGATAAATAAATACTGTATGGAAGCACAATGTATATATATTTATATACAGAGAAAAAAAGACGCACGAGCTATAAGTACCTTTATTAATATACTAGCAAATGGCCTGTTAAGGCAGGACGGGTGAAAATTGCTACTCCATTTGAACGAAGCCATTTCTTGTTTGGTGATATTTTGATATTTGAAATTTTAACCCTAACTCCAGTGGATGAACCCTAACTCCAGTAGGTAGCGTTCATTGCTGATCCATTCTTCATCCCCCTGAAACGACAGTCTTACCAGTAAAGCAGTTAAGTTACCGGATTGAGTTCAGCCTTGTCACAATCAAGTCTTTACCTGCATGTTAAACATTACCAAAACATATTATCAAATGATCATTCCGTGGCGCGAGTTTCATTGTTGAAACACGCGCGTTACTCGATTATTGGCAATTATATGTATGAGAATTAGAAATTGATGAGTAAGTTGTACATAATGTGCAGGTAACTGTATAAGATATGCAGAGAGAAAATGCCTTTTATGAGTACATTAAAACTTGATTAAGTAGTCTTATGTGGTACAGTAAAACCTCTAAGAGCGACCAGCCCTCGGTTCCGTGAAAATGTTGCCACTCCTAAGGGTTTTCATTATTGAACTCGATCTATACTACTAATGATATAAATCAACACTTTAAAATGATTTTTTAGGAAAATAAAGGGGAAAAAATATTTCATTTCCTGATTTCTCCTTTTAAGAAAAAATGATTCCATTTGGGTTTGTTTACGGTTTTACGGAAACTATTTTTTCTTTTCTGATAAATTTTTAACTTGTTAAAGAAAATTAAGAATTTAGTCAGCAGCTATGGCTTTTGAATTAGCGATGATATCGTCAATTATCTCCAAAATTTGCTGTGTTGAAAACTTCACTTTTTGTTTATCATTAGGAATATTTTTAAAAAATCATCATCTAAATCTAAAAAACCGCCTAAAAGTAATTTTTTTTACAATCATGAATCAAATGAAAAAATTAATTGTTTACCCAAAGGTAAAAATTATTTTGTTTCTCTTCTGCGGAAAAAAAATCAGTCCTCATAGATTACTAAAACAACCAATAGTAGAAACGGTAGTTACATGTGCTTATACCTCAAAATGTCCCCCCCCCCCCACAATCACACACACACACACCAAACCCCAACAAAAACACGTAGAGAACACCTGGCCGTTCACTTAACAAAGGGATACAGGTCAAACAAAAAAAGAAATTGAAGAGCATTCGCCAGTCTATTTTGAAGCTCAGACTGGTGACTACCCTGGCTCTCAGAGGGGTTCGAGTGACCGCTCTTTAGGGTCGATTTAACATTATGAGGACTGGTTGAAAATTTCGTGATGTGAGAAACTGACCACTAACAGGGGTGGCCACTAATCTAGGGTGGCCGGTTCGAGAGGTTTCACTGTATATTAATAAACTGTGCTGGATACACAGAGAGAAAAAAACATACAAGGTATAAATTTATCAGTGTAGGTACATTTGTGGCAGTGAGAAGTAAAGGGATACAAGTGCCAAAATTATAAATTTCGAAATAACCTGTACGAATGATAGGAGAACCTCTCCTCTGCTTTAGGACAAGAGATAGAACTAGTATGACTGGTACAATGCAAATCTACATATGATATGAACTTCATTTGCGTTTTTCTTAAAACTTGAAAAAGTTCACTTACATCCCTTTGCTTCTCAATAAAACTTTTGGGGGTAAAAATAAGCAGAATTTCAATCTGTAATGCCTCCATTGTTTATCATCTCTACATAGTATAAAATGAAGTCTCTAAAAAGTGTCTGTGTGTTTGAACTGGAAAAACTCGGGAACTACCCGGCCGATTTCGCTAAAATTTTCAATTTGTTCATATAAGTCGTGAAAAGGTTTTCAGACCAGTTCGAAAAAAATCGATGAATAGTTCTTTTTTGATTCCAATTTAGGCCCAATTTTCATATAAATTCCTGAATGTGGAGGTGAAAAATTACTTGCACATATTAATATTATGTATCGTTGGAAAAAGTGGAGGGTAGAATTTCCCGCGATCTACGCAATTTGTTTCAAAGCTTTAACTTAATTACGGGGGGATTTATTCGCGTTTTTAGCTCGAATTTTTTAGGCTTAACTGAAATTTAGGCACTACTTTCTTCATTAAATCTATCAATAAAAAGTAAAGGAATTGTCCCACAGTTTTATTTTTGACACCATAGGAAAAAGCGACATTTTTTACTCCAGATCTCTCGACCTATGGTAGAAAAACTAAGCTTCTATCTCAAAATCAAAAAAAAGTTGCAAGTCTTTTTAAATAAAATTTGAAAACTCTCATCTCCATTCAAGTTGTTAACCATTTTATTTTTACGTTTCCACGGTTACGCTTTTTGAATCAATTATTTCTTTCTATTTTTCTCTTTTATTTTGTATTTCCATGGTTACGCTTTTTAAATCCATCTTTCACATTTCTTAAAAGTATTTTAATACCTGTCGTCATTGTTTGGAAGGGAAATTGGGCATGATGTCTTTTTTTTTCTTTTATTTAGTCCTGATTGTCAAATATACCTCACTTCACACAGTTTTTTTTTTTTCCAAGGCGGATCGGGCAAAGCCGGGCAACGCAGCTAGTCTCTCGATATAGTAAATAGTAAAAACAATGGAGGCAGTCGAGCAGTGTATCCCCAGAAATATAAATATACACCAATGTTATATTCAAAGCATGCTTTAGTTCATTTTTATCTTAATTGTATCTGTGAATATAAGTTGAATAATGCGGGGAGAATCTTTACTGAAGATTTGCGATGCTATTTTAATTATGCAAAATCCGATGCGTCCATTTTTTTCAATAATAATTATTTATTTATTTGAATTTGCGACGTGAAATTTTTTTCGGGTATGGAGCTCATAAGAATGAGTCCTTCTCTCACATAAATACAAGCTGAAAAAAAGGTGGAAAAATTAAAAAAACAAACCTTTAAAAATAAAAGATTGGCTTCGATGATTTAAAAAATATTTTAGGGGTGAATACCCCCCATAAGTCTCCCAACTTGCTCCAAATGTTCTCTTTTTGAACTTTGCATCTCTCTTGCCACTCAAAAGAGTATTTATGGCTAATGTCATACTCCCTTTCACTCCAAATAAAATTAATAGCTATGAAACTGTCGAAAACGGTAATATATTGGGGGGGAGGCAATTCCAAAAATGGGAGACATGATCAGGGAAAGCGGTAAACTTATTTGTATTCAGAGGGTCATTTTACATAGGAATCAGCAAGAATGACGTAAAAAGCATTTTAAAGGTCCTTTTTGCCGAGCAGTGTAACCAGCTTTTGTTTCTCGTTCAGATTTTCCGATTATACTACAGTAAACCGATTATCCGCGGAATTGGGTGGCATAGATGTCGCGGATAATAAAAACCGCGGGTAAACTGCTAAAAAGCCAAAACAAATAAGGTAAGGACAAAATAAGGAGGGACAAATAAGGTAAAAATTGTCCTTTCTCAAAAATTTAGCTGTATTGATGCAAAATATTTTCTTCAAACGGTGACAATATATACAGAACAGTAAAAATGTTTCATAGTTTTGCACGACAGACTTTAACATCAATAAAGAACAAGTGTATCATGTACAGGGTTCGAAAATATCATTATATATTCGTAAATATCGAAAATATCTGATAGTTTAATATTTATCGGATATTTTGATATATATCCGATATTTTCAATCAGCACAAATTGAAGTCTTCAAAATCGTAAATGCATCCTCAAATCACTCTTTATTTTCTCATATTGTTATTTCAGTTTGTAGACTTAAAATTGAGGTTTCTTTCATTATTTATATCTAGTATTTCATTTAACATTTTTATCAATTTGAATGGAGTTAATTTAGCATTAGCTGTTTTACTCATTTTTCTTTTGTTAGCTAGTTTTATACACTTATATGATTCAGAAATAAAAAATATGCATTGGTCCGTGCACAGTCATAAGACATTTTTTTTCTTTTTCTGACCAACGTTTAGTATTTAAGTAGGAACTTTTAATATGAATTGAAATTGTTATATTTCTTATTTTTTTATGAATATAAAATAAAAAAGAATATTATAATACTTTTTTACATTAATGATGTATTAATACATAATAAAAATATAGTAAATAACTTTTTAGTTATTTTTAATAATTAATGAACAATATTATTATAGTTAATATAGTTTTTATATTGAAGATATCGTAGTTGAAAAAAATAAATATCGAAAATATCAAAATATGATGATATTTTCAAAATAAATCTATATATATATAAAAATGAATGTTTGTCTGTATGTCATCCATGAACTCAAAAACTACCCGACAGATTTGGCTGAAACTTTCACCGTTTGTTATTTTTGGTACTGGGAATGTTTATAGACCAGTTCGAAAAAACTCCGATCGATAGTTCCTTTTTTATTCCAATTTAAGTCACAATCCATTGGATAAATACGAATAAAATTATCGGCTGCAGAAATTAATTCGCGTGAAAGATCTCATTGATAAGAAGTTAGCTGTTGCCATTTTTCTTGAGTTTGAGCAAATAAATTCTTTCTTTATTGTTTTATGGCTTTTCATGCAACGGGGGGATTTAAAACTTTTTCTATTTGATATTTTTAGCGATTGATTGATCTTGCAAACTGCGTGAGTACAAAATTTGAGTATAGTCACGGCTTCACTTGATACCTGGACCGATTATTATGAAAATTGCTATAGATATGTATTTTTCCACGGAGAAGGTGCATAATATTCTCATTGAAGCCACTCGCCACCAGGTGGCACTGCAGAGTAGCAACTTCTGCCCCGTTCAACCGATTGTCATGAAAATAAGTATAATGATGTATTTTTTTGTTGGCGTAGCAACGCGCGTCGGGTACAGCTAGTATCAGATATATATCGTGATATATATCATGATATATAACAACTGATATAAATCGGTGAACCTTGTGTATTTACAATGAAGAAAGCTCATTAAATGAATAAATGAATAAAACAAAAAAAATGGAGTTCATTTACAATTTTTCAACAAAAAAACAGCCATTGGTATTTAGTTTCTGCTGCGAAAACACATGTTCTTGATTGTTCAATGACTCGCGGATAATTACTGCGCGGAGTTTACTGTACTTGTATCGACCACAGTGGGCAGTAGGGAGCATGATCCCACATCAGGGGTTCATCAAAAAGAGTTCATGGGTTCAAAGGGAGTTCAAAGGGGTTCTGAACCTGAAAGATTGAGAGCACCGGCATTAAAAGATCTGAGAAACAAAATGGCTGTCACAATCAGTTCTCTCTGTTTGAGTATTTTTGGAGAGCAGTGATGTGTGAAGGGGCGGTGGTGAAAATAGATGTAGTAAGGGATGAAATGTTTATGCATTACTTCTTTTCCCTGAAGGAAAAAATAACATTTTTATTTTAACAGAATAAGAAGCGTGTGAAAAAAGCTCGCTAGTACTTTAGATGTTTTTTGAGTTAGATCAAAAATATTCATCCTTCGCTTAAAAGCAAATAATGAAAAACAATTGTTGCATTTACGTATTACAATACTGACGAGTACAAACATAGCCGTATTTAAAGGGTGAATTTTTAGAAACATTTGAAACATTCTCCGAAAATTTTCAAAACTATTCTAAAATATGCTTTTCTGTATATTCATTCTTTCTTTCTTTATTATTTTTTTTAATTTCTTACTAAAAAATAAAATTATTATCATTGACTTATCTTACTAACTTAGTGCTTTATCTGTAGTTTTTACTTTTGTTGTAGTTATTGTGAACATCAAATCCTTACAAAACATTACAACATTTCCTTCAGATTTTGAATCCCTGATGCTGACAAAAATATCAAAATCCTTTAAATTTAAACGAGCCAAACTCGAAACATTACGTATATTTTAAGTGTCAAATAATATGAATATAAGAAGTGTTACTTCGATTTGCACGTACATGAGTTAACGCTTCTTTCTCTTTTTTTTTAGTTATTGAAAAAACATCAAAAATTTAACAGGGGTAAAGTTATGCTACGTATACATCAATTTTTTCTTCATTTAATAGACACCTCACCTTTTATATTTACACCTGTTAAGACCCTTAAAGTAGCCTCCCCTCATTTAAATAACCAATTGTAACAAAAACCAATAGAATATAGGAATAAAACGGTTTTTTTTATAGATTATACAGATCTCAAGAGAAATCTGTTGGTAAAACCCTCCCCGAAACAAAAGTCCAGTTACGGCCCTGAGTACAAATATATATGTATTGCAAAATGTGTTACACGTATTACGTACATTTCGAATTTTAAGTAAAAATGGCTTTCTCCCACTTATTTATGTACATGTGTGTCAAATTTACTTTGTTAATTTAAACATAATTATATGAAATTTCGATACAACGTGTAACTGTATTTCAACCAGAAAAAGTAACAGAAATATTCATATTTTCCTCATCTTTGTCATGTATGCGAAAAATAAAGCGTTTAAAAATAAAAATGCCTAAAAAATTTTTCTAGTTTAAACTGTCATTAAATATTTAAAACATACCATATTTTTATAGCAACTTTTAGAAGTACTTTTCAAGGGAAATTTTTGCTATTTTTTAAAGGTCATGCTAAATTTTGAATGGGGATTTTGATGTTAATTTTAAAATATCAATAACTATTAAAATTATGAAAAGAAAAAACTCGTTTCAAAAAAATACAAATTTTATAACATCGATTCGTTAGAAGAATATAGTGCCCTTGTCTTCTTCCCAGTACAATTTGACAGAAAAAAACGTAAGACAAAAAGAAAATATATTTACTCAGAAATTGTCAACTCGATGGAATTTGATTCAATCGAATTCTATCTACCCGCGTAGCGAGAAATTTCCTTCTGGGTGGGGCAAAGAAAACTTCTGGCTTCGCTATTTGTAGATGAAGTTCGTCGTATTCTATTCGATCAAATTCTGTTGGAGTTGACTTTGCTTCTTATTTCAGAATTGAAAATTATGAATTAAGCTCCCAACTTAAAGAAAATGTTAGAAAATATCAGTGGAAAATCAATACTTCAAAAATTACCTTTCAGAAAAGACAAGATAAAAACCAAAAGAAACAAGCAAGGAAGATTTAACTACAAAAGAAAATAAAAAAGGCAATATTTAGAAAATTGAATTACGAATAAGATTCGATACTGGTCATAGCCATTAGTTACGACACAAACGCGTAAAAGTCAAGCACGGATTCGAGGGAGGGGGCGATGGTGGCGACCGCCCGTCCCTTGAGGGACCATCCACCGGTAATTTTTCGAAAATGAAGTCCAACAAATGCAAATTTAGATGCGTTTCATTGATATTGGGAGAAGGGAGGTTTGGTTTTGGTACCCTATCCCGGAACTGTTTCGGAATTGAAGTTCAAAACCTTTGTAATCAATATTTCTAAATCAGTATACACAGTAAAAAGTAAGCAATAAAAATCAATCGCGCCTCCCTTGAAAATTTTCTGGATTCGTCCTTGGTAAAAGGATGGCAGAGAATTATGGCATTCTTTTACTTTATCAATAACATCTGCTCCCTATATAATTCCGTATGTAGTTAAATAAAAGCGCAACATTATTGTCAAAACAACCCGCTCTTTTACGTGCAATAAATGTTTATGAACTGAAAAGCGCCGGTTATTACTACGCCAGCTAGAGGTATAAAACGATGGCGCTTTAGTTCGATTACCACATAAATGAAAAAAAGCTCAGACATTAAGTTCAAGGTTTTGTTACAGACGATATTAATAAAGCTTTTTTCTTCATTAATAATTAAAGCTGGCTTCTTTTTTTATGGGGTGAACATCATCTTTTTAATATACTTTAAAACGAAATTTGTTATTTTACTATCTTATGAATTGGTTGTTATTGAATTCGTAAAATATTTTTTTATGTCCTACAGAACTAATGAAATAGAGATAGAGAAAATATAGCTCTGCATTTAAATAGTGTAGTTCGAGAAGTTAAAGCCTCTTAAAAAGAAAGAAAATGAAACTTCTTGTGCTTAAATGAATGCGTTTGTGAATATTATTTATTAGAAAAAGAAGGAAAAACGTTTGATAGCACAAATAGTAAAAAAAAATTGCGTGTAAATGCTTCGGAGTTTAAATACTCGTAATGCTCTCCTCCCAAAAGTCACAACTTTGTGCATTCATAAAAGGGTTCTCACAACTCCAAAAACAAGCAAATAATTTAAAAAAATGCATTTACTTGCTTCAGAGTTTCAATTCTCGTACTGCTGTCCTCCCAAAAGTCAATTTTGTGCTTTCATAAAACGGTTTCTCACAACTCCAAAAACAAACAAATAATTTTAAAAAATTGCATGCACATGCTTTGGAGTAGTTTAAATACTCATACTGTGTCCTCCCAAAAGTCACTTTTGTGAATTCATAAAAAGGTTTCTCACAACTCCAAAAACAAACAAATAATAAAAAAAAATTGCATTTAAATGCTTCGGAGTTTCAATTCTCATACTGCTGTCCTCCCAAAAGTCAACTTTGTGCATTCATAAAAGGGTTTCTCACAACTTCAAAATGAGCTTTGCGATATTTTTTCGCCTTAATAGCAAAATACTGTGAGTGAAGCTGGAAGACTCAGATTGCTTACATCCCCTCAGCATACAAATCTATGCAGCCATAAAAAAAAAGTCTTCTTGTAACCTCAAAATACGTGTATGCAACATTTCTTGCAGTTTGGTTGTAAAACACTGACTTGCTCATTAATTCTTTCGAAGACCTTCCATTTTGTGTGTTTCTAATAGTTTGTGCATAATTCCTCGTGCTTTCCTTGAGTTTCAATTCCCTCTTCTTTTGCTCTTCTAACCATCGCAGTACGACTCCGGTGCTGAAATTAATTATTGTTTTGGGCCAGAAATTCAAACGGATGTTACCAAGGGAATCATTCCTTCTTCCAGCTTACTGACGTCATCCGTCGCCTAGGCAACTGCACGCAACAAGCATCCCTGCCACTGCATCGCTGCTCCAGGAACTCTGTAAAGGTGAGATACGAAAGAAAATGAAAACAAACAACTTCTAGCTGTTCGAATTTGAATGTATTTGCAAACGTCTTTAATTCTAATTCAAGTAAATTATCATGAAAGATGAGGAGGAATGCAAATTTTGTATCATGTTGACTGCTAGAATATTGCGTTGAGATGCATTTGATAGAGAAGTAGCATGATCTAATTGGTTAGATTCCAAAATTTCGCGTCTTGTTTGCGGCTTGATTGTGCATTCAGATGCATTTCATTCAGAAGTATTATGGTGTAAGTGAACTCTAAAATTTCACATCTTGTTAACGACTAGGGTATAGCATTCAGATTTATTTTATAAAGAAGTACAATAGACCCTCGTTTTGCGCGGGGGTTACGTTCCACGGAAATGTCGCATAAATAGAAACCGCGTAAATTAAGACCTAATAGTAGTGTTAAAATAGAGGTTTGGTTCCGTAGATAAAAAAAAAACTTCATTCTAGCGATGACTAATTGTATAATAAGTTTAATGTGTACTTATATCGACTTTTATGCACAACATGTATAAGGAAAACATAAATTAATTTCGTGTTCTGTTTATAAAGAGGAGCTGGCTATGATAGTCTTTTGGCGGTCATTAAGAATTTTTCTCTGTAATTCTTTGCAGAGCATTAACGCATCCATGATTACTTGCGTCATTTCCATGATAGAATCTTCCTTCACTAACAAATCAGAAAGATCATTTCTATTGTCTAAGAAAGGCTCCAAATTTTCAATATGAACGTCTTTGGTTGTGCGTCACCGCCGTCGGTATCCTCGTAGGTTTTGTCCTTCTTTGTCACTCTTTAAAGCTCCTCTTCCTGTTAGTTCTCAACTTTGTGAGTTTAATAACTTAACTTCTGGAAAGAACTTTATAACCAATTGCATAAAATATCTCCAGTAGTCCAAGCTCGATTATTAGCAAGCCAAAATGCAGTTGATTACTCGTAATCTGCAATCTTTAGGAGCTTTGATTTTGGAAGAGGGGAAAATGTTATCCGTTTGCATTGCCGCCTCCTCTTAAATTAAAATAAAGGTGTCAAATCTTAAACCGCGTATAACCGAAACCGCGTAAAATAAACCCGCGTAAAAAGAGGGTCTACTATATTATGATGCCATTGATGCAGTAACTCCAAACAGTTAGACTCTCTAAAATTCGTGGCTTGTTAACGACTAGGGTATAGCATTCATATTAATTTTATAGAGAAGTACTATGATGTCATTGATGCAGCAACTCCAAGCAGTTAGACTCTCTAAAATTCATGGCTTGTTAACAGCCAGGATATTGCATTCAGATTCGTTTTAAAGAGAAGTGGTGTGATCTCATTGATAAAACTATCAACAACCACTTCTTATAACTAATGCGATTTCTACAAATTCTTCTCCCAAAAACTACAAACCATTTATTTAAAAATGTATTTTTATAGACACGCTTTAAATTAATTTTATTGCGTGTTATGACGATTGACTTTTGTCGTTTTAAAACTGTTGTTCCCACTAAAATCGTTGTCCAAATTAGTTCCACGTAGATTTTTCAGATAAATTTCCTTCTCAGGTTATTTCAATTGTAGAACAATGTTGATCTACGTTTAAAAAAAAATTAGCTTATAACTTGGAAACGGCGGTTAAGATCAACCTATGTATGGATTTTTTTTTTCTTACACTACCCAAAAATTGACTAAGTTTATTTAAAACTAATTCAGAAGTCCTGCTCCCCCTCCCTCCCTTCTCTCCCCCCGATCTCTCTCTCACCCCCCCCCCCCCCCCGTGTGTGCGTTTAGAAATTTTTTTATCTCACTTTAGTTTGACATTTATTAATATTCCTTTTTGCAAAAGATACGCTTAAAATTTTATTGTCAGTAGACTATAGTTCAAGGAAAAGAGTAAAAATTGTTATATTTTCTATATGCAAGAAAGCTTCGTGTTATAATTTTGTCTGCTTCGTGTAGTAAGTTCTTTTTAACCGATTTATAAAGTGGATTCTTTTGAACAGATTCTTGTAGCGTGTTATGATTTGCCATTTCTTACTGTTGGTTCTGTTAATCCTATTCTTACAGCGAGTTCTAGTTCCTGACACATTAAAGCTTATTCTTTTTCCCTCTTTCCTATAGCTAACTCTGCTTAAATCATTCTTGTAGCTGGATCTGTTTAAATGAATTTTAGGGCCTTTGTTTAGTAGACTTTTGTACTGTAGATCGCTTCGTTTAGTAAGAGCTATTCAGTAGTTTTTTTTTTCTTTTGTGAACTCTGATAAATCGAAACTTCACAGCACACGGCGCTTTTAAATCACTTTCAACTAAGTGGATCCTGTACAACAGAAACCATTTTACATATTTTGTGAAATATCATTTTATATTTAGCAGACTTGGCTTTAACAGAAACTGTTCAGCAGTTTTATTTATCGCATTTTTTTTAAAGAAAACAATTTTTTCAATACCCATTCACTTACTTCTTCATCTTTCAAAAGCTATATTTATTTCATGTTTCGCTTCGCTACCATTATTTATAATTTTCCGCCATCTCCTTCAATCTAGCAGCATTTACAAAATGCATATCATAAAATATAAATACTACGATCATATTATTTCTGCCCCATTCACCCAACATCATGAAAATACCCAATCTACTATAGCTATCTATAGTAGATTGGGGGATTATCGTATCATCCACCGCATCTGCCAGAATTGCATTATTTCAAAATACATCAGCCAGAAAAAAAAACCCGTGCTGCTCCATGATTCGAGAAAATGCATTTACATATACTTTTATTTATGGCTTGTTTTTTCTGGTAGTAAAACTTTACGATGCAATAAGAAAGTTTATTCCTAAGACCTATATTTACGAAAGTGCCACGAAACTGTTCAATGAACATCATAAAGAAGGGAAAGGTTTTTATATAATACAGATACATAAATGAGCTCAGCTGACTTTTCAATCATTATAGCCATAATAGTTTCCCAAGAAAGAAGGGAATTTTTTATACGTTAAGGTTTATTTTACTCGTCAGAAAGCAGCATTTGTTTTACTTTAAGTGAATAAAATTCATATTTTAGTTTAAAGCATGCAAAATTTCAACAAAAACGCAATATTTCTTTTGTTTTACGAATACATGAGTGTGTGATGAGTCGGAGTTCGATCCGTGGCCATTAAATATTTTCCTTTTTTGAGCAATCACGAATTGCTTATTATCCTCACTTGACCAAAGTTAATGTTGCTCTGATTTTGCAAATTGCCATGACGACGAGATACGCTAACTCGTTGTTTTAATATTTATTAAGAAGAAAAATTTTCGTCGCCATGGTTACAAACCGCTTGCGTTCATTCAAGGCTTAATTCAAGCAGATTTTACTTTTTAAAAAAAGGAGAGGCTCTTTATAGCAGTTAATGCTTCAAAACTTCAGTATCGGCAAAATACAAATATCTTGGTGGATGCATCAAAAAAAATTAATAGTTTTTTTGTTTAGAAAGGCTTTACGTGTAAAATAATTCTAGAAATTAAGTTATTTCATATATTCTGGAATTATATTAATCTTTAATTAGATCGTTTTATGAAGAATTTTTTATATTTAGGGTAAAATTACATTTTTTCCGGAAAAACATCAGCATAAATGACTTTATAAAGCAAAACTAAATCTAAACACAAAATTTCCTAATTATTAACTATCATCATTTCAGATTAGTAAGAAATAAAAATATATAACGTTATAAAGAGTGAATAACCTTTATGACAAGTGTACTTGTGGATATCGGCCATAAAATCTGTATCTTCCTTATCCCATTCTAATCATCATTTCGTTTTTTATAAATACACCTCGTATTACCTATTCTGAAAAATCACCAGTGATAATATGAAGGGTGCAAACTTCTCGGATATTTCCATTCCATACCATTTGTAGAAACAAGAAACTCAACGAGTAGTTTCCTATCGTAATTCGTAATGGCGAAAAACATAATTTGAACTCGAGACTTCAAAATTCTAATGAATATTGGATGCTGGATGTTTATCAGATTTTTTTTCTTTTCTTTTGGCAAATGTTAGCATGCTTTTGTGCCCTTCGACAGAAAAACGGACATTTTGTCCAGCACGCGATAGTTGATATATTTCATTAGAAATGTTAGTTTTGAAAGGAAAGGAGCAATTTTTTTCTCTTAATAAATCACAAACGTACGTGTGATTTCTTGAGAAAAAAAGTTTGTTCATTACTTTTTAAAACTATTACTTTTTAACAACATATATGGGATGTCACGTTTGGGACAGCATGGCGGCTTTTACGTGTAATTGCTTTTTTGCTAACATGGCACAAGACATTTTCAATTTCTTTTTTGTTTTTCTTCTTCGATGTATTTTTCATGCTGAGCTAATTTTGTAGAACTTGGGTTTATTTTTCATTTCTCCCTTTATTAAACACATTTACATCTTTTTGCTGATATGCACATGTACAGAAACACACCAAAGCAATCTGTCAGCACCAATTATTTCAAAAACAAGGATATGTGTCAGGACATTGACATTTTAAAAGGTATATCACAAGAAGTTTTCTGAAAGCGGCTACTTATTTTCGACGAGTTTTTTGTGAAAGTTCAGGGGGAAAACTTGAAAGTGACATGTCATCTTTTTACAGATTGGTTGCACGAAATGTTGAAATGTTTGTAGCCACTATGAAAAGAAATATTTGTTTGCCCTTTCGTGTTGCTTGTTATTGTCAAAACTAATATTAACTTTCAAAAAATTTTAAAAACCTGGACTCTGGTTGCCGATTTGATATTAAAGTGAATTTCAAATCACAGAACGTATTAAAAGTTAAATACAGTACACTGTTAAAAATTTTCCGGAAAATTTACGGTAATTGTTACTGGCATCCATGTTGCCAGTAACTATTACCGTAAAAATCAAATGTTACTGTAAAATTTTACGGTTTCCTCGGTAGGACACAGCAACCAGTCGGCGCTGGGATCGCTTATTTCTCCGGTATAAATTACCGTAAAAATCAGCGATGCGTCGGCGATGCAATTTTACAGTAACAATTACCAGAAAATCTTCCTGAATTTTTAACAGTGTACTATTTCTGTAGATTTACAGCACTCCAGTGAAATAAGAGTGATGCTGCAGACTAGAAGAAATTTGTATTACGTGTGCATAAGCATCTCTAATTAAATTGTTGTTATAGTGCGCAGGGGGTGGGTAAGAATTTATTTAACTATTACGACTTTTTTTTAAAGTTATTTTTGTGGTACCCCAGAGTAAAAGGCTTCCTGGAAACAAAACTTTTGCGGATGTTATTCAAAATTAAACTTTAATGCTAAAACTTTCTTTCAAGCTTTTAAACTGATATGATCCTGATTCCCAAGACCCTAAATTTTATTTTCCACTTAATTTTATTGCTTTTTCGTAATTATGTTCGTTGCAGAGGTGACAAAACAGAATGTACCCTATATTCAATGTTTTTACCCTACTCTTGAGCAAAAGCAAAATTTCCCTGTGTACATACATAACTTGCATACATAAAGTCGTGCAAGAGAGGGAAAGAGCATCTACTTTCTGGGTGAGCTATCGTTTTGAAAAATTTTATTTTTACTTTCATACATTTCATCAATGAAAAAAAAAAATATCAAAAGTGATAAATTTTATTTTAAATGTTCCTCGCTTCATTCTCTCCCTTTGTTTCAGCGCTGTAGAAAATACTTTACGAAAAACTTGCGTTAATGTCAACAAGGTAAAATTCTTCGCTTCGATTCCTTCTCAGAAGCAATTATTCATCATCTTTGACATTTCCAAATTACTTTTCTACTCGCTTTGCAAATTAGTTTTAAACAAGTGTCACCTTCACTAATGAGTTATGTAACGTGTAGTATTCTATAACAGTAAATGCTCCAAAACTTTAATATCAGCAAAATAAAAGTATCTTGCTGGATGCATTAGAAAAAATAATTGCTTTTCTCTGAAGAAAGATTTTACATGTAAAATAATTCAAGAAACTAAGTATATATTATTCTTCAATTACATCGTTTTGTAAAGAATTTTTCATATTTTTGTTAAACGTCATGTCTGCAGTGCTAAACATAAATTCTGATTTTTTTTCTCTCCTGCCAATTTTACAGATAGCAAAAATTATGTAATTTGTCTTGTGTCATTTCACGAAAAGCAAAACAATATTAGCATGTTTCATAAATTTGCTAAAGTTACACTTCTTTGGAAGTTAAAATCCAAAGTGAAGTATTGAAAAGGTAGTGGCATTATGAATTTACGACCTTTTAGTGATAGTTCGGTGATAGCTCTCCAAATCTACATCCCAAAACAAGATAATAAAACCTATATCAGCTTAGCAAAATTGGCAGTACTTGGCACTATTAATATAGAGCCCATTTTTAAGTTGGAGACAAGATTTCTGTCCAAAACCTCTGAAACTTTCCTGCATTCGTTTGCAATGAACTAAGAAATTTAGATATTAGTGGGCACAACTTCCCATCTATGGCTAAATTTTACTTATCTTAATTAAATGTTCACCACATTGAAAATTCATTAAGAAAAATTTTAAACAGCATACACCCAATGTTTTAAATAGTTAACATTAATGTGAGCATAGAAAACTCAGAACCGGTTGTCAATTTTCTATGCAGGGTTTACATTTAACCAGAAGCAATTCAGGTTTCCGGGCGAGATGAATTTTGAAGAAAGACAAAGTATCCCATTAAAAGGTAACTGCGATGCATTTGGCTGTAAAGTACAACGATGATCATAGTGGTTCTGTTTTGAATCGTTTCATTTGGTATTACTCCTGGTATTAGTTTAGTGCCTTCCTGTGAATTTTGTATAAATATTCCTTAATTTCACCTCAATAAAATATCTTCTTTCAAACAAAGCGTTGTTCATCAGTGTAATCGTCCCAGAAGATAACCTGTTACATAACTCGTTACATTCTACCTAATTATAAGTATAAATAAAATTAAAAATTTAAAAAAACCCCAACTGAGTCGTAACTGTAGAATCAAGAGGGAAAATTGAAAATCCTTATATTATTAAAAAACAATGTCAAGTATTTTATTTGCTATTAAATAGAAACTGGCAATAGATAAAAATTTTGAATCATTGCTTTTAATTTCCTTGACGGCCAACAATGAATTCTGTCATCAATCGCGTGAATAAAGGCTTAGCCGTTATTAAAATTTGCTTAAAAAAACGGTGTAGTTCGAATTCTATGAAACATGGGAGTTCCAACCACATTCTTTCAGATGCGGAAAAGAAATTCTCTTTATTTTGGTATTTAAGTTTAAAATTTTAACTATAGGGTTTCACTGCAAAAATCGCAAAAACTTTTCAGAGGTTTTTAATTAATATCTTCTTTAATTAATGTCATCCAAAGATGCAACCTAGCTAAGAACACCCTCAATCAACTCTCCTTTCAAACATTTTTTTTTTTTTTCAAAATCGGTCCATCCGTTTAGGCGCTAGAGTGCCACAGACAGACACACAGATACACAAGCACGTCAAACTCATAACCCCCTTCCTTTGTGTGTCGGGGGTTAAAAAGGAAATATTTTAAAAAATAATCGCGATTGAGGTTTAATTATTAAGGAGAATGAGGGTTTAGCATGCAGACTGAACTTCAGCTTGTATAAGCTTTTAAAAGTTTCTAAATGTGTAGAGCAGTATAAAAACAATAGCTCTACTTCAATTTAATTTTTCTGTTTATTAAATTGTTTGTTGCTGATATAGTTTATTGTTTTGTTGTCTTATTCTGCTCTGTTATTTTATTTCTGCGTGTCTTCGGATGACTAGAAAATGGTCCCTTATTTTCTTTGTCGAATACAATACGTTTTACAATAGTACACGCGCTCAAAAAGGAAGGAAAAAGAATTCAAAGCGAATCAATGTGTTAAGCACGAATGGGAAAAAAATAAAAAAAAGCAAATAGTATCAAAAGCTATCCTAAAGTTTGATCGAAACACACAACACAGTAAGTACAATCGAAATAACGTAAAGAGATTCCAGGTGTCCTCAGGGGTGTTCTAAAGGCTTTGTTGGCTCAGTTTTTTTGTTTTTTTTTTTTTTCGATGGAGGATAAAACTGTGCCCTTAAGTGGTATTAAGGTTCTAGCTATCTCTTCGAAAGATCAAGAAACAATATGATAACGTGAGCTTCAAGCGACACAGTGAAGGAAACAAAGGAAAAATTAATTTTATAAAAATAAAGTTTTTCTTTAGAAAAGTGATTATTTTTTGCTTTCTCTTAGAAACAACAATTCAAAAAAGGGAGAGAAGCTTTTGATGACAAAGATTAATTCTGAATATTGCTTCTTTTTTTTTTTTTTTTTTTTTTTTTTTTTTTTTTTTTTTTAATGATGATGCATAATTAAGAATGTAAAATAGGCAGTTTTGCTTTTTTCGTCGGTTCATGAAGCATTTTTTTTACATAGAGGAAAAATAATTACCTTAAGAGCTAGAAATTGAAATTGGTTGTTCATTATAATTTTTTATTTTCAAAAAGTTCATAAATATTGCTTATTTGGTTTTTCTTAGTAAAAAGAGTATTTTGCCTTATCTTTGCAGGTAAGAGTTTTTTGTTAAAAGAACTGAATACAAAAACAGCAATAAACGCTAAACGTACGTCTGCAGAAATGTGTTTATTAAGGACAATAACATGCTCTTTTACAGTGCAAACAAAAATTTCAAATAAAAGTAGGTTTTTGAAAGACTTATGTGAAGAAAAAAATAACATAAATAAAGAAGATTATGTGTTTTTCTCTTCAGTAGTTATACACTCAAGTCATTAAAAAAGATATGTACATTTTAGGACAATCAAAGCTTATTCAAAAAGATTCTTACTGTAATTATAATATATATCGTTGTATATTGTATACTTTCATCCTTTTCAAAGGTAAACAACCCATGCAACTTATCAATATTTATATAGTTTAGTATTTAGTTAAACTCGTGTATTCATATTTTATACCCTCCACGTTGCAATAAATTCCTTCATCTACTTCATACAAAAAACAGGTACTATTATTTCGTATTTTAGAAAAAAAAAGATTAACTTTTTAGTAGTTTAATATCTTCGAAAATAAAGTAATAATTTATTGAAAAAATGTAACGTGGAGAAGACAAATCTGCTAAATGCACTGCTTGTATTACCTGCAAAGTACCATTGAACTATTCCTTTGTGTTTTCAATTTAAGTTGAAGACCTAAATTTCTATGATAATGTTATTAGTATCGTCTAGTCTTTGATGTTGGAAATGTAGTTAAACATAGTTAAGCACAAAAATTAGAAGGTTGGAACTTTGCTAGTGGCAAACCTGCTGCAAAATTGCCAACTAAACCGAAGAGTAATCAGTACAACACATGAAGGTGTCGCCATCACCACGGAGGCCCCCTTCGTGTCTCTGTGGTAGAAGCTTCGTCTTCTATGCCGGAGGTCGCGGGTTCGATTCCCGCCGGTGCCTTGATGTTATTTCCTTCTCTTTAGTTGTAAATCTTTCCTGTGTGTGTCTTGAGGCAAGGCGCTTTGTACACAGTGCTCTATCTGTATGAAGTTGTTTAGCTTCTGTATCTCTTTACTAATAATAAAGCTGAAAGTCTCTCTGTCTGGATGTCTGGATATCCGGAGGATGTCTGGATGTCTGTAGGATGTCTGGATTTCTGTAACGCGCATAGCGCCTAGACCGTTCGGCCGATTTTCATGAAATTTGGCACAAAGTTAGTTTGTAGCATGGGGGTGAGTACCTCGAAGCGATTTTTTGAAAATTCGATGTGGTTCTTTTTCCATTCCAATTTTAAGAACAAAATTATCATAAGATGGACGAGTAAATTACGAAATTATCATAACGTGGAACCGTAACATGGGCACAAGCCCATTGGCGAGATACGGAATTATTATAACGTGAAACCGTAACATGGGTACAAGCCAATTGGCGAAAAAATTCACCATACATTATTTGTAAATATACAGGCGAACCAAAAGACCTTTTAATTTTTCTATTACGGGCAAAGCCGTGCGGGTACCACTAGTAAATAAATAAAATAATTAGTTTATCACACAATAGTTATATACATAGTTTACATCTCAACAAAAATACTCGCCCTACATACCAGGCTTGCTGACTCGGAGGGGAAATGACCGGCACCGGTTCTGACTTCGACTCTAGCTCTGACTCCGCAGCAGTGTCAAAGTTGAGGACTCTGAGGGAAAATGACCGATTCCGACTCTGACTCTAGGACTTTTCAACCTTCAGCTCCCGACTCCGCAGCAGTGGCAAAGTTGAGGGCTCTGAGGGAAAATGACCGATTCTGACTCTGACTCTTGGACTTTTCAACCTTCAACTCCCGACTCCGACTCCTTTGACTGAAAATCAATCCGACTCCAAGTCTGACACTGCAGAACTGGAAGAGTCACGGATTGATGGAAAATGGTCGACTCCGAATTAGAATCCTGAAACTTTCAACCTTCGACTCCTGACTCCGACTATTTTACCTCAAAATTAGCCAGACTCACGACTCCAACTCCGGAGCCCTGCAACCTACGACAGGCTGTATCGGAGTGACATGAGGAACTGAACCTTGTTTGAACTTGTGGGCAGTAAGTGCTGTCACGATGACGAACAAGAAGCAACGAACATGGAATTTGCCACAAGCAGTACAAGTTGAAGATGTCATCAATACCTTCAAGATACTTGTGAGGAATCTGTATTGCCTTACAGAACAGTGACAAGGTGGGAAAAGCCTTCGATGTAGATGTCAAAATGTGGCAGACATACATCGGCCAGGTCGTTGATTTGCTTGATCGATAGAGCTGGAAGTGCTGTGATTAGTAAAGAACAAACACATACAGACCGAGTAAAAACTTTAAGGACAGTATAGTTTTTTTATGAATAAAGGAAACTGAAATTAAAGGGATTTTATTATTATTGTATTTTTCATTTTTAATGTTCATTGGTAAGAAGTAACGCAACAGACAGAATTTGAAAGCATGCAACAACCAGAAAAACAATGGTATATTCAAAGTTAGTATTTCAACTTGAGTAAAAACTTTAAGGCCTCTAGTGTTTCTAAAAAATCGCAAGTACATATGCTGGAATAAATATCACCACAGTTAACAAGATTGTGGGAACACTTCAACTTGCAGTTTTGTCATTAGTTTCTTCAAAGTTTTTGTCCTCTTTGTGAAGATATCAAAAGGTAAAAAATTAATCGTTCATGAAAGAGGCAGATTGAAGCTTTTTATTCAACAAAGATAAGTAGGCGTACTATTGCGAGAAAAATAAGAAGATCGAAGACTGAAGTCAACTCTTTGTTTGATTGAAACACAATTAGGCGAAACAGAAAACCTCAGAAAACCTAAAGCTTAGTCATCATGTGATGGAAGGAGAGTATGGAAATATACATTACTTGAAAAGGGGGAACCAGGAAATTTATTCAGACGATAGGTTTAAATGTTTGTCGAAAACGATATATAACACAATTAAAAGATGTGGAAGTTTTATTAAAGCTGCGAAATTGATTAAACCTCAGTTATGAAATAGGCACAATATACAGCGTTTCGACTTTAGCTAGGAAATCATGACGTGGGATAACCAATGGATACAAATAAATTTTTGTGACGAAAAGAGGTGGAATTTGGATGTACCAAACGGATGGAAGTAATATTGCATGATTTACTAAAAAAAAGAAATATTCTCCAAGAGCCAATTAGATGGAGGCTCTGTCAGAGCTTGAGAGTGCTTTGCTTACAATGGTGTGTGCTCAGTTGCGTTTGTTTCAGATAAAACGAACTCGCAAGCATTTCAAAATGTCCTTGCAGATCATCTTTTACCAAATACTGAATTTATTTCTGGAGAAAATGGGAAATATTAGCAAGACAATGCATCTATACATCCGAATAGCAGTGCAAAAAATAGGTTCCAAGTCAACAATGTTGAAACTTTGAAATGACCAACTAAGTCTCCAGATCTTAAGCCAATAGAGAACTTAATGGGTGATTTAGCAAGGAGAGTTTATGCAAATGAGGAACATTTTACTTCATCAATAGAGCTGAAATCTACTATCAAAGATGAATGGTATAAAACAGATCCCGAACTTTGTCAAAAACTAGTTTCATATGCAAATAAGAATATTTGAGGTAATTTGAAGAAACTGTTCCTACACAAGCTTGTAAATGTTTGAATTTTTGTCCTCATTTGCTTTTTTCTATGTTGACCTTAAAGATTTTACTCAGTTTCAAATATTGATCTGCAATATTCTCTGATAATGAAACACTCACAATTATTTTTTTTGTGTTGTATTTAACGTTAATAATTATCACTCAAATGATTTTTTTATCCTAAGTTTAAGGTGTGTCCAATTTCTCAAAAAAGTGCACTGGTCTTAAAGTTTTTACTCAGACTGTACACACGTACTCCCATTTTATATTTATAGATTGCAATAACATTCTGTGTTTTCAAAATAAAACTCTTTCTTTAGTAAGAGACTTATCACTTCTATGCGTCCTCAATTATATGCTTCGATTTGATTCCAGCATTAAATGAATCCGAAAATTAGGAAAATAACGTTCTGATTTTACAGAGTTAAATTTACCGTGTCTTGCTCTTGCAATTCAATTCCTCTGCTATATAACTTAGCTGACTTAATAACTAGTTAACTGTACCATGAACTACAGTTTGCTAATTTCACAACCACCTCTAGACTTCGAGTACTTCAACTCTTTAATGAGTAAAAGATTGCATTATTCAAATTAAACAGACTGTAAATAGGTTGCGATTTAAATTAAATTTACGCAATCAATCCTGGGGAAATGAATAATTAAAATAAATTTAATTCGTTAATTTGTTAAATGATTGAATAAATGAAGCAAGTTTTCAGTTACAAAGGTATAAAAATAAATATAGAAACTTTTCCATTTTTATTTTATTTTTTTAAGTTACAATGTTTTATGTTTTTTCTGCTTTTTTTAGAAAAATAATCGTCGGAAGTCAAATATGATTTATTTTATGATGAGAGCTTTTGTTCTGAGACTATGTTTGGTTCTAAATTGAAGATAATCTTTATTTATTAATCTCGTTTTGGTATGTTTAAATAGGATAAATTGAAAAACCCTAAAACTTTATGACACCTCTTGAAAATATTTGCCAAAGCTATTCTGTTATCTGTGCTTATAAAACAAATTTTATTTTGAAATTCGGAATTTCTTTTTTGTTTCTTCGCAATTTAATAAAATTATTTTTTTCTCTTCGTTTTCTTTTCTTTCTTTTTTTTTTTTTAATTTTATGCATTATCAGATGCATCTGAAACTATTAAACTCTGACCCATTTTGCATCGTAAGTTGCCACTTTGTATGTTTCTACTGTGTCATTTACATTATGCGATAAATTGTTTATAACTCGCCTATGACTATAGCACTTATATAAATTGAGCATTTTGCATGTCCTGCATGATTCACTTTTGAAAGAGCTTAAATACCGATTGTAAAATAAATGCGCATGTTGCTATCGTTTATAATTTTATTTTCCTTTCAGTTTTTACACAAAGCAAATACATTGAAATTTGTGTCAGTTAACCCACTTACAAATTGTTCAGAATTAAATTATGCATAACATATATTTTTTCCTGAAAGTTGAAAATATTGAAGGTTAAATGTCCTTAGACCCCTTAAAAAAACAGCTACCATGATTTGCCAAACCGGAAGTATCAATTCTCGACCGGAAATTAGCTTCTGTCGCTATTTTCGTTTTCAAATTTTGATTAAAAAGCATTATTAAATAATATTTTTAATCACACTTTCGTTTTTAAAGTAAAAATACTAGGTAATATTATTTGAACACATTTTAAAGTTTCATTTTAAAATAAACGCTGATAAATAGATAGCATTGTCTTTATTGTCTCATATCTCGAAACATGTTTTTTCATTATTTTCTTCCATTTCAAATGCAATAACTCAAAATTGTTTAGTTCAATTTACTTGAAATTTTGTTTGGATGTTCTGTATTTCTATGTCTAGGGATTAAACTAAAATATAGTTGATTGAAATGTTATTTTATTTTTTACATCAGAATTAAAAAATAATATTTTAATTTTTTGGCCGTATTTCCCCAATAAGCTACAACATCGGCTATAAAATATTTTCAAGTCAATATTATGTCAACATTTGTTGTCTGTTCCCTAAGTTGATTACTTTTCAATACAATAAAGCAAAGAAAATGAAAAAATAAGAATTTGGTATGAAGTTATGCAATTTAAAAAAAAAAGTCCACTTTTTATGAATTTTAAACACTTTTCCCCCTTTAAATTCAACTTTTTATTTTTATTTTTTATTTTTATGCAATTATACAATATTTTAGGTCATGACACACGCGGAAACACATACAAAAAATACTTTAGTAAAAGATTTCAAAATTTGGTCTCCGAAGGTAGTCGGTACCTTCCGGGACATGCACAGGGAAAAGAATTAGTGGTCACCCTTTTTTAAAAGTGAACTAAGTGCGAAACATTTTCCAAGCAATTAAAAAAAAAACTTTTAACAAATTTCCCATATTTGAAGATGAATTATTGTATGTGTAAGAAGTGATAAGAAACTATACAATAGTGGTTAAAGACAGGGCCTAAGAGAGGCCATGTCAGCCTAGTCGGAAACTAGGAGGGGGACCGGTTCGGAATCAGGGCGGCATAAATTTGGCAAGTTTTTGGGGAGGAGGAGGGCCCGGCGACAAAACTAACAAATGGTACGCCGTGGCTCTCGGCGGCCCTGATTAAAGATACAGATATGTAAAGACATTTAAACGCATAGATGACTGCGCTATTTTTCGTTTTATTCAAGAGAGAAATATTGAATATTGTAGAAGTCGAAAACACAACAAATAGAAAATTTCGTCTTTTCTAGAGCATCGTTTTTCAAAAAGAAACCTTATTATTATCTTTACCTTGCTTTATTGTTCAAAAATCTTGAATTTCAACTTGAAATGTGTTTCTATAAAATATAATAATAGCGCAATGAGCTTTAATTTGAATCGTTTTAAAATTTAAAAAACCGTCGTAAGAGCAGACGTCAAACCAGAGTAATATTTTAATGAATTCTTTTTTATCTAAAGTAAATTGTAAAGGATTGCAAAGTTAGAGGAAAATATTTGTATTATTAATTATCATTCAGATTCTATCGGGAGGAAAATCCTAAACGAAATGAAAATCATTTGCATAAAAGGATTTTTAAATTAATTGTGGATTCTCTTTTCAGTTCCAAAAGTTCCAATTAGCGTAATTTATGAATGATGGAATAAGTAACAATGGAGAAAAATACTGCACAAAACTGTTCAGTTTCTCCACTGTTGCTATTTCACTTTTATTCTTTTGAAATCACTGCAAATTGATTCGGCTCTCTATAGTTCAAGAAAAATATTAATAGTTAGAAATAAGAGGAGAATCCCCCTTTGGGAGATACAAAAGAGATTGTAGTATCAATCAGCGTAGATTAATGTATTTTAAATGATTTCATCGCAAAAACTTCAAATCAGTGAAAATATTTTTAGTAATGAAGTAAATGAATGTGTTTTCACTTTCTTATATCTAAATCTAGTACTGTATAAAAGAAAGTATATTAGATTCGTTGACATTTTCGAGTTTCGGTGGAATTACACGTCTTGACGTGTGCTGAATCAATTGAAATCTTTTTAGAAAATGTATCTCTATCTGTGTGTCTGTCTGTATATATATGCCACCGGGTTTTTTTTTCTGTAGTAGCGCAAATGAAATCGAACGAAATTTCGTGCACGTATGAACCCCCATGTTTATTGGTTCTCATTAGCTTTTGGCTCCAACTCCTCCAAGGAGGGTGAAGAAATCAAACATTTTCTGTGGCATGCGTGCTTGCTATATCGCAAGAAGTAATGACGGAATCAAACAAAAATTGGTCCATAGGTAGCACTCAAAGGGTATACTGATTCGATTTTGGTTAGCTCAAAGGGGTGCGGCGCAATCGAGTATTTTTTTTCCTCGACGCTTGTAACTGCCATAAATTGCTCTTGGGTCAAGTTTATGTCGTAAAATAAACAAGTCTTCAAGTTTTTTTTTTTTTTTTTCCTTTCCCCGAAATGCTAAAATTAACCAAAAAGCTCTAAAACAGGAAATTCGTCTTGAAATATTTGAAGAGCGTATTTTAGAAAAGATTACCATACTTATACGTTTGCATTAACTGTAATTCAGATTTGCGTTTATCATCTAACTCGGATTAAAATTTCAAACATTTAGTTTAAGTCTCCTTTAAAAACAACTATTAAAACTTCATTTCGTAGCTCATTACGTCTGATTGACAACGTCGAGTCAAGTTGATGCATTTCGAGAGGAAAAAAAATATTTTCCTTTTTTCTAATAGCCAAAAAAAGGGTTAATAAAGGTGCTGAAGTCATTAAATGATAGGAAAATAGTAACAGTATTGCATAAAATTTTATTTTCCTGCACAAAAATTCGAAAAATCAAAATGAAAATGGTATATTAACTGCCCCTATCCCCCCCCCCGCAAAGTAACATTGTCTTTGTTTACTTTGGCATGTCGAAATTCAATTTACACGAGACATTTTGATGAAATAAATAACATTATAGTACGTGCGTAAAATTTGAATAAATTCATTTTCTTATTCCAGCACAAATTGTAACTTGCGCTAATTTAAAACATTTCTTGCTCTAAAAAGCATACTTCTGCAAAAGAATCTTTGACCTTTATAAAATTTTAACGCAACACATTCTTTCTTCAAAATTACGTCTATTTTACATTCTAATCATGAATTGTTGCTTAAGGCGAGATAAACACTAGCTCATAAATTATGAAAAACACGTATTGATATTTACGATAATAGGCAAATTAAGTATTTTTCTTGTCATGAATAAATTATTTCGTGAAAATTACTAATTACGATGCCAAAGAAAATTATGCATCCAACTTGTGCTGCAAAGATTTCTTTAAACTCTTCTTTTAGAAAGATTATCTGCTGTTATGTTTTCAGATATGACTTTGTAACGTAAGATATATTTAACTTTTTTGGTAGGGTAAGTAAACAAATGTTTTATTCATCAGATTAAATTATTATTGAAAAATCTGGAACATGAGAAATTATAAGAATTTATTCTAAGGAATGTCAATATTTTTTCTAAAATAAAAAACATTTGATTGATCACAATGTGTGGGTTTTTTTTTGTGAAAATGTATAAGGGTCATTCTTCAAGAAGTATAACTTTTCTGTCACACTCCTTTTACAGTAAAAACTTTAAGGAACAATTCATTTAACAATGATTTTTAATTTTATCAAAAATATATCTATTTAAACCTGTCAACAATTTTTTAATATTAATTTTTCCTTTAGTATATTTTTGTTTCACAACATGGGAATTCTCACCTCCGTGGCATGTCACACACATTGTGTGACTGTTTATGTTGCTTAATAACTTGTTTACTTAAAAGTATCTACTTATTTATTTATTATACCTTTCACAAGTGTTTTAAATACTAATTGTTTAAGTATATTTAATTTTTTAATATTGTGTTTTAGTTCGTTTTAGAAGGACAAGGAGTCATGTCACACAATAAATTCTCACCTCCGTTACCTAAACACAAAATGCCATTAATCATTAACACGTGGTAGTAATGACATCAAATTTTATTTTCCATGATACAAGGGAGGCCCCTTGTTTATTTTCAGCCATAGTTGAAGTTGTGAGATTTTTGTCGAAAAACAAGAAAATAGATTTTGCTTTAAAATCTTAGTGTGGTTATTCTGAGAATGATCCATAAGTTAACTAATGTTAAAAAAAAAACTTTGTGTATGTGTTGATTATTTTTCATTAAAAATCGGGAACTGATTTAACTGATAATAAGTAGCTGATAAAACTGAACGTAAAATAAAACTGCCTTTTATGTTGAATCTTCAACTTTTGATAATCAACTGTTCCAGTTTTTCTTTAATTAAATTTTTGTTGTATTTTTCATTTAGAATATGGTTTCAAACTGATATAAGTGATGCATAATAGCTGATAAAACCGAATACAAAAAATAATTGAAGATTGTATTAAATATTCCACATCAGAGAACCAAGTGTTCCGATTGTTTTCAATTAAAATTGTGCGGTATTTTTTATTTAAAATCTGGTGTTAAAAGTAATTTAACTGATAAATAATAACTTATAAAACTTAAAAAGAAAAAACAATTGTCAATTTTGTAACATCTTAAACGTCTTTAAAAACCAACTGTTCTAGTTGTTTTCAGTTAAAATCTGATGGTGTAGGAAATTTTCTATAGCTACCAGTTTGTTAGCACTCTCGGCTTCAATGAGATGACATCTGCCTCCAGCTGGATTATTCACTATTTCAGATTGATGAGACGATAATACAGACAATAATGAAAACTTCACAATGAACAGGTTTCTCCTATTATGCCTCTTTTATTTTCAAAATGGAAAATTTTACAATGGTCCAGAGTGTTTTGAGAATACTCATAAGAAAATCTGTCCGAAAGAATGATGAAAATATCAAAAAACAATCTGCACTGCGTAAACTTTGGGCATAAAATTTTCGTAGGATTTTCAAGCAAAAATCCATTACTTACATTCGTTACACGAAATCAGAAAGAAACAAAAATACAATAAAAGAATTCCAGAAGAAGAAATCATCTGATGCTACTAAAAAACTTTAACAACGTGTTTCGAGAAACTTTTTCAGAAAGTATAATTTAAAACTGAGTATTTTTCTTTCAAAACTGATGGAAACAACAAACAGCATGGCGAAGCGAGAAATTACTTTTTCAGATTTCTTTTACTGACTAAAAAGTTTCTCTAGCTCTCCTTTTTTGTCATTCCTATTTAAAAGACAGAGTTTCCAAAAAAATGTTTCAGCTACTAACTAAACAAAAGTAATTAATTTACTTAATGCAACTTGATTTTATGTTATCATTATTGATGCAAAAAAGAAGTCTTTACACTGCATCAACGAGTTTTTGAAATAAATTAATAAATTATGTACTCACTCTTTCACTTATTAAAACTATACTACAAAATTTTTAATTTGTTACCTGATATTTTTCTTTTTTTAATAGTAGAATAGCAAATGGCTTTTTCTCTGCATCAAGGATTTTTTAAATACTTCGAAAAAATTTGTTGTAAAAATTTCATTTTATTAAAACCATAAAAAAATCATCTAAAATGATATTTTGTGCGACTAAGTTGACGATGCAGAAATTATTTTCACATTTCTTATTGAAATTTTTAATGAAAAAATTATGTGTGTTGTGTGTGTGTTTCTCCACCTCTTTTCGGTGAAGTTGTTTGCAAGAAATTTTATTTATTGTTGTTGTTGTTGCTTATCCTCTAATCGTCAGACGAGGTCCATCAGACCATTGACCCTGAGAAAATCGAGGACCAGAAGAGGAGATGAATAAATGTCCTCTCTAGAAAGTCCCAAACAGTTTAGGATAAGTCTAGGAGAGGCCTGCTCAGTTTTACATTTAGTGCGGACCTCGTAGATTTTATTGCCCTGGAAAAACGAGAGACCCTTTATGTGGCCGCTCGCTAGTCGTGAGATTGCAGTTCTAGAAGCTCTGTCACAATGGGGTCGTTTCCAAAATTTTAAAAGTATTTTTTTCTGAAAGAGCATGCTTAAAAACATAGGATCTGACCATTTTTTGATAAATTTGTTTACGTTTAATATTTTTAAAAAAATATTTAAATCGGAGTGCTTTCATTGTTTACGGCTTCTGCCGATCACATCACAAATGATGAATTGCCATTCAGTGTTGCCATTCACAATGCAAAATATTTAATTCGCATCTTTGCTCACGTGTATTGGCAACGATATGGTTGATAGCAAGCGTAGAGCGCAATTTTAATTTGCTGCTTGATTATCATAGCGTGGAAACGTAGTAGAAAGGTGCGGCAAAGTGCATCATTTGTGGCGTCATCAAGACCATGCCTTGTTTGAAAAATCGGACATTTAAAAAAATTAATTTAAAAAAAATGTTGGGAAAATGAAAGTATTTTCTGGGTTTATGCTTTTTTTTTTCCTCACTCTATCCATTTTAATGACTGAAAGTAGCACTTTTGACTGAAAGAACCCCCCCCCCCCCCCCCATTGATGGTCAAGAAAGATCTTGCTTTTTCACTTGCGTACCAGTGATGGCAAGGAGGAATCCTCCACGCATTCGAGATCTCAGTATTTATTCTGGACTGATGTTCAAGATAGGTGAGGGATGAAGAGGAAGGATAGTCGTGGTTGCAGCCCTCCTTGGCCAGATCGTCCGCTCTCTCATTGCCAAAAATGTCTACATCAAAAGGAATCCATTGAAAATAAATTTTACCTCATGGCATGACAAAAATTTTATTTAAACTTACTTAATGCTTTGCTTTTAATAAACTGTCGTTGTGAAATTATTTTCCGCTTTATGCTATATAGAAGTCTATAATCCGATGAAATATTGCTGTATTCATTTATTTTTGTCCGTTAAAGTTAATCTACAAGAATTAGATTAAATGTTACCTCATATATCGCTCTAATAAACTGTCGATTCGAAAATAGTCTTTCCGTTACGTCAAGAAATTTTTAAATTCTGCTGCATTTGGTTTTACATTTAACTTTAATGAATATAATCTATTACATTTTCTTACAAAGTTGTTAAATGAATATTTTTCTTACATTTTACTTTTGTTTTGTATGAAAACTAAAATTTTAGAAATGCATACGTTAAACGTTTATTTTTGAAAGCATTTTTTTTCCTTTTCATTTTGAACACTTATCACTTATTTACATTAAAAAATCTGAGTTCTAGGGAAACTTTATCGACATTTTTTTCCCTATTGGTTAATAGCATTATAAAAAGGCTGTCCCCCTCCCCCAAGAAAATTGTTATGCGTGCGCTGGGGCATTTATATATGCAGTGCTTAGAATGGCAGTGATATTAGTCATTCTAACATAGTTTCGTCTAAATGAAGGTTTTAAAATAAAACTGCATAAGAGAAAACAAATACAGTATGAACATAGATTATTTTCTCACAATAAACATCAGAAGAAAAACTAATTTGAACAGGACGGTCCAGGCTCATCTTCTGTAACCACACTTCACACGCCAACCCTGCTGATCTTTTGTTGTCTTACTTTAGTGATCATTTATTTAACGGTAGCGGTACCCGCACGGCTTTGCTCGTGGTAGAAAATTAAAAAGTCATTTGGTTTGCCTGTATATTTACAAATTACGGATGATGAATTTCTCGTCAATTTGCTACGTTCATTTGCTCGCATTTGTTACGGTTCCCCGTAATGATAACTTGGTAATTTACTCATCCATGTTATGATAATTTGATTGGTAAAATGTTCTTAAAATTGGAATAGAAAAAGAATAAAATCTAATTTTCGAAAAATCGCTTCGAGGTGCTCACCCCCATACCCCCATGCTACAAACTAATTTTGTGTCAAATTTCGTGAAAATCGGCCGAACGGTTTTGGCGCTATGAGCGTCACAGAGATCCGGACAGAGATCCAGACAGACAGACTTTCAGCTTTATTATTATAGAGAAGATGAACATCTAAATGGTTGCCCGGATGAAGCGAATTCCGGTTTTATACAGTCCGGATTAAAGAGGGTTTACCGTAGCTTTAAATGGTTTACACTACTGTAATTCCACATTTACGATTTTACAATTTTTTTTTTTTTTTTTTGTGATCAAAAATCAATTAGGTGCAAGAATTAATACAGTCGGACCCCGATTTAACGAACCTCCATTTAACGAATTTCACGATTTTGCGAATTTTTCTTTTTCTCCGACTAAAATGAAGGTAAAAACCCCTACTTACCGAATAATAAACCTCAAAATAACAAATTATTTTAAAAGTTTTTTTTTTTTTTTGGAATTTGAGTTAGGAAATATTCGATTGTTTTCTAAATGTTACATCCATATTGTTCAAAGCAGAAAAAATGCTTTTTTTTTTTTTTTTTTTTTGGAATTAGCAATTTTTGATGGGCAAGGGCGAGGCGGCAACCAACGAATAGTGATTTTGATGCTGAAAGCGATAGTGAAGCTCCCATTAAAACTGTTACTTTTTCAAATGCTATGCATGGCCTGGAAACTGTAAAAACATGTCTGATGCAGCAGGCTGCAAAAGACACAGTATTTTCTTCTCTTCATAAAGTCGAAAGAGAACTGTTTCGAGTCAAGTATCAAGGGAATTGTACAAACATCTATTTCTCTGTATTAAACTACATACTTATAAACTAGTAATTAACTAGCGTATAATAAGTCGTGGAAGGCTGAATAAAAAGTGTAAACTTTCTAATAATGGATATATTTTCGCAGATGCTTATTAGAGGTTTTAGATAAGGTCAGTGATTTTTTTTTTTTAATTTCAAACTCGGATATTACGAATAACCCCGATTTAGCGTAAAAAAATTTCGGTCCCGATGAATTCGTTAAATCGGGATCCGACTGTATAAGTTTGAAAATAGCATCAAATTCTTGCTGCTGTTCAATGAGCGGGATGGAATGTTTCAATGGAAATGATTTAAACCACTATCATTCTCACCTGAGCAGCAGTATTTCAGTAGATATTATTATTTTTTTTATTTTAAGTTCCTACTGACCAGTATATTTTAGCATTTTTGTGATCCGTGGTGACTTGATCGGTAAGACGTTGAGCTCATAATTGGAGGGTTCCGGGTTTGATGCCCGCGGGTCGAAGATCTTCAGTGTTTGCTAATGGTGACTGGAGCACGTTGAATATGTCATGGTACACAAATTCCTCCAAGTTCACATTCCGAATCAATTGCTCGTGGGTGCTGAGCCAAGAGTTGATCGTCTTCTAGTTTGGATTAAAATTATCGAAATATTGCAAGATGGTACTTCCATCTATCATGTGTTGTCTGAGCTAAATCGGACTTCCACTTTAGTAGTGCTTTGAAAACGGATTTATATTTTTGTGCGACTCTGCACTGGATAGAGGAACTTAACCTCTCAAAGAACGAATGTTTTTTGGAAAAAGATGGCCAAAAATGATCGTTTTTGTTTTTTTTTTACAGAAAACTAATATAAATGCAGAGTAAGTTAATTTTTCGGTTTAAACTGTGGGAAGGAGGGAGAATAGGGAGTGGGGGAAAAGGGAATGTCATTAAAAAAAATGAGAATACAAAGGGCAAACGATTTGATTGCATGTTTGTTTTGAATTTCGAAATACAAAGATCAAATTAAATCAAAATATATTCACAAGCTAAACTGGCTAAAAATTCAGATTGACAATAAAATAGATGCATGAAATACACCGCCAGCTCAGTCAATTCCAGCCGAGGACTGCAGTTTCGTGCTTATTAGCACTAATCAGCCCGGCATAGGAGTGGCTGAGCTGGAGGTGGAAAACCTCTTAAGGAAGCCAAGAGTACCAAAGAAACTAGTACCTAATACAGAATTAGCACTGACCAGACGAGTGACCGAAACAATGGTTCGGTTCAACTCGAATATTGAAGGCAAGGCAGGTATATTCAGTAACTTACGGGTTATGAACTATTCGGTAACTTATTGAACAAAATAGATATTTTACGTTTTTAACACTAAAGAACTGCTTTACACAAGGAAACTTGGTTTATAGAAGAAAAATGCAGCACGATTGGACCTACAGTCGAGTCTCGACTTACGCGAGGGATGCGTTCCAAGACTCTTCGCGTAAGTTGAAATTTCGCGTTGTGGAAAAATGTATGCATAAACATTTTTTAGAAACATACCAAATTTTTTAGACATTTGTAAGCACCCCTCAAACTGCTTTAAAGCATTCCTCAACTATACATTACAGTTTCTTACATAAAAAACTCAACTTTTACTGTATTTAAAAAATAAAAAAGATGTTTTATTCAACATAAAATAGTTAAAATGCATAAAAAGAATGATTGATAAAATAAAACAACACGGTACATACAGTATGTAGTAATAATAAAATGCTGCACTATAATAGTACTGTACAGTAGATACAGTAATAATATTTATGAGTTAAAAAAAGAAGATGATGAAGATTTATGCTGCATAATCAGATCGTTATTTTTTATTAAATACATTTTAAAATACGGTTGCTTCACCTTTTCTTTTATAACGTTTCCATTTATGGCAACAAGCCCCTCTTCCCAATCTCTTTAATCCACAATGCAAGAGCAGCTTCCATTTTCATATACTTTACTCAGACTCTGCAAGCTTTAACATTGAAACTAATTTCTGAACTTATACGGATATCATTTTGTTTTGACTTTTAACTGTACGTATGGAAAATTCACTCATACTTATTGCGTTGCTACTGTCAACGCTTGGTAGTTGTCCAAGCATATCGAGAATCTTAATCTTCTTTTTATTGTTAGAAACTTTATCCCCCCCCCCCCCCATCTTCATAAACTTTAGATGAAACAGCTCACTAAGGTGCCATTCTATTTCAACAACTTTAATGTTTAGAATGTAAAAAAAGAAAGCTGCTGAGCGGTTTTTTTATGCATTAACAACGTGATGCCTAGACTAGTTTGATGTGGGAACTTTCGATGGTCAGTGTGATGCTAATGGGATGTAATAACATTCACAAAATATATATTTGGTTGTCAATAACGAAGCCGCTACTTCGTTCTAAGAAATTCATGTTGTGGACGAGGAATTCGTTCGCGTCAGCTCTAAAATTCGTTACTCGTGGAAAATTCGCGTTATAGCCATTTTGCGTAAGTTGAATCGCGTTGTAGCGGGAGTCAACTGTATACGGTAAATTTGTTCAGTAATAATTTAGCCTATCTATTTTTTTAGAACGGAACTCAGATGTGCATTTGAAATAAATTAACGTGAGATACAATCACGCCCGTGTCGTGCATGAGAAAATGCGTTAAATTGTAAAAAGGAACCAAAATCCATGTTTTCCTCATATTGTACGAATTTTAACTTACACCACTATCATTCTAACCCATCCATACATGCCTGAAGTTCAAAAATGATTTCTTACAAAAGACGAGGATTGATTGTAGCCGCCGAGACGAAGAATGTTTACCGTTTCACGAATTTCACGCTGGAAAATACAGTTTGAAGATGGATCTACTAAAACAAGAATAGCTATAGATAACCTTTTGTACGTTTCAGCAGTTTCCGAAGCGGAAATAGCATTCACTGTTCGCTTTATGTGAAACTTTTGTGTACAATTTTTCAATCACTAAAAGGTATCTGCAATATCAAAGGCATTGAAAATGCCTTTCAAATTGAAAATAGAAGTTCAATGCACGTGTTCCTTAAATTTAATTTTAAAGAGAAACGAAAGCAAAATGTGAGAGAAATATTCCTTTTTCTACTTAGATAATAATTTTCGTGAACTATATTTATTAAACTTAAATGTAAAACAAAACGCAGCAATATTTTTGTAATATTTTACAAATTTTGGATAAAAGGATATTTTCCATTACATCGCAAAATTTTTTTATAGCAAGCGCAACAGTCTCTTTCCATGAAATGAGAAGAAAAAGCAAAAAGCAACTATCTTTTACTACGAAAAAAAACAAAACCATCTTTTCATTGCAAACGCAACAATCTTTTCATATTGCAAACGCAACAATCTTTTCATTGCAAACGCAGCAATCTCTTCACTGCAAACGCAACAATCTTTTCTTAGCAAACGCAACTATATTTTCTTAGCAAATGCAACAATCTGTTCTGAACAATCAAAAACTGCTTCTGTGAAGACTAAAGAGCAAAAGCAACAATCTTTTGAAAAGAAAAGAAAAAAAACTCAAGTCTTTTCAAAGTAATTAAACACAGTCAGTGAATCAAAATGGAGACTATTATTTGTCTGCGGGAGTAATAATATCTATACATAGAATTAAAATTTGCTATGGTAAAATACGGGCACTCATAGTACCCACTGAGACAAAAAATATTTTCTACGAAACGAATAGCTTACTGTAAGATATTTTTAAAAAAACGCAAAGCACTATCTACTAAAATAAAAATAGCTAGATTATTTTATACGTTTCAGCAGCTTCTGAAGCAAAAATAGCACACCAAAGAGCTTTTTCAGTGTATTTGGTGTTGAATTTATTTTTCAGCGATGGAGAATTGTGTAGAAAACAAATTCATATGAAACGAACAGAATGATAAATACACCGAAAGAGAAAAACATTTAACTCTGAAGAAGCAGCAGGACGAAGTGAAGTATGAATATTAAATTTCAACATTCCATCTGGTTTTATTTTTCTTCGTTTTCATTCATGAAGAATATTGTGTTTGCATAAAGATATTTTCTACTCTGAAACAGCACCGCTTACCAAAAGCTCCTCGCCCACATTGATATGTAGATTAAGTATTGAATGTTTCCTGATGCAAACAGAAAACGGACTTGAGTGCTCTGTGAAATGAATCCATTTGCTTTTATGAAATATTTTTAAGTAAAGGTGGAAAAAAAAGATCACATCTCAGGTTTCAATACTCACGTGCAGATGCGGGGGTTGGAAATGTGAAGAATTTTTAAGATTTTCACGGATGTCAATAATATTTTCAATTATAGATTCATGTAGGGTAAAGCCACCAGTCACAGACATGCTTACGACATCGCTCTAAGGTTAACTCAATTTTCTGAGCTTTTGAATGTATTTAGACTTTTTAAACTATTTTTTTTCTCATGCAACTACGTCTCATCTAACGTTTGGCTGCTTTTGGATCCTCTTAATTAGTTAATCTGCAAAAGACTTGCTTGTCAGTAATCTGCAAAATATTTTGCTGAAATATTATTCTTCTTGTCTGGTCTTTTCCACATAAAGAACGCTCAAAAGTCAAAGCAGGTTTCCACAATTTATGCACTTTTTGAGACGAAATCTCGCCTAATATTCGTGTTTTTAAATCTGAATTTTGAAATGGTTGTCTACATTCACTTTTACCTTTAAAAAAAACCCGAATCTTTGTTTTCATCGGAAAATATTTCCCTTATTTTAAAAGCTTTCCTTTAAAAGGTTTATGCAAATGTTAAGATATTTTAAATAATGCGCGACAGCAAAAGAAAAATTGTTTGCAACTGGATTTAATAGCCAAATCTTATTGTTTAGCATCAAACTTTTGTTCCATATTAGTTTATTCCTTTCACTTTTATTTATTACTTGTGGTACCCGCACGGCTTTGCCCGTAGTTGAAAAATTAAAAGGTCATTTGGTTCGCCTGTATATTTACAAATAATGGATAACGAATTTCTCGCCAATTTGCTATGTTCATTTACTTGCCAATGTTACGGTTTCATGTTATGATAATTTCATAATTTACTCGCCCACGTTGTGATAATTTGCACGGTAAAATTTTCTTAAAATTAGAATAGAAAAAGAACAAAATCGAATTTTCGAAAAATCGTTTCGAGGTGTACACCCCCGTGCTACAAACTAACTTTGTCAACTTTCACGAAAATCGGCCGAACGGTCTAGGCGCTATGCGCGTCACAGAAATCCAGACATCCAGACAGACAGAGATCCAGATATCCAGACAGACTCTCAGTTTTATTATTAGTAAAGAAGCAATCACGAACTGTTTATTCCTCTCACCTCTGACTGCAGTTGATGTTCCTTTCATTTTTGGACCTCGGTATCTGTCAGCAACATTGTCTCCAGCCTCCACGAACGCGATCTCCTCCATGACTACACACGCACCTACACACTCACGTACGCACCTACACACTCACGCACGCACCTACACACTCACGCACGCACCTACACACTCACGCACGCACCTACGCACTCACGCACGCACCTACACACTCACGCACGCACCTACACACTCACGCACCTACACACTCACGCACGCACCTACACACTCACGCACGCACCTACACACTCACGCACGCACCTACACACTCACGCACGCACCTACACACTCACGCACGCACCTACACACTCACGCACGCACCTACACACTCACGCACGCACCTATACACGCACGCACGCACCTATACACTCACGCACGCACCTACACATTCACGCACGCACCTACACCCACAGCACATGCCTACATACACGCACATACACACACACGCACGCCTGCATTTACACACCCACCCACGCACCTACACCCACCGCACATACCTACATACACACATACACGCCCACACACACTCACGCACGCACCTACACCCACAGCACATACCTACATACACACACACTCACACGTACGCCTACATTCACACACGCCTACACACATACCAAAACGCCTAAGCACACACACACTTACACACCTACACACGCACACACACACCTACACACGCGCACACACACTTACCCACCTACACACACACTTTCACACTTACACTTACACACATACACACCAACACACACACCACTGCTCACAAACACACGCCCGTATACACACACACACGTTTGCACACACAAACACGCCTGCACACCAACTAGGAGTAGGGAGTTGCCGCAAATGGACGCCTCAGAGGTTTTTGTTGTGTGCTGAATGGTTTTTGTCTAACGAGGACTGTGTAAAGTCTAGTTCGGGTATAAACAAAGTCGTTTTGGGGGGACAAGAGCCATTAGTAGAAATTAGAAAACAATGAGTAGGGTCCTATAGCAACTCGTGATTGCAAAAAACATAATTTCGATTCAAGATGTTAAAATTTATATCAATTTTTAGTTTTTATTTGAAAAAGCAATGTTTAACCCGTGTGCACAATCTTGTAATTATGTTCAGTAAATTACGTGGGTGATGCAAATAAAATGAGCAGATCTGTTGAAGATAAGGCAAAAATGCATCACTTCAAAGTTATTCAAAATACATTATCAAAATGTTGCAATTTTTGTCAATAGAGATTATTTCTATGTTTTTATGTGCTTTATCTGTTAGGTTCAAAATGTCACCAAAAACTCGACGCACATTTGGCGAAATTTGGAGTGAAAACTTAATTGTCGTCGAAAATGAAGCAAGCTTGACGATATCTAACACCCCAAACACATACAACACAATATTAAAACAGGTGCAAAGCGGGGAAAAGCTATTTACAGGATAAAGCCACAAAAAAGAAGTAAATTTGGGCGAAAATTGGTGGAATAAATGTAAAGTTTAACAAGATTACAACAAATTAAGTGCATAAAACAAAAATAACTTATTTCAAAAATTTGTAACAATAAGTAATTTTCTACACTATTTGCTAATTCAATCTCATGAAAACTCGTTTTTTTTTTTTTTTTTTTTTTTTTTTTTTTTTTTTAAATCAAATAGCCCAAAATGACACGGTTTAGGAAATTTGGGTGCAATTAATTAAGAGAACAAATTATCAAAAATACATTTTCATGATAATTTGTGCTGTATTTAAGTTGCTTTTTACTTCAATCATATTTCAGCACGAAACTTATTTGATCCATTTTCATTTATCCGTTGATGTAGTTACTCCTAAAATACCAGTTATTTTCCGTTATAACCTGAGTATAGTAGAAAGAATATATACTATATATTTGTATACCAATCCAATGCATCAAATTAATTTTGTAAATATTTATTTATTGCAATATATCAAAGAAAAGAGAATAGTATAACAAAATTTAAAATGGATAAATCTGATCATACCTCAGAGAGTACTTCAAAAAATGTTACATATTTTGAACAGAGAGAAAACTTTCCTTAAATAGAGATCATCCCTTTTAAAAGAAAGCTATAAAAGATTCAATTCTTTCGAGTGCTTTACAATTCATGCATTGTCTGAAATTTACATTTTTCATCCACTTATTTTCTTCAACATTTCCTTTTTAGAAAAGAAGTTGTATAAAACTTTCTCAGTTTCCTTTTTCCCCCTAATAAATTTGGTATCTTATCTGACTTGCAATGGTATTCCTATCACATAAATTTAAGCATGAGCTTTCTGCAGCAAATAAAATTTCTTGTGCACTATCACAGTTGAAGAAATTCGGTAAGAATGCACCAAGACAAGGGCACAGAAGCAAATGCCTCGTTTCTTCTAATTGATTTTCCAAAAGGCTTTCTTATTTTTTTCTTGAAACATACTTATGACCGAGCAAAAAACCGCAGTGTAACCACCTTTAAAAATCACTTCTGATAAATTTTTAAAAAATCTTTTTTTTACAATAATAATTTTTACTCGGATTATCTTATAACGTTGATGAATAATAAAATAGATATTAATTAAACTTAACTAAAGGGTCATTCCATGCGAAATGAGCAAATCAGCTGTGGCTGACATGTCACAGATTTCAATGAAAATTTTTATTTAGGTAAACCATGCATATCTATGATGGAATGCAAAGTATGGAAGTTTAAAAACTGTTTGTTGCTTTGTTATTGAAATTAGAAGTTGATGCTTACGCTGAGCCTAAACTTTCAGAGTTCATTGCTGCCAGTTTGTGACTCAATAACTCCATAAGTTATAAACGTACACTTAAAAAATGAATATTTCCGCATTCTGTAAACAAATCTCTATTGGGAAAAAGCAAAGTAAAATTTATTCGGATCTTTTTTTGAATCTAAGATATTAACAAAGATTGAAATTTTGCCAATTTACTTCAGATTTCAAATCTCTCTTCTAGCTCTTTTAATGAAAAAATAACAGTAAAAATGATTCAGCTTAAAAAACTATCTATAACTAACTATCTGCTCTAATTTAGTAATATTTTATGAATTTCTTGATGACGAAATCATACTTTAAAAAATCGAAAATTTCATTTTTTTCCTCTATTTCAGATGTTTTTTCGAAGATGGGGGAATGCTCTAAATTTACTCAAGTTTTTTTACGTAACATATTGAAGTGTCTTTTAGATGCTACTAAATTTTAATCATTGGTATCAGCGTATTTTTGTTACTAGAGTAACTTGAACTAAGGAAAATTTCAATAGTTACTTCTTTTTATTGTAAGTTTAGCAAAACTAACCATTTCTTTCGTGTTTCATTTTCTCAAAAGCATGTTTATGAAGTACTTGCTAAAATGTACATTTTTTAAAAATCGAAATAAATGTTAGATATACTTGCTTTTGCATCATTGAGTCGTATATCTAGTTTTTTGAATTCTCCTAATTTCACATAAGGGTCAATCCATACAGGTTCCATACAGTATAAACTACTCATTCATGTTTAAATATTTCTAAGTTATCAAATTAAAATAATTATTTTGAAAATTATAATATGTTTTTTCAGTATAATGTATTATATAGGGCACAATATACGTAATTTAAGAAGGTCAATGAAGTTTTCACTTTTTATTTCTGTTTTAGTGTGTGAATTGACTAGCAAAATTGCTCAATATCAAAGACCTGTATCTTTTTTACAAACCAAATACAAAAAACAATATGTATAAGATGTATAGTACTTGAATGGAATATTCAATTGGCCAAGAAATTTTATTTTTAATTCCATCCCCTTTTGGTTTACAGGTGCCTAAAAATGTCATTTTTGTCATTTTTCCGACTTTTGAGGAGCTGTAATCTATAAAGGATGCACAAATACACAGCAACAGTTACATATTCTTTTTAGCATGGTTCCAGTGATTAGTTTTTGCCGTATTTCATTTTGTGTTTCCGTCCCCTACGCGAGTTATCCCCCTTTGAAATGAGTAATATTGTTAAATTTGACCCTGAACTTTAACCTGTTGCCGTTATTTTAATTATTAACTTACAGCTACGTAACTCAGCATGTAAGACTATCAATTTATGCACTTTAACATCAAAGCGTTAAATTAACTTTCATAAATGTAATTTAAATAGATTTTGGCCAAAATGCAAAGATCTAAAAGTCCCAGTTTTGACTACGAAAATCACTTTTGATGACTTCTAAAAAATCAAAGGTCCAGTTGAGAGAAAAAATAAAAAGTGGTTTTAAACATCTTTCATATCCAGCTTTTAGGGATATATGAATTTCAAAAAAATTAAAAATGGTCGAGTGCACCCATCCGTCGAACCTGTATGGATTGACCCATAAAACACAAAGAAAATGCTATTTTTCTGAATTTTATTTTACATTTGGAAATCAAAAACCAATTTCGAGTTTCTTCAAGCAAATAGTAGAAACACAGCTCTATATTCTTGAAAAATTTTAAAGTTGTCTGAATTTTCCTTCATTTGAATTTTTGTGTCTATGTGAAGGGGAAAATCATCATTTTACAAAATGTCACTAAGTTTAAAACTGATTTTGAAGACAAAGGAGTTAAAATACAACTTCAAAATCAAGGTATTTCTTTTATGATACTTAGCACATTATTGGGTATTAATTTCATCAAAGCTAATGCATTCCTTAAAGATTGAGATTAAAAACTAAAATGCTTAATTATGAGAAAATTGAAATATTTTCAGTTTCTGAAAACTCGGTTAAAAGTTAACTATAATAACTATGAAAATTTTACTGACATCAGATTAATTACCCTACTCATTGATTGGAACAACATATAACTTTTATGTTTTCATTAAATAGTTAATAAGATACAAGCCTTCAAAAATGCAACATTTATCATTTATGAGAATGCTGTTCAATTTGACCAATTTTAAATCGCATGTAACTATTCAAATAAGAAATGTTAAGCCGAAAGATTTTAGATATTTTTAAATAGGCATAAAATTAACCTGTATACCAAATTTCATGAAAATCTATTACCATGCGGCCACCACTTTTTTGCGAATTTTGCTCATTTCGTATGGAATGACCCTAAAGCTAGAATCGGTCAAATTGATGCACCATCTACAACTAGATGGTGAGTAAATTCAGCTGTTTCCCGCCTTATGGTGATGCTTGTGAATAAATTCTGGGTAAATTCATTCACCAGCACAGTTGAAAAAAATTTCGTAAAAAATTTTCCAACACAATGAGACAAAAATAAAAACAACGTTCTTTGTAATTGATTTTCTAAAAGACATTGTTTTTATTTCTGAAAGATACTAATGACAGTATGAACCACAATAAAACCTTCTTTAAAACTCACTTATGATAAAAACTTATTTCTATTACTATAATTTTGACTTAGGTTATCACCAAACTTTGACGTAGGGTAAAAATAAATTATGAAGTTAATTAAGAGCAGCAACATCTCCAGTTTAAAAATAAGCATTTCAAAATTTAACGACCAGAACTTTTGAATCAAAATAAAACACAAACCTTATTTTTCTCTTTTATTTTATCTCTTTGTTGTGTGTGAGACCAGTGAATAAACAGACCTTGGTGAATGAACAGGTCCTTTTTTTTTACTTTTGATTAATATTTCAAAGGTTTTTACTTAGATTAATTGGCAGCAGTAACCAGGGCTGCGGCGTTGGGGAGAAAATGGCCAACTCCACGTCAGACTATAACGTTTGACATAAAATGTCAAACGTTAATGTCAAACAACAAATGCCCTTCGACTCCGGCTCCATTAACTCAAAATCAGACAGACTCCGACTCTTACACTGCCGACCTGAGTTAAAGATTCAGGAGGAAAAGGATCTGCTCCGACTCCTTTACTTCAGATCATCCCGCATCCGACTCTAACTCTTATTCCACAGACCTGGCAGAGTTAAGGACTCGAGAAAGAAACGATCGACTCTTTAAAATTACAGCATGAAGCATTTTTCCGGAATTCCCACAAATTCAAACCGGATTTTACAGACGTGCCCTTCTTTTCGTCACAGATCATAAAAATATCTTTGGAACCTTTTTCATATTTTTTTTCTCTTCCTTATAGAGATCTGAACCGACATTTACTTAAACCCAGAATTGGCAATCTGACTTTTTAGCTTCTTTCATACTAAAAGCTACGTTCTTTGATTTTTTTTTTTTTTTTTTTTAACCAAAAGAAATAAAATAAAAAAAAAATATAGATGCGACAGCTTAAATACGAATCTGCATTTAAGTATCTCATAAATTCTGAACATCTTTTCTCTTCTCAATTTTCGAAATGGATCCCCATTTGCATATCCTTTTCTGAGAAGAAAGACCCCGTGGCTAAAAACTATCGATCATTTATTTCAACCAAATGGAATATGGAAATGTAAATATGAAGATTTCAAGAACTTTGCGTAATTTCGGAACTATCATTACATTTGCATCTTATTTGACAGGTCAAAAATATTTCTTATTTTCTGTAAAAATACAAAGAGTGTACTTCTTTTAGCTTTAAAATGTTAACCTTTCAGCGGGCGTGAGCTCTATACCAACATGAAAGGTCGCGCGTATCCCCCAGATGCACTATTGTAAAACAGATATCTTTAAGGGGTTAAAAATCATATGTCGTAATTACCAAAGAATTAATAAGTACAATTTGTTTTGAAAGATTTCCATTTTAAAACACAGAAACGGGGGGTACCCCCCAAGAGTAAGGACGCACCTCCCCCCTAAATATCGTGAAGACCCCCATAACAAGAGCCCCCCTCCCAAAAAAAAGTAAAAATTACCCCTCAAAACACCCTCTAAAAATTTCAATGCGCATTTTGCGCCATGACCCCCCCCCCCCCCCCAGATGGGCACCCCTGCAGAAACAATGTGCCATAAAACACAGAAACAAAAAATGACCAAGGTATTGTTATAAACATTACTGCGGAATCGGAGGGAAAATGACTAACTCCGGATTCGATTCCGACTGCAGGAATTTTGGAGCATTCGACTCCGACTTTGCTCTAAATTCCGTAAGACTCCCGCTCTTCAAGCACCGACAGAGTTGCGGACTTTGAGGGAAAATGACCGACTCCGAATCTTGGAATTTTAAATCTTCGACTACCAACTCGATCTCTTACTTCTTCCCCGCAAAAATCAGTCCGAATCCAACTCCGCAGCCTTGGTTAAAATTCACTTGGAAATGAAATTTAAAAAATTGTTTATATTTTGACTCAACTATTTACATTTAAACTACGAGAGCAAATCAAAAAGCCTTTGCGCTTATTTATTATTCGTCAAAAACAGGTACAAATATACGTAGTGTAATACCCTTACATTACTTCTCCACATAGTCACCACACCGGTTCAGACATTTGTCCCATCGCAGCACTAAATTAGAAATTCCCCTGTGGTAAATCCTTCCAGCTGCCTGTGGAACCACCGTCGGACCGTGTTCTTGTCTTCTTCGTCACAGGTGAATCTCTGTCCTAATAGAAACTTTTTCAGTGGAGCGAAAACGTGAAAATCACTAGGGCACGGTCTGTAGCTGCATTTTCCTGTGAATTGCTGTGGACTTTTGTCCCTTGCTCCATACGTAATGAATAACACTTCGCTGCTCATAAGCTGTGTACGTCTGAAGAACAACCGTCATCGTAAATGACTGATAGCAGATCCGCTCTTCCGAGCAAAAAGCAGATACGGCTGGGACGGTTCAAGGAACTATCACTGCTGGGAATGTATATGATTACTTTGTATTCACAGCCATATTTTGGCTAAAAAGAAAAATAGGCGCAAAGACTTTTTGATTTGCCCTCGTATAAAAGACCAACGATTAACCGAAAGTTAAAAAAAGAAAGCAAATTAAAATTAAAAAAGGAGCAGAAAAAGTTAATTAAATGAAACAGTTCCGCGTATTTCTCAGACGCAAGCAGCAAAGGTGCAGACTGCAACACTAAAAAAAATACAATGATGACTAAAAGTAGGTCTTTTAGAGAAGAGGGGAGAATAGCTTAAGTTAAGAACGTTCGCAACATCTGGCTTAAAGCTGTTAAAGGAAATTATATTTTTGTGTATCTCTCAGATACGCGCGCCCACTGGAGGGCTAAAAACGGTTACCATGAGCTACTAACTGGTTTCAGCACTTCAGATTTATTATGCATCAAAACCAGGACATAATAAAAGTTTTTGAAACCACACACACACACACATTGACTAGCAAAACTTTTAAACAAAAAAAAACAAACAACTTTTCTAAAGTAAAGTTTGTAAAGTTCAGAAATAAAGTATTTCGTCGTGCAACTTTAGCATTAATAAGAGCATTTTCTCGCAAGTTAAGTTTTTTTCTCCTTAACTTATATCTTTGTTGTTGTTACTTTTGCCTCTCGGGAAATCAAGCTTTATTGGAAAGCAATTCCTGATTTTAGACAGAATTGAACGACTTCCGTTTTTACTCGAGCACCACGAAGGTGGAAGTCCTACTTAATACTGACAACACACGACCGATGGGGACACTATCAATCAGTACTCTGTTTCTTTCTATACCAGGAACCGAACAACTCCTGATCCAGCAGAGCACCCCCACAGAGGTATTGATTTGCAATGAGGATTTAAAGGACTTTTTGGCCACGACAGATTTAACCTGTGTTAGCAGATGAGCATAAACTGATACTTATTACTTTTGGATTTATTATGAACTAGTGGTACACACACGGCTTTGCCCGATGTTGAAAATCAAAAGGTCATTCGGTTCGCCTGTATATTTACAAATAATGGATGACGAATTTCTCACCAATTGGCTATGTTCATTCGCTCTCCCATTCCACGTCATGGTAATTTCGTAATTTACTCGTCCATCTTATGATAATTTTGCTCCGGAAAATGTTCTTAAAATTGAAATACAAAGAGAACAAAATCGAATTTTCGAAAAATCGCTTCGAAGTGCACACCCCCATGCTACAAACTAACTTTGTGCCAAATTTCATGAAAATCGGGTGAACGGTCTAGGCGCTATGCGCGTCACAGAGATCCAGACCTCCTCCAGACAGAGAGACTTTCAGCTTTATTATTAGTAAAGAAGATACAATTATTACGGAAATAACTTAGCATTAAACTCCTTTCGCATGAATGCAGCTAACAGGCCATGTCATGGAGCAAGCAATGGCACAGGCTGGAGGAATTCTTTCTTTTTTTTTTTTTTTTTTTTTGTAATAACACATTTATTTCTGAATTATTATGAGTATTATTAAGTTATATATTACCTGTGCTCTAAAATTATGTACCTTCAAATACAAAAGTGACGACCAGAAACATGCTCGGGACCCAGTTACGCTGATCGCAGTCAATTTATCAATCCTTGTGACCCTCTTATAAAGTCACCCCATTGCAAGTAACAGCTGCTTCTAGTAAACTATTCCAAATGCCTTCAATGCTGTTGAAGTAGTAATTTTTCACAATTTCAAGATTAGCTTGGGACTTGCAAAGCTTAAAACATTGACCCTTGGTTTTGTACGATCAAGCATTCTAAGGCTGGAATCATAATTAGAAAATAATATCATTAGGAAGCCCATTTACTAACCACGCCCCACTAACCCTCAACAAACATTTCCAAAAAAATCATATCTTTCTTAAGATAAGGAGAGCAAAACTGAACAGCATATTCAAAATGAGCCATGCTTTTTCCTATGCCCTAAATGAATCTCTTGACATTTTCCCATATTGAACAGCATACCCCACTTAACTGCCAACTTAGATATTTGATCTAAATCCGCTTGAAGGGTTTTTATTTGTTCTTCGCTTACAACGACCCCATAACTTTGTCATCATCGGCAAAGATATTAATGTTCCCAGAAAGCATTTCACTAATATCGTTAATGAAAATAGTAAACAGCAATGGCACTAAAATTGAGCCTTGTGGAACCCCACTTAAAACATCAGACCATTGATAAAAGCGTTCCCTAACAATTGCTCTTTATTTTCTTTTAGTAAGCCTATTTCTAACTCAAATTAAGTTTTCCCTCCTTTCCAATACAAGCCAGTTTGAATAGTATTGGAGATTTGGAGTTTATTGATCAGTAGTTGCATTATTCTAATCTGCAAGACATATTCGCACTGTTCGAACATGACCTAATTGGCATGCGAAATGATCTGTAATGACGCATAAATTTTTTAACATGCTGCTCACAAACTGTGCTAATAATCTACTAAACTGAAATTTTATTTTTTAATTTTTGTTCATTCATTTTATATTTCACATATACCTTGTTAGGAATGAACAACGCTTTTTAGTTTAAAACAACAGCAGTGTAATCAAAGTATTGATGCTCGAAAAAATAGAATCTCTTTATATTAAAAAAAAGGTAAGGTCAAAGAAAATTTTGAAAGGAAATCTGTGGCGGACCTGCGTCAAGGAGACCCCATAGCACCTACAGCCTTGAAATTTTGTACAAAACTATTTTGAGTCCCGGTGGTTTGTACCTGGGGTTTTGTTTTTCAAAATTCGAATTAGTTTTTTTTTGTAATTAATTGTTTAAACTCAAGTTTCGCGTACATTACTTATTATTGCCTATTAAAGGGGTGAAAAATTACTTACACACATTAATATTATACATCGTTGGAAAGGGTGGAATTTTCCGCGTTCTACGCAATTTATTTCAATGCTCTAACTTAAATATGGTGGGAGTTATTTGCGTTTTTAGTTCGGACGTTTTTAGGCTTAGCTAAAATTTAGCACTACTTTCTTCATTAAATCCATAAGTAAAAAGCGAAGGAATTGTCCATACAGTTTTCTTTTTGACACCACTAGAAAGAGCGGCTTTTTTTACTCCAGATCTAACTCGACCTATGGTCGAAAAACTTAGCTTACTTCCAAAGAAAAAAAAGTTACAAGAAGTTTTAACCAAATTCGAAAAATTTTATTTCCATTCAAATTATTGATGTTTTATTTGGCGTTGCCATATAGTTACATTTTTTAGATTCGTTTGTTTCTTCTTTCTTATTCACAAATTTTAAGGGTTTCGATTTTAACGGAAAATCTTAGGCTGAACTCAATTCAAGCCCCGAGCTAAAGAGCAAAATATATTACTAGAGACAACGAATATGAAAGCGACTTTTCAAACGCACACAACTGCAGTTTTGCAATGCTCAGGAGCCTCTTAGCCCTTATCGCTCTGCAACTTGGTACAAATTATTTTGAAACCCGGGGAAGGGGTGCTTTTTGTTCCAAATGGAGCTCATAATGCGTTTTTAATCTGCTTCTTTTTAATGGACGATTTAAATATTTGCGAATCAAATAAGATTACGAAGCAATCTTTGGGGGTTGGTGAGCGTTAGCGAGCAGGGAGCAGAGCCCCCTAGTATTCAAAAAAGAAAAAAAATCATGAGAGCGAAAAGGGTTGAAAAATCACTTCTTTTTTTTTCTCTCTTTTCTAATGTTTTATAAGGCAGCAAAAAGGGCATTAAAGTAATTGAAATGTGCTGCCATCTGTTAGCCAATCACAAAACAAAACACTTCTTAATAGAATTGTAATTCTTTCAGAAAGACGTATTCTTTTAAAAATCCAAGACAAAGATTCCTAATGATTATTTTTTAAGAATCACCATTTGTAGTTTACTACTAAAATGTTGTTTTTATAACTGCGAATTAATAGTTTGGAAAACTTTGATCGCTAGCGGAACACTTCTGCGATCAAGAAATAATTCCGTTATTTTGCATATTTCAAAATATGCCGGTATTTATCATATTCAGGTCTTCTACGCTAAATTTTGAACAAATTTAGCGTAGGAGCCCAATTTATATTCGTGTGCAAATTATCTGAAATTCCGAATAAATCTGTAAAAAATCCTCGAAAAGAGAAGTACTCAGGAACTGAGCTTACTTGAGCTCCTATGCAAATTAAATTATCTATAAATTAATGGAAAATAATTAATTTACTGTTATGAAAAAATAAAATCTGTAGTTCTTAAGTACAAAAAGATCTAAACTTTTGAAGGATGTTCTATAGATTTTGTACAATCGCCCGATATGGCATCCACTCTGTCATGTGCCAGTATTAAAAGGACGGATGTCAACGGCACAGTGAAATTTGACACACAAGTCCCCACTTGATGGAAGCACCTGAACTCTCACGAAACGAAATTCAGCTAAGAGTTTAATTTATCCGAGAGTGACTGAGCCAAGTACACTCTGAAAGCATCTTTTAATTGCCACATAATCATTCGTCGACATGGGCGCTGGAGATTTTCTGAACCTTGAAAATCCACCGATTGAAGACATGGTCACAAGTTCAAAGCCGCCCTCAGAAATAATACGTATGTGTATCTCGCTTAGCTCAAAAATGGTACAGAAAGTAGAAATTTTTGTACCGTATTACCCCGCATTATCCGGCATGCCGAAAAAAAGCGAGGTTGACCAGCATGCCGGGAAATTCGAATTTTCTGGCATGCTGGATAATTCGAGGTTTATTTTGGAACAAAACAAAAGCAAATTTCCCCATTCAATTCCAATTGTGTATTGGATATCGCATTTTGTTTATGGTAGGTCATTATTAACGGACTTAATTATTTGCCAATAAAGTAATCAATTCAGAAGCAATTAGTGTTAATGCGATTCGTTTATAATGTTTTTGAATAAATTATTTTAGGTTCCTTTTAGAGAGGTGAGTTTAATTTTTATTTATTGAGTAGCTATGGTAAATTCTTTAGCACTGGTTTAGGGGTGGTAACTTACTGCTTAAATGTTTGCTGAGTTTTAATTTAATTTTTATAAAATTATTCGTTATTTAATAATATTTTTCTTGTTAAAATAACAAATGACATTGTTAGTTAATATTTTACAAAGTTAAACTGTTTATTAATACTAATAAGATATGTATAGAACTTATACTATTTTTTAAGCTGAACATGTATTTTTATAGAATTATTTTTTTTCCTAACCTCGATTTTTCCGGGCATGCCGGAAAGAACCAGGCAAGTGTTATTGAAAATCTGGTGGCCCTCGAATTTTGCGGCATGCCGGATAATGCGGGGTAATGCGGTATTTAGACTCTGAGTGGAGTCTAGTTAACACCTCCCCCTTTTGGTTGCATTCGAATGTTGCAAAAGGGATCTTTTACACGTTTTGAGGAGCAAATCAGAGTTGATTTCAATTCAAACTTAAATGATGTTGCAGTTTGGCGACCTTTTGCGATATTTCGCCAAGCTGGTGGAAAATTTGTCAGAAAACATATTTTTCGAATCTGATTTCAATTTGGAACGATTGGTGACATTTAGCTAGTAATCCGTTGAATCATGTTAAAATTGTCAATATTTAGAAAATGATCTCTGAAATGCTTTTTTGCATCGGTTCGCAAAAAAATTGGGGGTACAATTAGTTGATGTGTTTTCTTGTTCTCTCTGAGACACTACTTTATATTTTTTTTTGTTACGTTAATACATTACTCTTTGCTGACGACCAGATTATTACCCAATCAAAAGAAGACGATCTTCAAAAATCCACCTACATACTCCACAAGATATGCCAAGAATATAATAAGATCTCAATCCCGAAAACTAAAACAATGGTATTTAAGGGGAAAGATCCAATTAGAAGTAAAATTGCTATTGATAATAGAATTATTGAACAGGTGAAGCGCTTCAACTACCTAGGGTGTGACATCACCTTTGACCACGACAATGCTGTCCAAAACAAACTACATAGGTTTCAACACTTATGTGGAACCCACCCTTACAAGAACCCTAAAGGGAAAAACGAGAAAGGAAACACAACTGAAGTTCTATAAGGTTAAGGCGGTGCCAACCTTACTGTATGGCTCCGAAACATGGACTTTGAACACTCAAGAAACTAGAAGAATTCAAGCAGCAGAGATGAAATCACTGAAGAAATGCAATATGCTAGACAAAATAGGAATTAATCTATTCGAAGGGAATTACAGATATTCAATCTCAATGTAAAAAATTACAGAATATCGTAACGATTGGAAAAGCCATGTTTGTTCGACGTATGATACGAGGGAAACTTCCAAGACTTGCCTTTTACTACAGACCAAGGGGCAAACGAGACTGTGGTAGGCCCAGGAAACGGTGAGGCGACCAAGAAGCCGGAACAGGCTATATGCCTAATCCTTGACGATGATGATGATGATGATGTTCTATTTATACTCATATTTTAAGCAACTGTAGATTTAGATCACAGACGCTAACAAACCATCAATTTTCTTTACATTTGAAAGTGCAATTGTCTGTTCCTTTCTGTTTCAAGTACGTCACTTGTCTTGGCAACTTTTTTGATTTCTCAACGTGACCAAAACTGGAATAATAATGTTTAAGTCTTCGCCATGTTTGCTCTTCTTTCTCTGATAAAACATTTTAAGGAGATCCATGAAATTTTCCAGCGGTTGATTTAACATTTTGCTTCTATTTTTTTATTCAGTTGGAGGATTATTTGAATCGAACATTTTACGTTATTCAATGGCTTTTTTGTTTCTTGGCGGCTCGTTTTATAATTGAATTCGTTATTTCAATTATTTGGAGCCCTTTTTCTCATTTTGATGGAATTTTTGGTATTGTTTAAAATCTTGTTCCATTTGAAAGTTTCTTAAATAGCAAAATAATGTAAGATATTGCCAAGTAGTTTCTATGCAACTTTAACCAAACAAGACGGTAATGCAGGGCCTGATTAACGTACACGCCGCCTGGGCCTAGGGCCCCATCGTCCTAAGGGGTCCCGATTTTTTAAAAAACTTATGCTTAGTATTAAAAAATCGTGTATTTTTTGTGAAGATATTAAAAAACCCTGTTTTAAATAAATGTTAAACATTATTTTGCATTGACTTTAAGTGATAGAATAGAGAGGGGGGCCTCAAGAACATTGTGATCCTTGGACCTCTCTTTTAGTTAGTCGGGCCTTGCGGTAATGAACAAAATGAAAAGCGATCGCCAAGATTTAAAATGAGCCAAATGAAATAACATGGAAAACTACCCAACCCTCTATATTCATCATACTTTTGACGTGTGTGGAAAAATGTCTAAAAAGCTTTTCATTTGAGAAGTATTGCTTCTAACGCGCGTACATAAGTACACTCACATATTCTTTAGAGTTGTTAAAACCGTATCCTATTTAATAGATGTAAAAGGAAGTAGTGTGGTGCCCTCAGTAGATTTTTTTTCTAAAAGTTTTAAAAGTATGTTACATTAAAAGCAGGCAATGACATTTTTTGGTATAATGTTTCAATTTTAACAGAAGTTATCCTTAAAAATAAGTACTCATTAAAATATTTATGATACATTTCTTTGTACGATTATCGATGCTGCAGGATATTTTCATCTATATAGCAGGCCCGTCATTTAAGGGATACTATAGGGAAAGTGCCCCCTCTCTTTAAGGCTTTGAAAAAATAGTGTATTTACATATATGTCGGCGTGGAATTTGTTGCTTTTCGTACTAATAAGCACTGAATCTGTGTCCCGCATCCCTAGCCTATAAGTATGCCATTGCATTCTTCGATTTCCCGAAATTGCATCAACTGACTTCTACTTTGCGATCTATAATTACGTACACATACGGAAGAAAGAAATATATCTAACGCTGGATTAAAAGATAAATTTGCTTCCAAGTGAATGAATATAATAAGACTTTTTAAAATAATTCTTATATTATTCCTAAGAAGAAAGAAAGACAAGACAATTTTCAAGAAATGAGTCTTCCTTTTTTTTAATAATAAAACACACACACACATACACACACACAAGAAATATATTAAAGTCTTTGCCACACGATCAATGCATAAGACATTCCTAAAATTAAAATAATTTCTCAAAGTTCATATCCGACTTCATTTATTGCTTTAATCTCTAACGACTTTTACATGATTGCCCAAAAAATGCTTTTGAGGGTGTATAACAGCTTAACTGGAAATGTATTTCTTCTTCAGAAACTTTACGTTTAACGACACAGCGCTAAACCTTTTAACTTTGAAGAAAACTTTCATTCCACTAGCAATTACGCTTTAAAAAAAATCAGAAAACTTCCAACAATTAATGAGTATTCTTTGTCTTATAGTTTTACTAGAAACACTCATTACATTTTTTATATCAGAAAATGAGCAATTAAGGAATATCGTTCTAAGCAGACATTACTTCAAGTTTTTACAAAGCGATCCAGTTCACGAAATCTATACTTTACTCTATTTGCGTAGCAACTGAGAAACTAATCAAAAAGTAATTAAGTTACTGTTTCTTTTTTTTAGATAATTACACAATCTTTTGATGTTTCCCCTTTTTATTTGATACTTGAAAGTAAAATGAGCTGATGTGTGCATCACATGACTTCCTTTTACGCCAATTTAATGATAATAGTAGAAAGAAACACTTTAAATATTTTTGCCCCAAGTTTGTTGCGAACTGAAGCAAAAAAACGTTTTATACAGATTAATTTTCCCAATGTTGGACATTTTAATGTGGTTCAATGGTTAACTCTTGAAATATCGCCAATAGTGGCCAAAATGAAACCAAATTAAAAAAAAAAAAACGCCAAATTTTTTGTCGCCAGGTTGGCGAAAAAACTTGGCAATATGTCGCCAAGCGTTTGCCAAATTGTAACACCACTTGAGTTTGCATTGATATTAACAATGATTTCCCTCCACAAAGGTGTAAAAGACCCCCTTAGGAACGTCCGAATGCAATCAAAAGGGGAGGTGCACAACTAGACTTCACTAGGAGTCTACGTACCAAATTTCAACTTTCTAGGACATACCGTTTTTGAGTTCTGCGAGATACACACGCACATACATACGTACATACAGACGTCGCGAGAAAACTCGTCGTAATTAACTCGGGGATCATCAAAATGGATATTTCATGCGTCTATACGGTCTTAGGTATAAGCATGTATGGTCGGGTCTGAAAAAAAACTCAACGTTCATTCGAGGGTGAGAAAAATGGAAATTAAGGCCGATTTTTGAGGGAAAATTTTTTCGCGAATACAATACTTCCTTTTTTTGTAAAAGGAAGTATAAAGAACGATTCTGTAATATTTGAAGATCGTCCAAATACTTAATACTATTGCTGAAACGAACTTAATATTCTGAGTACTTTTGTATTTTGTTCCGCTATTAATACTAGCATCACTCTTATTTTGTAGCATTTTGGAATGCAGAGAACTGTTTTTAGACGTTAAAATAAATCTACAAAGCATACAATAAATGAAGTAAGAAATAACAACGTCAAGAAGCACTAATTGCAGATTACTGCAGACACGTGCTTCGGCGTTACAAGGAACGTTCCTTGTAACGCCGAAATACATGCCTGCAGTAATCTGCGATTTGTGCTTTTTGACGTTGTCATTTCTTACTTTACTTTTCAGCACAAAGGTATATATTTAGCTTATACTATAAGTGCTTTCAGTAATTTTTCTACGCCCTACCCTTTATATTGGACAAAGATGTTTAACCAATTAACATCAATATCGTTGGAAGCAAAGTTCAATAAGGATTTGTGATTGCTTCTTTGCGTGTAGCTACACACGAAGAAAATGTTTTAGAATAATGAAGTAATTAAGCTACGATTTTTATGAATCAAATGGTAGTTAAATTAGCCGATCAAAGCAAGATTTTTTAATAGAAAAACTTTGGCAGAGATTTTATTCCTATGAAGAACAAATTCGTCTAAATTTACCTAAAGTCGTATTTAGTAAGCAATATCATTTAAACCAGATTGTTTTACGTTTGCCATTTATGAATTATTTATATCGGTAACTTGTCGAAACCAGCATGGAGAAAGTATATGAGACGAGTCCTACAAAAATCTGCCGTTCCCAAAATTCATTTTCACCAGAAAACATTCTGAATATTCACCCTATATCAGGTGTTCTCAAACTTTTTCTATTCGCAGGACCTTTTGAAAAATTAGAAATTTCTCATGGATACGAAAATCCGCCGTTCCCAAAAGATGAAGATTTTTTTTTTCGTCAGAAATCATTCTGAATGCTCACCCTATATCAGAGGTTCCCAAACTTTTTCTACTCGTGGGACCCTTTGAAGAACTATAAATTCTCAAGGCTCACTTAAGCTGTCTCTATACAACATCTATACAGGGTGTTCCGTTTTAACCTGCAAGACCTTTATTTTCGCAACCGTTAGACTTAGATGTTTACTTCCAATTGCAAAAATGTTCAAAATCACATGCAGGGTTAAGTTATTGAAAGTTTGAAGCAAAAATATTAATGAGTCAAAAAATACAAAATTTAACTTTTTATACGGGCCTCAAGTCCCCTAACTTATATTTAGAGAAATAATTTCCATCGAAAACTATAAGTGACAGAAAAATTTGACATTTGTGCGATTAAAACTGAAGAAGATATCCCATTTCAAAGTTTTAAGGGACCATACAGAAGATGAGATTGGAACTTATCGCCCTTTACGAAGAATGAAAGGTCGTCAAAGTAAGAAAAACAAGGTATTTATATTTTTCATCACTATTCAAAAACAAATGCAAATGTTATGCCGTGATACGCAAAAGCACACCACAAAACCTCGAACAATTTGAAAAACAATACTCATACACACATATCATTTTCAACACTTATTAACAGCTATATTTTCCCCCCAAAGTGTTATTGACGGCGAGTGAAAACTGGTGTAAGTCACAAAACGCTGCGTTTCAAATCTCGGTGAATATTGGTCGTACTAACTTCAAACTTTTTGTGTCAGAATCCTTTTTCAATGGAGATTATTTCCCAAAATGTAAGTTAGGGCACCTGGGGCCCATATAAAAAGTTAAATTTTGTATTTTTTGGCTTATGTTTATTTTTAATTTAAACCTTCAATGTCTTAACTCTGCATCTGATTTTGAACATTTTTGCAGATTGGAAGTATACATCTAGGAGTAACAGTTGCGAAAATAAAGGTCTTGCAGGTTAGAACGGAACACCCTGTAGATACGGTGAACATTTCGAGGCACCCCTTGCCTCTCCCTGCAGCACACACTTTAGGAGCCCCTGAGAGGGTTTCTCCTCGTTCATCCATAAAAGCAACTAACCCTCAAGTCCAGGTATTAATCATTTGCTAGACATTTCAAACATATCCACTTCAAAAAATGACTTTCAAATACGAGAAACTTGTGCACAAAATGCCATGCAATCATTAAATAAGTTTGAAATTGAAGTATTTTAATTATTAGTTGAATTTTGTGCATTTATGAAATCTATATTTGGTGGAAAATTTGAAATATGTTTTTCAAGAAGAAATTTCATTAAGTTAAGGCAAAACTAGTATGTTGTGGCCATCACGAAACTTTCTTTTATATCTTTCTTATAATTCTGATCCCTCCCCATATAGTTCAGTCAAAAGGTAGAAAAAAACGGGCTTGCCTTACAAAAAATGGGGTCAAAGTTTTTTTCTTCTATTTTGTATATACTTGTGCCAATATGAAAAAACCAAGTTATCCAACACTAAAGACCTCGGGAAAAGTTTTGGGGGCCGAAAACCCCCCAAAATTTGTGACTTTTTGTAGAACTTTCAAAATATCTCAAAAATGGTTAAAATTACAAAAAAACTTCCAATGCAAATGTTAAAGATTATTAAATTTCCTTCAACTTTCGTCCTTACAACATTTTTGTAGCATGAAAAGCAAGCGAATTACAACTTCTTGAAAGTCACACTTTTTCTGAACCCCTCAGCAAAGTGCATGAAGGCGCATCGGTAACGGAGGAAAAAAGGAGAAACGCCGGCAGTCTGACCTTGGAAATGATTTGTCTTTCGCAGCTGAGGGTAAATGCCTCCGTTCCCTTTAACTTATAGAAAACACCCCCATTCTATCCCCCCCCCCTTTGTTTTCTCCAAATGCGATGTATCGACTCAATAGCTACGCATGTTGGTCACTTCCGAGTTCGAGCAAGAGTATGTTTTATCAATCTGTGGGTACGGTATTACAGTTTTTTTTTATTTGCGAAGTCAGTTTGAATGAATGCGAAATAAAGATTGTGAAGGAGAAGGGAATAGAAAATCTTCAAAGATTCAGCGCAAAACGTCAAAATGAAGAACATCAGCGTTTTTCGAAGGACTTAAAAGAAGTGATCATTCACACTGCCTGTCACAAATGCTATATCAATGAGCAATCAATCTCTTCCCTTGAAGTAATGGTTGAACCTAACATGTTAACAAAATTCCTCAAGAAAGATTTCTAGCATATTATAACAACAAGAATCGTCTTATCCAACTTCTTGAGACATATTTCGAAGAGTGTGGCATTGAAGTTAGGCAGACTCAAGAAGATGCCGACTTACATACTGCTCTTTCAAAGGCAAAGGAAATTGAAACGGTTGTTATAGTCGGCGAGAGGATATACTGTGGATCTGTTGGTGCTGATGACAGCTTTAGGACAGCCTTTCAGTAACTTGTTCTTTTTAAACCTGGAAGAGGGAATGCTTGTGATTTGTTTTTTTCCCCACTAAATCCTTTAAGTTTGACCTCAGCAATATTCTTTTCATCCTTGCGTTTAGTGGGTGTGATAAGACATTGGCAATCTTTGGCCAAGGCAAAATTAAGTTGTGCAACATAGTCAAAAAAAAAAAAAAAAACCTCCTGAAATTAAGGAAGTTATTGAAGTATTTATGGACCCAATCAGTCATCATGATGCCGTAGCTGCAGCTGGAGAAAACATTTTGAAAATATTATACACAGGTGGTGTAAAGTATTTGAACCTATCTTTGGATACTTTGCGGTTTAATCTTTTTATAAAACTAGTATACAGGGCCAAAATAAATCTTGCAGGGCTACCTCCAACGTGCGGGGGGATGCTGGACGTTATCACTCATATCGGTGCTACCACCAAATTCAAAGTTGGTTGGGCAACATAATTGATCTAGAGAAATGGGGTTGGGAACGCAGAACGCAAGGTCTAATACCTGTTGACACGAAAAGAGATTCAGCTCATCAGACTCTATTGAAGATTGTATCTTGTACCTGCAAGAAAAATTGTACTGGAGCCTGTTCTTGTCGCAAGGCAGGTTTAAAATGCTCCAGCACGTGCAAACACTGCAGTAGCACAAATTGTGAAAATGTTGCAGAAATTTCATCTTTGGATGAGACTGCCGAAGAAGATGTTTTGTTCCATGAGCTTTTGGAATTATCGCAACAAGAAGATTAACAATTAAGGGACTACAGCTTCTTTCCACCCCTACAGATTTTGAACCGGGAGAACCTGGGTCTTCAAAATGGCTTCAAAAAAGATAAACAAAACGTATTTTGTTGTCCTTTCTCTATTTACTTTAAGGTCGAATGAATCTTCCTGTAATTAAGATGTATGTATTAAGCTTCTACAGTTGGATTTTCATTTTGAAAGGTAATTCTTTTGGGTTTTTCATGCCTCAAAAAGTCAGTTTCTGCAGAATTTTTTCAAAGTGTTCATTACGTATTACTATTGTACCTTCATTTATGCATTATTATGTCTATTGTCTGCTTATTAGCATACTAATATTTATTCATTCACATTTATATTCAAATATCGCATTTTTGCTTGCAATAGAATAGATGGTACGAGTTATGTGCTTTAAATGAATGTGAAGATTATGTATTTCAATTACAAACTGCAATATAAATCGCGTATGTTACTGGAGTCTGATGAGGACTACCTCTGTCAGAACAGAAATACAGTAGAAGACCGTTATAACGCACAACCTTGGGACCAGAGCTTTTGCGTTATACAGGTTTTGGTGTTACATAGGTCATTTCACAAGTTTTGAAACTAATATTCAGAATATATATATATTAGCACTTCAGAATGAGTTCTATCTGCAATGAGTATTAAAACACTAATTATACAACTAATCATTCACAAATAAATATGCTTTACAATTAAAAGAAAGTGAATTATCCTGTACTTCTGCCAGCTTCATAGTTTGCATAACAGTTGCATTTTCAAGAGCCATCTGATATTTTCTCTTTACTGGGAATATTAATTTTCATTTAAAAGCTTTTAATTGAGCTGGAAAGATGAAAAAGTGTTTCAAAATTTAATTTGCCAAACCATTTTTATGTTATCAAGGCAAAACAAAGGGATTTTTTAAACTTAAAAACCTATTCTGTACTTCTGAAAAGTTGTGCTGTTTATAGAGAATTGCGTTATATAGGTTGCCGTTATAAAGGTATTCTACTGTAGTAGTTCGTGAGCGGTGGGGGAGGGTTTATTATTATTATTGCATTAGCATAGGATGCATGATTGTGTTGTTTGCTTATTAGCTGCCTAATATTCATTCCTTCACATTAATATTTAAAAATCGCATCTTTGTTTGCAATAATTACATTAGAATGTACGAATTATATGCCTCAAATGAATGTATATATTGTGTAATCCAGTTACAAACTGCAATATATCATCTGTTATTGGAGTCTGATGAAGACTACCTCTGTCAGACCAGAAATGTTAGTGTTTATTTACTAGTGATACCCGCACGGCTTTGTCCGTAATAGAAAAATCAAAAGGTCTTTTGGTTCGCCTGTATATTTACAAATAATGTATGGTGAATTTTCTCGCCAGTTGGCTTGTACCCATCTTACGGTTCCACGTTATGATAATTTGGTATCTCGCCAATTGGCTTGTGCCCATGTTACGGTTCCACGTTATGATAATTTCGTAATTTACTCATTCATCTTATGATATTTTTTTTCTTAAAATTGGAATAGAAAAAAACCACATCGAATTTTCGAAAAATCGCTTCGAGGTGCACACCTCCATGCTACATACTAACTTTGTGCCAAATTTCGTGAAAATCGGCCGAACGGTTTAGGCGCTATGCGCGTCACAGACATCCTACAGACATCCAGACATCCTCCGGACAGAGAGACTTTCAGCTTTATTATTAGTGAAGATTAGTAAAGATAAAGAAGACAGAATAGAAAGATATAAACCTTGAAGTAGCCACTACTAAAAAACACTGGCCACTACTGATGTTTTCACCTAAATTGATTCTTTGGGACTTTGTTCATAATCATTTATTTCTTGATTTTTGTACTTAGTTCAAGCAGTTTCTCTCTCTTGCTACAGAAGAATTTTCAAAACATTCACATCAGAAAAGAGGATGCGTTGATAATGTGCTGAGGAATAAATAAATTTTTTTGGGAAATACTAATAGGCGGGGGGGGGGGGGGGGGGGGGACTAAAAGCCACAAAACAAAGCAAAGCTTAAAACTTCAAAGAGCATATAGCTTGGATTCTTTTCATGAATTTTCACTTGTTACCTACATAAAACCATAAATACGGATTTATTGCTTGTGGGATAATTCATTGATACAACTGCGTAAGCATACGATTAAGGTTCAAATACTGAATCATTAAACAGACGGGATTTTTTAATTACAGATCGGATTGCTATTTGTGTATATATGTGATACTTAAATAGTTGTATATATATGTGTTATTTGCATATTGTTGTATATATGATAGTGTGATATTTATTAACAGAACGGATATGTTGTTTGTGGGATAGTTCATTGATACACCTACGTAAGCGATTAAGGTTCAAATACTGAATCATCAAAAGATGTGATTTTTTACTTCCTTTTACAAACGAGCTGATGTGTGCATCAGATGACTTCCTTTTACTCCAATTTATGTCATTTACCCATTATTGGCAATTTCAATCTGATTCAATTGTTTACTCTTTAATTATCACCAACAGTGGCCAAATTGAAACCAAATTTAAAATTTAAAAAAAAACGCCAAATTGGCTACAAAACTTGACAACCAAAAGACTGGTGATATATCGCCAAGTGTCCGACAAATTATAACACAACTTAAGTTCACATCGAAGGTAACAATGATTTCCCCCCAAAAAGGGGCAAAAGACCCCCTTAAGAACATCCGAATGCAGCCAAAAGGGAAGGTGCACAACTAGGCCCCACTAGGAGTCTACGTACCAAATTTCAACTTTCTAGGACATACCGTTTTTGAGTTATGCGAGATACATACGCACATACGCACATACATACGTACATACGTACGTCACGAGAAAATTCGTTGCAATTAACTCGGGGGTTGTCAAAATAGATATTTCGGGTGTCTGTAGGTTCCTAGGCATATAGCCATGTGTGGTCGGGTCGAAAAAAAAACTTAACATTCATTTGGGGGTGAGAAAAATGGAAATTAAGGCCGATTTTTGAGTGAAAATTTTTTTGCGAATACCAACTTCCTTTTTACTTCCTTTTACAAAAAAAGAAGTATTGTATTCGCGAAAAAAATTTCACCCAAAAATCGGCCTTAATTTCCATTTTGCTCACCCTCAAATGAATGTTCAGTTTTTTTTTTTTTTTTCAACCCGACCACACGTGGATAAGTGCCTAGGAACGTACAGACACCCGAAATATCCCTTTTGACGATCCCCGAGTTAATTACAACGAGTTTTCTCGTGACGTCTGTATGTACGTATGTGCGTATGTGTGAATGTGTGTATGTATGTCGTATAACTCAAGAACGGAATGTCCTAGAAAGTTGAAATTTGGTACGTAGACTCCTAGTGGGGTCTAGTTGTGCACCTTCCTTTTTGGTTGCATTCGGATGCTCTAAAAGGGATCTTTTGCCCCTTTTTTGGGGGGAAATCATTGTTAATTTCGATGTAAACTCAAGTGGTGTTATAATTTGGCGGACACTTGGCGATATATCGCCAGTCTTTTGGTCGCCAAGTTTTGTCGGCAACTTGGCGTTTTTATTTATTTATTTATTTATTTTTTAATCTGGTTTCAATTTGACCACTGTAGGTGATATAGTAAACTATTGAATCATATTAAATCTGTCAATAATGAGAAAATGACATTAAATTGGAGTAAAAGGAAGTCATGTGATGCACACATCAGCTTGTTTGTAAAAGGAAGTAAAAATCGGCCTTAATTTCCATTTTGCTCACCCCCCGAATGAATGTTGAGATTTTTTTTCGACCCGACCACACGTGGATACATGCCTAGGAACGTACAGACACCCGTAATATCCATTTTGACGATCCCCGAGTTAATTACAACGAGTTTTCTCGTGACGTCCGTATGTACGTAGGTATGTGCGTATGTGTGTATGTATCTCGCATAACTCAAAAACGGTATGTCCTAGAAAGGTGAAAGTTGGTATGTAGACTCCTAGTGGGGTCTAGTTGTGCACCTTCCCTTTTGGTTGCATTTGGATGTTTCTAAGGGGGTCTTTTACACCTTTTTTGGGGGAAATCATTGTTAATTTCAATGCTAACTCAAGTGGTGTTATAATTTGTCAAACACTTGCCAAGCCTTGATATATCGCCAAGCTTTTGGCCGCTAAGTTTTAACGCCAACTTGGTGAAAAATTTGGCGATTTTTTTTTTTTTAATTTTTAAATCTGGTTTTAATTCGGTCTATGTTGGTGATATTTAAACAGTTAACTACTGAATCACATTAAAATTGCCAGTAATGGGGGAATAAATCTGTGTTAAACGTTTTTTTGCTTCGGTTCGCAAGAAACTAGGGGTGAAAATATTTAGTGTTTCCTTGCTTACTCCAAGGCGCTATTATCATTAAATTGGCGTAAAAGGAAGTCATGTGATGCACACATCAGCTTGTTTTTTAATTCATTTCCTTATGATTTAAATATCGCAATAAAAACGTTTTCGATTTTCATCTGCTTAAAAGTAAAATCAATCACTCTTGGAGCTATAAATTCTACCTTCTATGTTTTAATCAACAGATCAGCTCTTACAAAACTTAATTAAAAGATAAAGTGATTGTAACAGTACATTACAGTCTGTATTTGATCTGTGCTGTGTTATAATTAGAGTTGAAAAGAAATGAAAATATTGTGTTCATGATATAGAAAAATCGTTTAAGAAACGATAGTATTCACAAACTGGAGCAGAATCTCTCGATGTTTTCGATGAAAATATTTAAAGAAAATTCATACTTACCAAGTTTTTAAATAAGATTATTAAATTCACAAGACCTAAAGCATGGCTCACAGCCATCTAAATACAGTGAAACCTGTGTATAACGATACTGCCTATAACGATAACCTGTCTATAACAATTTTTTTGGCCCCAGCAAAATGTCAGCATGAATAATTAAACTGTCTATAACGATAACCTGTCTATTACGATATTTTTTTCTAGGTCCCAACAGTATCGTTGTAGACAGGTTTTACTGTATATTTAAAAGCACATATGATTACAATGGCATATAAATGAATGACGTCTTTTTGGACGACAATTTGTGTCATGAAGTTATTCATTGAGTAGTCATTGAAACTACAAATGATTTCATTAGTATTTCCAGAGGTTTATGAAGAGTCCACAGATTATGCATAATTAGTTAAAAAAGCATTTTTTCCATCAAAGTAGCCTTGTTTTTCAAATGCGTTTCATATGTTTGCAATAGTTAAAGTTTTATAAAAATGTATTGACATTCTTTATAAAATTTGGCGTCCTGGTAGCAAATTTAAAAATTTAAATTAACTGTTTTGTTAATTATAAATTTTTATTTCTGAATATATGATACATGTCAGCTTTAAGATTGTGTGCTGTACAGCGTAAAAAATAACTGCGCCCAATTGATTGTAGAAACAGTTAATTATTGTAAAAAATCAGAAATTCAAAATCTAAACCCAAAAATAATATGAAATTGGCTGTTACATACTGATGTGACATCAACTTCTTCTGAATCAAGTATTATTAGTTTTTGAGATTTCATAAAGATCATTGTTTTAAAGTATGTGCACGGCAATCATAAATCCAGGCTGTCATTTTGAAATGAAACATATTCTGAATAGCGAAACAATAAGTTCAGTTTAGAGTTCTAAAGAGGCATTTGAGCATTTTAATAAAACCACGTACCATCCGTTTGTCGATGATCATCGAACAAGGAATCAATCATTTTCACCATTTCAAAAAGATAAAATCAAGTGGTAATTCTGACACTAGCCGGAAATAAGAATAAAAAATAGACACAAAAACACGCATAATCTTTAAAATATATTGCTATGTATTCGAAATTATTCATTTTCTTTTTGAAAACTTTTCATACGAACATTCTAATACGCACACTAGGAATCCTAAGCTTTGTCCTACAATTAGAATTATAAAAGGACCGTGTAAATGACTGAACTCTATCTGTTTCGAAGCATGAGAAATTTCCATCTCTGAAAGTGGGAACTCAAGTTGTTGAAGAAATCGATAACGCGATATACCTTTCCTGTATAATCCAAAATATAGTATCCTTTTGATTAATTTATTTAGTTTATTTTTGAGGGTAAAATTTCTTCTTATGTATATTCCTGTCATAATAACACCTAATGACTCTTCTGAAATGAATATTTCATTTCCGTTGATGTAACACAAATCTTTTCGCTTTCCAATGATGGCTGCCTGTCCCCCGTTCAAAAAGTCTGCAATGCTGCGCTTACTAGCTGGTAAAGCTAGCTCAGAATAAGAGATACTGAGACATTTTCTAATGCTTCTTATTGATTCTTCTTTACCTTTTACTATGTGATCCAACGAGCCTAAGCCCAACGCAGTTCGACATCGAAATCCAGGATCACCTGCTGCTTTTTCCAACTGGGCAACTGTGTTTATAGTGTTTTCTTTCTTTGGGATACTCATTAAAGAGAAAAACAAAGCAGTATAAACACTTGAAATGACCGTAGCTCCAAATATCCAAGAAATGACAATAACTCTATCCCGAAACTTTTTACTTGCTATTCTAAAGCTTTGATTTAACAAGCATCCAAATACTTTGCATAAGAGAAGGGGTAGAGAATGCCTCGTGGATAGTAGAGATCTCATAGCAAAAGTGATGCATATGATCAAAAGAAGAAAAGCTATCCACGTTCTTTTTGTAAATGGCGCTAAAATTGAATCTGTAGCCCACAAGTTGGGCGGTAGTCTAGTGCCAAAGCTCATTTCGTCAATGTCGTAAGGGTAAGAATGCTCTAAAGCTGCAGTCCGCTCTTCAATCAAGGTTAGTCCACCAACTGCTATGTCAGCTTCCCCTCGGTCAATCAGTCCCAGTACTCCAGTCCACGATCTGTTGTTATACTTTCCCCACTTTCGGTCATTTGAAACAACGATGTGGAGTTGTCGTTTTAATCCTTGAGACAGAATCTTTAAGAGTTCTAATTCCAGGCCGTCGCTGATGGACACATTGGTTTGGGAATTAATTTGTGCTTGGAAGATATCACCTTGTGGAACAATAGCTACTCTAATTGGTTTCATTCCTATTTAATGGTATAATTGTAGACTTTACACATAGCTCAAACTCCAAATTACGGCTAATAGATTTTTTTTACTCAGAAAAGCTGATTTTATTTCGTTTTTTACTTAAAAGAAACACAATTTTAAAGTCAAAACTGCAACAATAGTCGGCAGAAGAACCCTGTAGTATCACATTAATTGGTTTTGATTCTTCGTAAAAGACATCCCATAAATCGGTTCGGAACTTTCAAAGTTCCAATAATGGTGCTTGCTGCCAAATGCGCATGTATTGCATGTATATTAGGACATACAACTGTTTTTACTATTCATCTAACCTGCCAACGAAGAATTCCTTAAATATTCGTTTCATCTGCCAAGCTTTGAAATCCATGCGTCCATACTTTCAATGAATCTTTATTTAAAAATTTCATTCAGAAAATTCTCCATTCATTAAGAACCATTTTAGAAACAAAACAAATCAATGTATTTTATGTCTTGAATGTACTTGAACCTGGATCTTGAACACAAAGCTGATTCAGAAAGACTCACAGCATTTTTCACATAAATATTTAAAAAAAAGGAAATGTATATCCTCCGCTAACTATTTCATTTGCTTTTTCTCTGCTTTCGCTTTAATTTCATTTGAAAACTGTTTAAAGTTCTGTTCACAAATAAACTATATTTACTGATAATCTACACTCTTCTTCAAGCATTCACTTCTACACGTAAACTACTGTTGTTTAACAATATTAACTACGTATTTATCTGTAGACTATCGATTTATCAACAATTATGCTGTTCAAAAGCAATATTTTAATAATTCAAAGCTTTCTAGAAATATTGGAGCTATGGATCATTAATTTCAGAGCTCATACTTTTTATTATAATGAGAAAATTATAAACATAATTAATTCATTCGTGTTTCTTTCGTACTCACGAGCGCATGAAAATAACATTACAATAAATAAATAATAAGTTTGCTTCTAAAACTACTCTAATGTTTTAACAGCAAAACACAAAGCTATTATTGGCAGAAGCATAATTTGAATAAAATGATTGCATAAGATAACAAAGTAGACAGACAATGATAGGCAGCAGTTACAGAATGAATTTTCAAAATGGGAATGAGAGTCATTTACTCCTTATCAGTGGAGCATGCGCTTATAACTGAAATAGAAGAGTTAGAATTAGAAGAACAGCATTCATTTCATATTTATTTAACATTTATACATAAGGGAAATTTCGTAAGTTTAGGTCTTATATGCTTCTGGAAAATTTGCACATTTTTAAAATTCAACTGCTACTTACTAAATCAATTTCAAAATATAATGACACATAACGCCTAGGGTGGTTCAAAAACACATGTAAAAAAAAGTTTATCTTAGATAACGGGACACCCCTCAATATTTTTAGACTTGTAGATAGTAATATACTGGAAGAATTTTAGCTTCCTATTTCAACTGAAAGAGAGTGCTCAATCCCTTCCCCTAAACTTCATGAGCATGGGGAGGGGGTGAAAAAAATGCATTGAGCTGGAAAAACAATGCCACATATTATAACATATACTAGTAATATGCATATATATTGCAATAAAATAATTATTTACGAAAAAACAGCAGGGGAAGTTAAATGTTTCTAAATTTGTATCATTTTTTATGCTACGGCTAATGTTAAATTGAGGAGTCATTGAGCGCCCTCTTAAGATTTGAGTAAGAAGCTAAAATTTTTACAGCTTAATACTAGTAGTAAGTCTAAAAGAAATAAGGGGTGTCCTGGATTCTAGCTGAAAAAAAGTATTTTTGAACCACCCTAATAACGCCTTTTAAGGCACTGCTTTTAACATTTACTCCTATTCGGCATCTATTCGCGAGAATTTATTATCATTCTCTAAAATTATCAAATTTGAAAAAAAGAAACTTTTTGATCTTTAAGCATATTAATTTTGTTAATTTGCTGTATTTTTCGTGATAACAAATAACACAAATATTCGCATTTTGGTCTTTAGTTTTAATATTATTAAATTTGAAAAAGTGAAAAATTGGACAAATTTGATTATAGGTTGAGAATGTTAAACAAGTTTGAATCAAAAACGCAAATAGCCGAAACAGAATGCATTCTTTTATGCTTTATGATCTTTATAATGGTATTACATTTCAAAGTTAAAGAAACAAGTTGAATTTGGGGAATTTGAAAGATTCAAAATAATCGGAACATCCATTTGAATTCAGATTTCTTCAGACACCAGTGCCTTTACGAAAACATCCCCAGAAAAAATTCAAGGGAAATCAACTCAATCCCTTCAAGTAAACAACCCTATGACATGATTCAATCAGATTTTTGAGCCCTTTCGTTTCAAGTTCGAATCGCAAAAACGAAATATTAGTGTTTGTTGATAACTTGGTAACATTTATTCGTTTACGTCTTTACTACTTAAGATCCAGTTTTTATAAGAACCGGGCAGAAATAGGGTGTTCGGATATACACCATTTTTGATTTTGCTCAAATTTTTAGGGTGGATTCTTTTAAAGATTTTAGAAGACACGTATTTCTTCTTTTTCTCCAAAAAAATTTTTGGGGACCTGTAAAAATTCGTAAAGTGGAGCCCGAAGTAGAGGTTTTTCCAAATCAGCGTTTTTTAAAATGCGATTATATCTGTGTATTAAGCATAAGTCAAAATAATTCTTGTGTTTACAATATGACATTTAGTACCTAAATTGAAATCTATCGTAAATTTTGTGGCTGATCTTCAGTACAGTCTTTCAGGGGTCGCAAAACTTTAAAAAAACTTTTCAAAGCACGTCTTCAAGCGACTTTGTTTTCTGTCGCAAACTTTAGTCAAAAAAAAAATGAAAAAGTGCTATGTTTGAGGCCCTCTGGTTCCCTGCATTCAGTCTCAACCATGGTTTTTGTGCGCAATTTGTGTAATAATATACATAAATTATTCAATACCCTCATTAGTTGCATGGCTCATCCTCTGAACTCCCAAAAAATGGCAGTTTTTGTATCGAAAAATGCTAAAAAGTGCAATTTTCATAAGCCTTTATCTCAGTGACTAAGGATCAGTGTAGAACTGGATGTACGCATTTCAAACTTGAGTATGTGTATTTTCACAAACAAGTGACAGAACTATGGGCAAATTCTTTTCAGGAACACAATACGTATTTCAAACCAGTAAAATGAACTATTCAGTTTTCAATTCCGTCAACATATCCGTGTTTAAACTTTGCTCCAAAGGACTTCAAGATACTATTTGAAAAACTAGTATGATCAAAAACTTACCATAAAAGAGTTATAAACTTGCAAATAGACTGATTATGCTTACTAGCATACTTTATAATATAACTAGAAAAAAAATGAAAGAAAAACCTCAAAATATGATAAAAAATGTACCTTTTATTGGCCTGTATCTCAGTGCACTGAGGGTTAGTATAGAACTTGATGTCTTCATTTCAAACTAGAGTGTATGTCTTTTCACAAACAAGTCACATAACTATGGGCAATGGTTCTGCAGGCTCGTAAAATGCACTTCAATATTAGGAAATTGCATAAGAGTTAACGATGCATCCAGTTAGTTGTACTCAAGCTACAATGCTTTGTTGAATTTTTTTATTGGCGCACTAGTCGGTTAGGCAACTATACCCTTGTTTTATAATGCCATAGTGTTGCTTTTGTCATAAGTAATAAAATATGACTTAGTAATTGTTTACTGTCATGGTAGTTTAAAGCAGAGAAAATAATTTTTGGCACTATAATGTACAGCCTAAACAAATGTCAACGAACTATTATGTACACTTTGTCCCACTTTCCTCTACTTTCTGAGATGTCATAAAAAGCTGATCATAAATGATGTCCACTTTCAACATTTTTGACCCCTTCCCCTTTTGTCACTAAGTTTCATGCTTCACCACACCTCCTCTCCTTAACTTTTCAGGCAATTTTTTATAAACATATTGTTATAAAATACTGTGTGCTGTCACACTTCCTGTCACCCCTTCCCTCTCCTTGCCACATGTTGTTACAACTTCCCGAGCTCCCTTCGCCTAAAAGTGTGACGTCATTTGTGGACGACCTCTAAAGATCTTTTGTTGAAATGACATGCATGTCTCGTTTATAATAAACGAAACGCATTCGATTAAAAGAAAGATTCTGAACAGCGAAAGAATGGGCTGACTCTAACCATTTAAGAGTTCTAAAGAGGTTTTTGATCCTTTCAAAATATTGTGCGTTTTTCTATGATTATCAAATCGGAGATCAAGCAACTTTATTTTGAAAAGAAAAATCAAGTGGTGACAAGAAGTGCAACCGGGAAAATGGCAAAAAATGAAAACAATAAAAAAAATTTGGGAAAAAAAATAGAACCGACTTCAAAATTGCTCTAAAAAGTGAAAAATAATTTTATTCCTTAAACACCAGCGATAATACTTTTAAACATAATTTTTGAAGTTGGCGCAAAAACTAAAAGTAAAATCCAATGTAACCATGCTTCGTTCATATTTTTTCAGACAATCATCCAAAGTTAGGAACGAAGCATTTATATAGTTACTCACATATGTTGTAATCAATGCATAATGTATGTGGTAGTGAAGAAACTGAGCCCGGTTAAATTTATAATTGAGTTATATGGCTCGCTTTTGCGCCAACTTCAAAAATTATGTTTAAAAGTATTATCGCTGGTGTTTAAAGAATAAAATTATTTTTCACTTTTTAGAGCAATTTTGAAGTCGGTTCTATTTTTTTTCCCAAATTTTTTTATTTCATTCATTTTAGTGTAAATGTATTTCAGAAATAGTAAGAAATTACTATCACGAAACTTCATTTTATTTTTTTCACAAAAATATTCCAAACTAAAAAAGAACTAGGAACACGCTTTAAACTTGAAGCGATTGGCACTAAAAATTTATCTTCGTTAATTTCTGGAATTCATTTGTGTGTTAATTCAATTATAGCCATTTAAAGATTACGTTGTCTCTGAGTAATTTACATTTCACACCATGCAAGTTGCTTGTGATGCAATCCTGTATCTCCTTACTTAGCCACAATCATCTGTTATTGGCATAGATGATAACGATAAAAATACTACTATATATAGTTGATGCAAACCTAACCTGGTAGCACTGTGAAGGCTGAGCAGATTCTAATCACTGCATTACCTCGCTTCCAGGTAGGTTTACCCCCACTATAGTGCATTGACAATGAAGAAACTTAATGCTTGCTTCAGAGAAGCCTCCATTCAAAATTATCAGTACAATTTCTATTAAAATAACTGTTGTATGGCACCAAACTTTTGTAACAATGGGTTTTATATTTAATCATTTTAGAGGGAAATAGCCTGAAATTTACTGTTTTTTGACCATAACTTTCTTTTCTAAAGAACAAATATGGTCAAACGAAGTAATGGGACCTAAGTTGAGCCATCCCCTATCTATTAAAAAAAGAATCATCAAAATCGGCTCACTAGGTGAGACGCTGTGAGTGGACAAACAAAAAAAAACATACATACGGTATGAACTGATAACCGCCTCCTTTTTGAAGTCGGTTAAAAAAAAAACTAAATCTGTAAAAAATAATACAATATCTTCCTTTAACCAATAATAACAATGATAATCACATAACAGTTGTAGTTTATTGTCAAATGCTTGTTCAATTTCTAACATTCATTCAAAGTTTTTGAATTTTCTGTATGAAAACTTTTCAAATAAGCACTCTAATCCGTAAACTACAATTCCTAAAGTATATCCAGCAGATAAAAGTATAAAAGGTCCATTTAAATGACTGAACTCCAGTGGGTTGTAAACATGAGCAACTTCCTTGTTTGAAAGTGGGATTTCAAGTTGCTGCAGAAATCGGTAATGCGATACACTTTTCTTATATAATCCAAAATATTGTATCCTTTTAATCAACTGATTTAGTTTATTCTTGAGGGTAAAATTTCTTCTCACGTATATTCCTGTCATAATAACACCAAAAGAATCTTTTGAAATGAATATTTCATGTCCATTGATGTAGCGCAAATCTTGATGCTTTCCAATGATCACTGCACGTCCCTTGCTCAAAAAATCCACAATGCTGTGCTTATTTGCAGGCAAAGCTAGATCAGAATAAGAGATACCGAGGCATTTTCTAATGTTTCTTGTCAATTCTTCCCTTCCTCGAACTATGTGATCCAAGGAGCCTAAACCTAAGGCAGTGCGACATCGAAGTCTAGGATCACTTGCTGCTTTTTCTAACTTGGCAACTGTGTTTATAGTATCTTCTCTTCCAGGAACGCTCATTAAAGAGAAAAATAGAGCAACATAAACATATGAGATGATCATAGCTCCAAATATCCAAAAGAGGAAGAGAACTCTATCTCGAAAAGTTTTAGTAGTGATTTGAAAGTCTTGGTATAACAAACTTCCAAACAGTTTGAACAGCTGCTGTGGTAAAGAATGCTTCGTGAATAGTAGAAATCTCATAACAAAAGACATGGATATTATCAGAATAAAAAAAGCTATCCAAGTTCCTACGCTAAATGGAGCTATGATCGACTCCGTGCCCCACTTTAGGTGCTGTGGTAGTCTGGTCCCAAAGCTCAGCTCGTCAATGTCATAAGGATCAGTATAATCTATAGCTGTGGTCCGCTCTTCAATTAAGGTTAGTCCACCAACTGCTATGTCAGCTTCCCCCCGGTCAATCAATCCCAACACTCCAGTCCACGACCTGTTCGTATACTTTCCCCACTTAAGGTCTTTTGAAACAACAATGTCAAAATGTCGTTTTAAACCCTGAGAAAGAATATTTAAGAGTTCTAATTCCAGGCCGTCGCTGATGGAAACATTTGTTTCGGAACTGATTTGAGCTTGGAAGATATCACCTTGTGGAACAATAGCTACTCTAAGTGATTTCATTCCTATTTAATAACACAAATGAAATACTTACCCATGGCTCATACTTCGGGTTATGGCTAAGAGGTTTAACGCACTTAGAAAAGCTTATTTTTTTCATCATTTTGACTAAAAGAGACACAACGTTTCTATCAGATTTGCATCAGACATAATTGCATGACAGAATTTACTGACAGAATTGCTTCAGACAGAATCAATTGCCATCTTCATACATAACAAATGATTTTTAATCTTTGAAAAAGTCATCTGATTAATCGATTTGGAAAATTCAATGTTCAAGAACAATCAAGGTTGCTGGGTTTTTTCTGCTAAATGCGTATGTGTCCTGACTCTCTTGGTTTTTTCTGCTAAATGCGTATGTGTCCTGACTCTCTTATAGCGAAAAATTCACATTAGACTGAGGAGGTCATTTCTTCTTCGGAAGCTTTCATTTGTCCAGCTTTCAAAATTCTTTTTTAATAAGCACAAGTCACTGAGTCTAGAATGCTAAAAACACGGTTTCTGCTGATTCCTGTAACTCATAAAATTCGCATTAGATGAAGAAGGTGATTGCTTTTTCAGAAGTTTCCATTTGTGCAGTTTTTGAAATACTTCTTTAATAAGTGCAAGTCGCAGATTCAGGTATGCTAGAAATTCGAAGTTTCTGTAACTCGGAAAGTTCACATGAGACAAACAAGACAATTACTTCTTCAGAAGCTTCAATTTGTCCATTTTTCCGAATTCTTCTTAGTAACTGATTCTGGTGTGCTAGATATATTGGATTTTTGACTTTCTGCAGCTCGGAAAATTTACATTAGATAAAAAAGATATTGCTTCTCCACAAGCTGTCGTTGTCAGTTCTCAAAACTCTTCTTAAATAAGCACAAGTCACTGATTCTGGTATTCTAGATTCATTATATTTCTGACTTCTGCAGCTCGAAAAATCCACATTCGGCAAAGAAGACGATTGATTCTTCAGAAGCTTTCATTTGTCCATTTTTTCCGAATTCTTCTTAGTAACTGATTCCGGTATGCTAGATATATTAGACTTTTGACTTCTGCAGCTCGGAAAATTTACATTAGACAAAAACGACTATTGCTTCTCCACAAGCTGTCGTTGTCAGTTCTCAAAAAATCTTCTTAAATAAGCACAAGTCACTGATTCTGGTATGCTGATGCATTATTTTTCTGACTTCTGCAGCTCAAAAAATCCACATTCGGCAAAGACGTTTGATTCTTCAGAAGTTTTCCTTTAATTTTTTTTTCAATAAGAGTAAATAACTGATTCTGTTTTGCTAAATTAAATTTTATGAAAATCTTGCAAGAAATTGATCGAAAACGCTCATTGATAAAGATTATCAAAAAATATTTTGCAAAAGTTTTCATGCATTTTTAAAATACATATATTGCGGATTCTGCCAGCTCTTCTCACCATCCAGTCTTTCAGTTCTTACCAACCGCTGGCATATGTTTTGATGCTATTGTCTAGAGAGAATGTACTATCGTAATTATAAGCAAAATTTTCTTGTAGCTCTATTTTTATGAAAACATACAGGTAGTAAAAATTTCTATTAAAAAGCAGGACACTTTCAAGACAAACATGATCAAGGCTTTCATAATTCCCGATTATAATTAAATTCTAGAATAAACATCAAAAACATGCGTGGAATCTATTTTCGTGGCTTTAAATTTCATTCAATTTTTGTTGTCATGGTTACGTTTGTTTGCACCTTTTTTTCCCAATATTATGAGCAATTTATTTTATAAAGATTTTTGATGTATTATTATTTGCGCAATTGTACGATACGTGCTGCAGCTAACTAAAATATATTTGATATAGTCCAATCAAACAGGACACACGGGTATTTCCTGAAGCAGTAAATGTTAAACTGAGTCAGTGCGCTTGTAGGAGTGCCTGTGTGTGTGACAATGTTTTGAAAAAAACGAAACATTTCTTGCAAAATAAGGGAAAATATTCTCTAAATGAATAACAGAATTATGTTGTTTTCTTTGCTAATAATAAAGCTGAAAGTCTCTTTGTCTGGATATCTGGATCTCTGTGACGCGCATAGCGCCTAGACCGTTCGGCCGATTTTCATGAAATTTGGCACAAAGTTAGTTTGTAGCATAAAGTGTGCACCTCGAAGCGATTTTTCGAAAATTCGATTTTCTTATTTTTCTACTCCAATTCTAAGAACTTTCGCCGAGCAAATTATCACAACGTGAGCGAGTAAATTACCAAATTATCATAACGTGGAACCGTAATATGGGCAAACATAGCAAATTGGGGAGAAATTCATCATCCATTATTTGTAAATATACAGGCAAACCAAGTGATCTTTTAATTTTCTACTACGGGCAAAGCTGTGAGGGTACCACTAGTATAAAATACAGTAGAACCTCAAAAACATGCGAACTAATAGGGGATCCAGGTCGTCCGAATTAATGAATGAACAAATTAAATAAAATAACCTACAAATTGAGCCAAGGTACACAAACTTCACATACTGTAAAAACTGCATTTTGAATACAAGAGAATGCGATATCAAACTACGTAAGTAAAAATTGCAAAACTACATTACAAAAATGTAAATCATGGCCTACAAATTATTGCGCTAATTTGCCTTTTAGTTATAGTCTGTACATCTAAATAGCTGTCCGATTTAAGCGAAGTCCGGTGTATTAAATTCCGGATTAATGAGGGTTTACTGTTGCACTATTTCTTACTTCTTTTAAATTTCCTCTTTAAGCCTCGATTACATTTTGTTTTGGTCAGTTTTCAAAACAGTAAACTATTATCCAGAAATTCTGACCTATTGAAGATATATCTTTCTGAAAAATTAAACTGGTAGTTTTTCTACTTGATATTTCTTTGTTGCTTGGTAAAAACAGTTCGTGCTTGTCGATATGACGAATCGGAGACACACTGACAAAATTTGATAGGGATTTTCTTTGGTTGAAGATGAATTTTAACTAAATTTTCCTGGGGGGAAGACCATTTTTTGTATGTCACATTATAAATTCATTTACTCGACATTAGCAACTTCAGAATCACACTATTCGACAATGTCGAAAAACTAACACGTAAATTCCAGATTCACAGTACTTCATGAAGAACTGAAATGTAAGAAATCTAAAAAGTCGTATTGCTCACTAGAAAACTTTTTGAATAGTTGGATCAATAAAAGTCTTAAGAGAGTAGGTTTTTATTATCATTACTAAAAGTTCAAAAGTTAACTTTCCACTAGCGTTCATTTCTTCTATATTTTAAGCACTACTACTTCAAATATACATGTGACCTGAAACTGCCGATCTTACTGAAAATAATTTAAAATTTAAACTAGTATGTTGTGGCCATCATGAAACTTTCTTCTATATTTTTCCTTTTTCTGATCCCTCCCCATGCTTGACGAGGAAGCAATATTCCTAACAAAAACAAAATTACACATGCAAAAACTTGACGACCATCCCAATGTCTGAATTATTGTAAAAACAAAACAAAGAGCGAAAATTGAAAGTTACTTTAAAAGCCTTACTTGAATTAATTACAAATATTTTATTTATTAACAAACATAAGATGGCAACAGTTAAAAATTTTAAATCATTGAGATAATATTTCCGATCATTTCCATACAATTAAAATCACCAGAAATACGCAGACGACAATCTATTATGATTTATCTTTCTTATTGTTGCATTAATAAAACTATTTTTATTCGCAAAAAAAAAAAAAAAAAAAAAAAAAAAATCAACACCTCTTGGAGCGATTGGAGTCAAAATTGAACCAAAGCCTGTTTACGTATGGATTCACATATATTCCAAATTTCAACCAGAACGTAGCATTACTTCTTGAGATAGGGCACTCACAATGGAAAAAAAGAACGGGTGATTGCGCTACCCCCCTTTTTAGCTGTTGACACCAAAATAAAATCAGCTCTTATACCCACTAAGGGCTACTTGTCAAAAAATTTTTGTTTGATTCCGTTCGTTATTTCTTGAGATACAGCAGTCACAATTGACGACAAAAAACGTTCTATAACTCAACCCCGTTTGAGCTATTGACACCAAAATTGAATCAGCACCTGCTCCTGTTAGGGGCAACATATGGACCAAATTTTGTTTGATTCCGCCAGTTACTTCCTGAGGAATAGCAATCACGCGTAACTCAAAAAACGTCCCATTGCTCCACCCCCCTTGGAGGAATTCGCGCCAAAAACTAATGGGCACAAGTTCACATAGGGGCACATATGTGTACTAAATTTCGTTCGATTTCATGCGGTAGTTTTTGTTGTAGAGCGGCCACAAAAAACTGGTCACACACAGACGTGACACACATACACACACACACACACACACACACACACACACATACACACACACACACACACACACAGACAGACAGACATTTTCCAAAAATAGTCGAAATGGACTCAGCACACCTCAAAACGCTCGAATCCGTCAAAATTCGAAATTCGAAAATTTGCACGAATCCAATACTTTCTTCTATATATTAGATATAGAAGAAAGTAAAAATCATTATTATGATTTGTTTTCAGAATAGAGTAAGAGCCCATGTGTGCCAGACATACGTCATAGTATAAAGGCCCAAAATTTTACTGCTTAAGCGCACTGGAGCAGGTATGAAGGGTTCGCTATTAGTTACCGTATATACTCGCGTATAAGTCGAGAAATTTTGTCCAAAAAATAAAGAGGAAGAAAGGGGGGTCGACTTATACGCGGGTCAAAAATTTCGAAAATATTTTCCGATCAACAATTGAGTTAGAAACGATACCGAAACACCAACGTACGGTTACAGGTAGTTACCGCTAAGTTGATCGTGTTGCAAATTGTACTCTTTTAAATAAAAATATTTAAACAACCCTACAAAATATCAAGGAATCAAGAAAATTTTATTTCTTTTTATTAAGAATAAATTCAGTGGTTAATAAAAATTGTAACCGAAAATTGAAACTTCGCAATTGTTGAAACGGATATCTTATCTTTTCACACGAACTATACTTTCTGTATTCAGAGTGGCAACATTTTGTTCGCTTGCTTTATATGTTCCTTGACTTGAATCTCGACATTACACGTGCTCGTGCGTAGTTTCTCTCGTTTTGAAAATGGCTGATTTTTTGAAGCAAAAGCGCAAATCTTATACGGCTGGTTTTAAGCTGCAAGTGATTTCTGCTGCCGAAGCAACGAACAACTCGGCTGCTTCACGTGAGTTTGGAGTCAGCGAAAAACTCGTCCGCGATTGGCGAAAGAAGAGCGAGGATTTGCAGCAGATACCACGTACGAAGAAGGCGCTGCGTCACGGAACGGCCTCGTTTCCAAAATTGGAAAGCAACTTGAATGATTGGGTTCTGGACTGCAGAAAAAATGGCTATGCTGTGTCGCGAACTGCAATTCGTTTGCGAGCGCTGAAGTTGGCGAAAGACGAAGCATTTGTTTCTCCGGGCAGCACGTTTCGCGCATCATCCGGGTGGTGTACGCGATTTATGAACCGGCATGGATTGTGTCTGCGACAGCGAACTAAAATTGCCCAAAAACTGCCTTCCGACTTGGAAGAAAAAATTATGGATTTTCAACGGTATATAATCCGCAAAAAGCAGGAATTTTCTTTTGAACCGTCCCAAATTGGAAATATGGACGAAACCCCCATGAGTTTTGATCTCCCGGGAAATAGAACTGTGCATCAAAAGGGGGAGAAAACTATCCTGATAAAGACAACAGGCCATGAGAAAACCAATTTCACAGTTGTGCTCTCCTGTCTAGCTGATGGGAGGAAGTTACCACCGCTCATCATTTTCAAACGAAAAACTCTGCCAAAAAATGCAGTGTTTCCTTCTGGCGTGGTGATTCGGGCCCAAGAGAAAGGCTGGATGACGGAAGCTGGTTGCGTCGACTGGCTCAAAACCATTTGGGATAGGAGGCCGGGAGCCTTGCATAAAAAAAAATCTCTCTTGGTGTGGGATATGTTCATTGCCCACCGGTCCGACGCTGCTGCAAAAAAAGCGAAGGAGTTGAATACGTCGCTTGCCGTAGTTCCGGGGGGGGTTGACATCTGTACTGCAACCTCTGGATGTGTGTCTCAACAAGCCCTTTAAGGGTCATGTCAGAAAATATTGGGCGGAATGGATTAGTTCCGGGCTACCGGCCACAACAAAGGGCGGCAACCTTAAAAAGCCGGATCTAACTTTGGTCGCCCAATGGGTAAAAGATGCTTGGGACGCCATCCCCCAAGAAATGGTGATAAAATCGTTCAAAAAATGTGGCATTAGCAACAATTTGGATGGCACAGAGGACGATCTTCTGTTTATTGACAATGATGCCGACAGTGATTCAGAGGCCGATCTCTCTGACGATTCCGATGCCGCCGCCGATGTTTATGATGACGCGGTGTTGACGCAAGAGGGCTTCCGGGAACTTTTCGGTACATCCGACTCAGAATCCGAGTTTGAAGGGTTTTGAGAATGTGTATATATTTTTAATTGTTTTTCTTTTGTAAATAAATGTGCTTTTTATTTTTGAATTTGAAAATATTTCGCTATTTTTTTCCGAGAGAAGGGGGGTCGACTTATACGCGGGTTTTGGATTTTTCCTGGGTTTTTGGTTTGAAATTGGGGGGGGTCGACTTATACGCGAGATCGACTTATACGCGAGTAAGCTGACTCGCGCTGGCTTTGGCGGGCAAGAGGTAGCAAAGGCGCGAAAAAATGGTGAACAAAAACATCATAGTATAACGCGTGATTTTTACTTTCTTCTATATCTAATATATAGAAGAAAGTATTGGATTCGTGCAAATTTTCGAATTTCGAATTTTGACGGATTCGAACGTTTTGAGGTGTGCTGAGTCCATTTCGACCATTTTTGGAAAATGTCTGTCTGTCTGTGTGTGTGTGTGTGTATGTATGTATGTGTGTGTGTGTATGTATGTGTGTCACGTCTGTGTGTGACCAGTTTTTTGTGGCCGCTCTACAACAAAAACTACCGCATGAAATCGAACGAAATTTAGTACACATATGTGCCCCTATGTGAACTTGTGCCCATTAGTTTTTGGCGCGAATTCCTCCAAGGGGGGTGGAGCAATGGGACGTTTTTCGAGTTACGCGTGCTTGCTATTCCTCAGGAAGTTACTGGCGGAATCAAACAAAATTTGGTCCATATGTTGGTATTAACAGGAACAGGTGCTGAATCAATTTTGGTGTCAATAACTCTAACGGGGGTTGAGCTATAGAACGTTTTTTGTCGTCAATTGTGACTGCTGTATCTCAAGAAATAATGAACGGAATGAAAGAAAAATTTATCGGCAAGTAGCCCTTAGTGGGTATAAGAACTGATTTTATTTTTGTGTCAACAGCTAAAAAGGGGGTAGCGCAATCACCCGTTCTTTTTTTCCATTTTGAGTGCTCTATCTCAAGAAGTAATGCTACGTTCTGGTTGAAATTTGGAATATATGTGAATCCATATGTAAACAGGCTTTGGTTCTATTTTGACGCCGATCGCTCCAAGAGGTGTTGATTTTTTTTTTTTTTTTTTTTGCGAATAAAAATATTTTTATTAATGCAACAATAAGGAAGATAAATCGTAATAGATTGTCGTCTGCGTATTTCTCGTGATTTTAATTGTATGGAAATGATAGGAAATATTATCTCAATGAATTAAAATTTTTAACTGTTGCCATCTTATGTTTGTTAACAAATAAAATATTTGTAATTCATTCAAGCAAGGCTTTTAAAATAACTTTCAATTTTCGCTCTTTGCTTTGCTTTTGCAATAATTCAGACATTGGGATAGTCGTCAAGTTTTTGCATGTGTCATTTTGTTTTTGTTGGGAATATTGCTTCCTCGTCAAGCATGGGGAGGGATCAGAAAAAAAAAAAAAAAAAAAGAAAAATATAGAAGAAAGTTTCGTGATGGCCACAACATACTAGTTTAATATTTTATTAGGGGTACTATTACGAGTTAAACCTTACAAAGCCAGACACTTAGCACGCTGGCTTTGCGCAGCCAGACACTTCAAAGCAGGGAAAAAATGGTGCACAAAAACATCATAGTATAAAGCGCGATTTTTTTATATATTGTAAGGGGTGCTACTAGGAGTTACGCCTTACAATGCCAGACACTTCGCAAGCTGGCCTTGCGCAGCCAGACACTTCAAAAATGGGAAAAATCGTGTCCAAAAACATCATAGTATAAAGCGCGATTTTTTTATATTTTGTAAGGGGTGCTACTAGGAGTTACGCCTTACAATGCCAGACACTTCGCACGCTGGCCTTGCGCAGCCAGACACTTCAAAGTTGGGAAAAATCGTGTCCAAAAACATCATAGTATAAAGCGTGATTTTTTTATATTTTGTAAGGGGTGCTACTAGGAGTTACGCCTTACAATGCCAGACACTTCGCACGCTGGCCTTGCGCAGCCAGACACTTCAAAGTTGGGAAAAATCGTGTCCAAAAACATCATAGTATAAAGCGTGATTTTTTTATATTTTGTAAGGGGTGCTACTAGGAGTTACGCCTTACAATGCCAGACACTTCGCACGCTGGCCTTGCACTGTGAAGTGTCTGGCTGCGCAAGGCCAGCGTGCGAAGTGTCTGGCATTGTAAGGCATAACTCCTAGCAGCACCCCTTACAATATATAAAAAAATCACGCTTTATACTATGATGTTTTTGGACACGATTTTTCCCAACTTTGAAGTGTCTGGCTGCGCAAGGCCAGCGTGCGAAGTGTCTGGCATTGTAAGGCATAACTCCTAGCAGCACCCCTTACAATATATAAAAAAATCGCGCTTTATACTATGATGTTTTTGTGCACCATTTTTTCCCTGCTTTGAAGTGTCTGGCTGCGCAAAGCCAGCGTGCTAAGTGTCTGGCTTTGTAAGGTTTAACTCGTAATAGTACCCCTAATCAAATATTAAACTAGTATGTTGTGGCCATCACGAAACTTTCTTCTATATTTTTCTTTTTTTTTTTCTGATCCCTCCCCATGCTTGACGAGGAAGCAATATTCCCAACAGAAACAAAATTACACATGCAAAAACTTGACGACCATCCCAATGTCTGAATTATTGCAAAAGCAAAGCAAAGAGCGAAAATTGAAAGTTATTTTAAAAGCCTTGCTTGAATTAATTACAAATATTTTATTTGTTAACAAACATAAGACGGCAACAGTTAAAATTTTTAAATCATTGAGATAATATATCCGATCATTTCCAATTAAAATCACGAGAAGCACCTCTTGGCGCGATTGGCGCCAAAATTGAACCAAAGCCTGTTTACATATGGATTCACATATATTCCAAATTTCAACCAGAACGTAGCATTACTTCTTGAGATAGGGCACTCAAAATGGAAAAAAAGGACGGGTGATTGCGCTACCCCCCTTTTTAGCTGTTGACACAAAAATAAAATCAGTTCTTATACCCACTAAGGGCTACTTGCCGATAAATTTTTCTTTCATTCCGTTCATTATTTCTTGAGATACAGCAGTCACAATTGACGACAAAAAACGTTCTATAGCTCAACCCCCGTTTGAGTTATTGACACCAAAATTGAATCAGCACCTGTTCCTGTTAATACCAACATATGGACCAAATTTTGTTTGATTCCGCCAGTTACTTCCCGAGGAATAGCAAGCACGCGTAACTCGAAAAACGTCCCATTGCTCCACCCCCCTTGGAGGAATTCGCGCCAAAAACTAATGGGCACAAGTTCACATAGGGGCACATATGTGTACTAAATTTCGTTCGATTTCATGCGGTAGTTTTTGTTGTAGAGCGGCCACAAAAAACTGGTCACACACAGACGTGACACACATACATACACACACACACACACACACACACACACACACACATACATACACACACACAGACAGACAGACATTTTCCAAAAATGGTCGAAATGAACTCAGCACACCTCAAAACGTTCGAATCCGTCAAAATTCGAAATTCGAAAATTTGCACGAATCCAATACTTTCTTCTATATATTAGATATAGAAGAAAGTAAAAATCAACACCTCTTGGAGCGATCGGCGTCAAAATAGAACCAAAGCCTGTTTACATATGGATTCACATATATTCCAAATTTCAACCAGAACGTAGCATTACTTCTTGAGATAGGGCACTCACAATGGAAAAAAAGAACGGGCGATTGCGCTACCCCCTTTTTAGCTGTTGACACAAAAATAAAATCAGTTCTTATACCCACTAAGGGCTACTTGCCGATAAATTTTTCTTTCATTCCGTTCATTATTTCTTGAGATACAGCAGTCACAATTGACGACAAAAAACGTTCTACAGCTCAACCCCCGTTTGAGTTATTGACACCAAAATTGAATCAGCACCTGTTCCTGTTAATACCAACATATGGACCAAATTTTGTTTGATTCCGCCAGTTACTTCCCGAGGAATAGCAAGCACGCGTAACTCGAAAAACGTCCCATTGCTCCACCCCCCTTGGAGGAATTCGCGCCAAAAACTAATGGGCACAAGTTCACATAGGGGCACATATGTGTACTAAATTTCGTTCGATTTCATGCGGTAGTTTTTGTTGTAGAGCGGCCACAAAAAACTGGTCACACACAGACGTGACACACATACATACACACACACACACACACACACACACACACACACACATACATACACACACACAGACAGACAGACATTTTCCAAAAATGGTCGAAATGAACTCAGCACACCTCAAAACGTTCGAATCCGTCAAAATTCGAAATTCGAAAATTTGCACGAATCCAATACTTTCTTCTATATATTAGATATAGAAGAAAGTAAAAACAGATCGACTTCTAATAATATACAATAATCTCTCGCTAAGACGAATATTGTCTTTCTCTCTCGTTTACAGGTCGATTTTCTGAAGTCCTTACAAAAGTGGGGAGAGTCGAGAATTATCGAATAGGTAAGAGTTTTCTATACGTCGAACTTTTCTACTATAATAGAAATTTTTTATCTAATGTCGTTAAAATGCAACTTTAACCCTGTTCTAAAATAACATGTGAACACATGAAATACACCGCCAGTTCAGTCATTTCAGTCGAGGACTGCAGTTTCGTGCGTATTAGCACTCATCAGCCCGGCATATTAAGTGACTGAACTGGAGGTGGCTTGCCTTGCCTTCAATCTTCGAGTTGAACTGAACCATTGCTTCGGTCACTCGCCTGGTCAGTGCTAATTCTATGTTAGCTACAAGTTTGTTTGGCACTCTTGGCTTCCTTAAGAGGTTCTCCACCTCAAGCTCAGTCACTTCCTATGCCGGGCTGATGATTGCTAATAAGCACGAAACTGCAGTCCTTGGCTGAAATGACTGAGCTGGAGGTGTATTTCGTGTATTTCTGCCGTAGCACTGGCTATAGGGCTGTAACTTACTGAAAATAACATTTGAAAACATTCCTTTAAAAATTTAACACAAGAATAAAATTGTGAGGCAAAAGAATCTTCAATGTTTATGAATGTTTGAAAAATGGAGAATTGTAAGGAAAGTTCTGCCGTTTGGAGGTAAACGGTAATATCTGCAGAAATGAATTTTCGAGATATTTGAAGAAATGTGAGTTGTGTTCAATACTAACAATAGGGGAATGGTGGAATGAGACGTTATTTTGGCTTCTTACGCACAAGCGTATATACAGACGTCATGAGAAAACTCGTCGTAATTAACTCGGGAATCGTCAAAATGGATATTTCGCGTGTCTATTAGGGTGGAGCGAAAAAAACAAAGTTTTTATTTTCGAATCGTAATAGTGCGGAAAAGTTGCGATTGGTGAAGACTTACAAAACAAAACAAAGATTTTTAAAATCGGATAATATCTTCCGATCCCGCAACGAGCCTGAATATTTGAAAAAATGGAAAATTTCGTGTTTCCTTAGTGATTTTTCAAAAATTTCGTTTTATGTTTCTTTTTAAAGCTCTAAGATGGAAAAGTTACAATTGGTGAAACCTTCAGAAATTAAAAAAAAAAAATTGAAATCGAATAATACCTTCTGATCCAGAACCAAGCCTAAAAACTCGAAAAAGTTGAGAATTTCAGGATTTTTCCGAGTTTTTAAAATTTTTGGATCAATGTACTTTTTCAGGTTACAGAACGGAGAAGTTACGTTTAGTGAAGACTTCAAAGTGAAAAAAAAAATATCTTTTTGAAATAAAACAATATCTTCCGATCGCGCAACGAACCTACATGTTTGAAAAAATGTAAACTTTAAGCCCTTTTTTCAGCTTTTTTTTTTTTTTTTCTTTAACTTTTTTAGTTTAACGATCCTCATAAGTTCGGTATAAAATACTAATGGAAGAACGTTTGTTTATAAAACAAATGTGATATTTTATTACTAGAGCCTGCCTGTAAATTGTCCACATGGCCCTTTAATCCCACGATACTCATATTTGTTTATGCCGCTTAGTACAGTGTATGCATCTAATACGCCCCATTAGCGAAATAAAGAACCGCAAAAATTTCACAGAAGGTGCCATTCATGCTTACAGAACAATTCAAACCTGTCGATATTTACCTGACAATCTAAAACAAGTTGTTTACTAGGGTGGAACGAAAAAAACAAAGTTTTTATTTTCGAATTGTAATAGTGCAGAAAAGTTGCGATTGGTGAAGACTTACAAAACAAAACAAAAATTTTTTAAATCGGATAATATCTTCCAATCCCGCAACGAGCCTAAAAATTTGAAAAAAAAATGGAAAATTTCATGTGTTCTTAGAGATTTTTTAAAAATTTTGCTCCAACGTTTCTTTTTAATACTCTAAGACGGAAAAGTTACGATTGGTGAAGCCTTCAGAAATTTAAAAAAACATATTGAAATCAAATAATACCTTCTGATCCAGGAACAAGCATGAAAAGTAAAAAAATTGAGAATTTCATCTTTTATAGTGATTAAAAATAAAATTGTTGTTGTTGTTTTTTTCCCCGGTGTTACAAGGAAAAGCCTTTAAAAAAAACCCTATATTACACATAAACATTAATTTATTTCTTGACTTTTAAGGTATCTTCGAAACATTTAAAACTACCATTCTTTACAACAATGAAACATTTTCAAATAATAGAAAGTTATAAAATATTTACCAAACTTACAATCCAGTATACAAGTCTTATTGTTTTAAGTGTTAGTTGTTGAAGCTAATTTATAATCAGATTTTTTGGAAAATTCGGGCATAATTGATCTGGATTTCAATGTTGCTCTTATGTAGCCATCTTTTGATTTAAATCCACACACTTTGAGTGAAGCCTCCGTCAATAGCTTCACACATCTTTCGACAGCTTGCGTATGGCAGAGGAATAGTTTTATATCCCAGTCGGGTATAGTGCCTGTTACAATAAAATTTTCAATGCCTTTGTTAGGAACTTTTCGAAGAAAAGGTGGAGAAGATAGCTTTGTCGTGTTCCAATTAATAATCTCTGTGTAACCTTCTGCTTCGAAATTTAGAGATGGAATGACAAAGTTTCTAATGCTTTTGCCTTTAGAAACAGATTCTCTGGCTTTTAAGACGTTTTTAAATGCTAGTTCTCTTACGTGCCCCCTTTCATCAAACACCATTGAAATTAATAGGTTTTCGGGATGCGCAAAGAAAGAGTTTCTTTCAATGACAGGGTAAACAACTTGTTTTAGATTGTCAGATAAGTATCGACATATTTGAATTGTTCAGTAACCATGAATGGCATCGTCTGTGAAATTTTTGTGGTTCTTTATTTCGCTAATGGGGCGTATTAGATGCATACACTGTACTAAGCGGCATAAACAAATATAAGTATCGTGGGATTAAAGGGCCATGTGGACAATTTACAGGCAGGTTCTAGTATTGAAATATCACATTTGTTTTATAAACAAACGTTCTTCCATTAGTATTTCATACCGAACTTATGAGGATCGTGAAACTAAAAGAAAAAAAAAGCTGAAAAAAGGGCTTAAAGTTTACATTTTTTCAAACATGTAGGTTCGTTGCGCGATCGGAAGATATTGTTTTATTTTAAAAAGATTTTTTTTTTCACTTTGAAGTCTTCACTAAACGTAACTTCTCCGTTCTGTAGCCTAAAAAAGTACATTGATCCAAAAATGTTAAAAATTCAGAAAAATCCTGAAATTCTCAACTTTTTCGAGTTTTTAGGCTTGGTTCTGGATCAGAAGGTATTATTCGATTTCAAATTTTTTTTTTTAATTTCTGAAGGTTTCACCAATCGTAACTTTTCCATCTTAGAGCTTTAAAAAGAAACATAAAACGAAATTTTTGAAAAATCACTAAGAAAACACGAAATTTTCCATTTTTTCAAATATTCAGGCTCGTTGCGGGATCGGAAGATATTATCCGATTTTAAAAATCTTTGTTTTGTTTTGTAAGTCTTCACCAATCACAACTTTTCCGCACTATTACGATTCGAAAATAAAAACTTTGTTTTTTTCGTTCCACCCTAGTGTCTATACGTTCTTAGGCACTTATCCACGGGGAGTCGAGACAAAAAAAAAAACTCAACATTCATTTGGGGGCGAACAAAATGGAAATTAAGGTCGATTTTTGAGTGAAAATTTTTTTTTGCGAATGCAATATTTCCTTTCTTGTAAAAGGAAGTAAAAATAAAAACCTATTTCTGTAGCTGTAGCTCTGGCTAACCTTAACACCGTACCGGATGATACGAGTGAAAATAGCTTAAGTTACAACCGTCTACTAAAATAAAGAGCCTACTGATCGAACGGGAAGAAAGCGTTCTTCTAAGATATTGGTGAGAATCATTATCACTTATTAGGTAGTGACAGCTACCTAAATAATAAGGAGGTACTAACTGACCCGTGCGGAGCATTCGCGCACGACTTTAACAGCCCTGCTGTAAAAATGTGTGTAAAAACACCACATGTAAAATTGAACATATTCGCCTGGTAGAAGATAACCGGGCTCAATAGCTCACGAACTAATGGAGATGATAACTTAGAAATGCGTAATATTTCATAGTTCTGCGAATTTAACGGGTGTATAAAGTTTTAGGTGAAATATTCTAAGTGCTTGATTTTAAAAAAAAAGTGAAAAGCATTCCCGCTGCATCAATTTCAACGTCTTAGGTTTTACACTCGAAACTAGAAAGTCGCCCCTCAAGGTATGACGGATGAAAACTGCTTCAACTTTTAACAAAACCATTGCCTGTTTGGTGATATTTTGATGGTTAATTTTAACCCTAACTCCAGTGGATGATCCCTAAACTCCAGTAGGTAGCGTTCATTGCTGACCATTTTTTCGCTTCTTCATTCCACTGAAATGAGTCTTACCAGTAAAACAGTTAAGTTACCGGATCGAGTTCAGCCTTGCTACAATTAAGCCGTTCCCTGCATGTTAAACATTACCAAAACACATTATCAAATGATCATGCCGTGGTGCGAGTTTCATTGTTGAAACCCGCGCGTTACTCGATCATCGGCTATTATATATATGAGGATGCTTGCTTAAAAAATGTTACAAAGGCAGACCGCCCGAACAAGGATTCAATCCCTGACACGATCAGTTGAAAGCCGAACGCTCTACCGACTGATTCAACCAACACTCCCTTATAATGAAGCAAGTGGGAATTTTTAATTTTTTTTTACCTATCTCATCCATCCGCTTTTTCTAAGTGTATTTTTTTTTTAAATAGGTGAAATCTGTACCTCATAGCCAGACTGACGTATGTGCAAAAATTGCGATTTTCTATTTATTAGTGCATTGTATGTAGAGTCCTATTCTCCATCGAGCCATGTGGACGCAATTTAAAAAAAAAAAATTACCAGTGTTAAAAGAGCACGCGTCCAACATTTTGCTAGTGCCCCAGACAAAAGTTTTTCCTCTCTCTTCTAAAGTTGTGGTTATGTGACTTATTCTGGCTCTGAGGTACAGAAATGTGAACTGTTTGTTTATTATCCGCCGAAACTGAGGGGGGGGATCTGTAAAATGATACCTTACTAAGGTTGATGACGTACTAAGAAAATTTTGACGCCCACACAAAAATTAGCCTTTGAAAAACGATAGATTTGATCGTTATCCTATCTATCCCGCAGTCCAATGTAACCCAACTCTTCTCTTTGCAAAAAATTAATGCGTCGTTTATGCGTCACAGATGAACAGATTCATTTATGCGTTGTAAAACTTTTCGTTTTACTTTTTTCGTCCTTCCTCGGGTATTTCATTAATTCCACATGAAACGTTTCTATAACTACACCCTTGTGAAAATTCATGAAATTAATGGAATCAAGCCAACTTTTTTACAAAATCACCTTTATTTACATCATTCAATTATAAAATTAAAATCACCACTTAGTAAGCCCCCCCCTCCCCCCTTTTTTTTTTTTTTTTTTTTTTTTTTTTTTTTGTCCAGCACCATTTTCCTTCTACTGGTCATAGAGTCAACTAGAGTTTTGCACTTTTCTTTGTATTCTTGATCTCTAAACCATGTTTTTAGCAAAGCACAGATCATTTTTCTCTTTTGTTGTGCAATCAGATTTTCACTCAATGTCACAATGGCCTGCCTCTTCCGTGGAGAAATATCCATGACTGACAAAAATATAAAAAGCGACATTGATAAAAAACAGCAAACATGTTATGTTTGCTGCTTTTTATCTTTTTATAAACAATGTTATAAATTTCAACAAATTATGTTGAAATTTCTAACACTTAAACAAAACACAACATTTATGACAAAAAAACGTGAGGTTATAGCGCCTAATCGACTGGTAGGCTAAACAGCTGTTATAAACAAAGATGGAACAACCTAAAAAGTTCGAAAATTAAAAATTCCTAACTTGATTCCATTAATTCGCACTAGGGTATACGATGAACACAGCTTTAGCGGTCATCGTTCATCAGGATATATCGCTAAAGTGGTACAAATCAAAATTGAGATAGTAAATAAAACGATACTTTAAGAATCGGCGGTGTAAATAATTTATTAAAAACAAGTTTACAGTTTGCATACCGGCAGAACGTTTGTAAAAATGTGTCTTATAAGCTCTATTTCTAACTTAACAGCTCATTCGATTTCTTCTGTTTCCATTTCTTTTCTGCGGTGAAATCTACACCATCACATCATCTTACCGCTTTAATTGGTTCTTTCTGAAAGAAATAAAACTGATGCTTCAATTATTAGGCAAATACAATAATGATGATAAAAATGAAATGATCTAGACAAACTCAAATAATTCGACAAAAGTATTTAAAGACGTTGTAAAAATTTGTGAAGTGTTTCTGAACTGAAAATTTGCTGCTGAATTGTATCAGAAGAAGGGTAAATTACGTTGATTACGTTGAGTAAATTCCACCTTGATCGATACAAATTGGGGATATTTTATTTTTGGAAATTGACTACCAACAAAGCGTAGCGTACGTTTAAATAAGAGGTGTTAATATATTTTGTAAATAACTGCTCAAAAAGTAAAAAATCAGTAACAATAAAAAAAAAATCTGATTAGATACATATAATTAGATCTGAGCAACTAAGCGTGAAATATTTTCCCGCGTGGTGCAAAGGGAATCAGAAACGAAAAAGCAAAAACTTCGCTTATTTGTTTCAGTTATGCAAAATAAACGAGCTCATGTGTACATCACATGACTTCCTTGTACACCAATTTAAGTTATTTCCCTATTACTGGCAAATTTAATGTGATTCAATTGTTAACTCTCTAAATATCACCAACAGTGGCCAAATTGTAACCAGATTTAGAAGAAAAAAAATCGCCATATTTGTCGCCAAGATGGCGATAAAACGTGGTGACCAAGAGACTGGTGATATATTGCCAAGTGTCCGTCAAATTATAACACCACTTGAGTTAGCATTGATATTAACAATGATTTCTCCCAAAAAAGGTGTAAAAGACCCCTTTAGAAACACCGGAATGCAACCAAAAGGGAAGGTGCACAACTAGGCCCCACTAGAAGTCTACGTACCAAATTTCAACTTTCTAGGACATACCGTTCTTGAGTTATGCGACATGCATACGCACATATATACGTCACGAGAAAACTCGTTGTAATTTACTCGGGAATCGCCAAAATTGATATTTCGGGCGTTTATATGTTCTTAGGTATATATGCACGTGTGGTCGGATCGAAAAAAAAATTCAACATTCATTAGGGGGCGAGCAAAATGGAAATTAAGGTCGATTTCGATTTTTGAGTGAAAATTTTTTCGCGAAAACAATGCTTCGTTTTTTGTAAAAGGAAGTAAAAATAAACAATAATAGTGAAAATAACATTTAGGGTAAAAACAATAAATAACCTGCGGTTATAGCTAAAAATTAATTCAAACTCAATTTTAATTCTTTTTGAATGTAAAAAATCTTAAAAATTAAATTACAACACATTGAAAAGCATAAGAGGAATACATAGCCATAATAGTAGGGTCAAACCTAACCAGGCATCATCACAATGCTGTGATTAGAATCTGCGTAGCTTTCACGATGCTTCCAGGTTAGGTTTGCCCCAAGTATAGATATTTCACTTTCGAATTTCTCCTTTTGTGTATGTATTTAGAGTGACAGTGTGCTTCAATTTTACACATATGTTTCTTTAATTTCTATCAACTTTCCCTTGTCAAAAAAACTTAATGTTAATTATGATTAGGCCAGCATCAATAATTGGTCAGATCTATGGAATGGATCAAGAATTTTTACTTTCTTCTATATCTAATATATAGAAGAAAGTATTGGATTCGTGCAAATTTTCGAATTTCGAGTTTTGACGGATTCGAACGTTTTGAGGTGTGCTGAGTTCATTTCAACCATTATGGAAAATGTCTGTCTGTCTGTGTGTGTGTCAAGTCTGTGTGTGACCAGTTTTTTGTGGCTGCTCTACAGCAAACACTACCGCATGAAATCGAACGAAATTTGGTACACATATGTGCCGCTATGTGAACTGGTGCCCATTGGTTTTTGGCGCGAATTCCTCCAAGGGGGGTGGAGCAATGGGACGTTTTTTGAGTTATGCTTGCCTGTTATTCCCCAGGAAGTAACTGGCGGAATCAAACAAATAGCTCAAACAGCGGTTTAGCTATAGAACGTTTTTGTTGTCAATTGTGACTGCTGTATCTCAAAAAATAATGCACGGAATCAAATAAAAAATTATCGACAAGTAACCCTTAGATGGTATAAGAGCTGATTCTATTTTGGTGTCAATAGCTGAAAAGGGGGTGGCGCAATCGAACGTTTTTTTTTTTTTTCCATCGTGAGTGCCATATCTCAAGAAGTAATGCTACGTTCTGAATGAAATTTGGAAGAAATGTTAATCCATATATAAACAGACGTTGGTTCAATTTTGGCGCCAATCGCTCCATGGGGGGGCCTGATTTTTTGAGCAATCACAATTGATTATTGTTCTCACTTGGCGGTTTTGATGTTCCTATGATTTTTATTTCCCACCATCTCCCTCTGCAGCACCACTGTCGGCCGGGCAGGCCCTCCAGATGCTGCTCCTCTAGCGAGCAAAGTCTCCAGGTTGCGTCCATATCCTGCAAACACACGCATACGCACACACAAACACACACCTACACATACACACACACAAACACACATGCCTACACACACACACACATCCCCCCACACAAACACATATACACACAACTACCCACACACTCATGCCTGTACACAGACACATACACATACATCCTCCCCAACACACACACAAACACTCATACACACACACTCGTTGATTGCGAAAATCATAATTTGAATTCCAGATGTCAAAATTCAATTTTTTTTTTTTTTTTTGAGCAATTACGATTGCTTATTGTTCTCACTTGACTGTTTTGATGTGCTATCATTTTATTTTCCCGCCAGCACCCTCTGCAGCATCACCGTCAACCGGCTCCTCCCGATGCTGCTCCTCTAGCGAAAACCGTCGCCAGGTTGCATCCATATGCTACACACACGCGCATACATACACAACTACACACAAACACTCACAAATACATACACCTACACACACATACACAAACACATAACAACACTCAAACACATACATTCACACACACGCATACATACAGACACCTACACATACACACACACACCTACACACAACTACCCACACACTCATGCCTGCAGACAGACACAAACACATATGCCTACACACACATACACATTTCCCACCACACACAAACACTCATACGCACAACTACCCACACACTCATACCTGCACACAGACACAAACACACATGCCTACACACACATACACATACCTCCCTACACACAAACACACATACCCCCACACACACATAAACACACATGCCTACATACACACACACACACTCGTGATTGCAAAAAACATAATTTGAATTCAAGAGGTCAAAATTCAAATTAATTTTTTATATATTTATTTATTTATTTATTTATTTATTTTTTGAGCAATCACGATTGCTTATTGTTCTCATTTGACTGTTTTGATGTCCTTTGATTTTATTTTCCCACCGCCACCCTCTGCCGCACCACCGTCGACCGGCTCCTCACGATGCTGCTCCTATAGCGAAAGCCGTCTCCAGGTTGCATCCATGTCCTACACCCACGCGCATGCATACACAACTACACACACACAAACACACACACACACCTACACACACACTTACACACACATTCACAAACACATACACACAACTACCCACACATTCATGCCTGCACACAGGCACAAACACATATGCCTACACACACATACTCCCTCCCCCACACATTCATATGCACAACTACCCACAGACTTATGCCAGCACACAGACACAAACACACATGCCTACACACATACACATACCCCCTACACACAAACACTTATACTCCCCACACAGAAACACACACGCCTACATACACACACTCGTGGTTGCGAAAAACATAATTTGAATTCAAGATGTCAAAATTCAATTTTTTTTTTGAGCAATCACGATTGTTTATTGTTCTCATTTGACTGTTTTTGGCGTCCGTGCCTTTTTCAACTTGGACCAGCGAGCAACACCGCCCACCGTCCTCTGCAGGCGGCGCGGCACGGCTGCTCCGCTCCTGAGCTATCCGCTTCTCCTGCTCGGAGGCGTCCATGTCCTACACACACGCACGCTCACACACTCACACACACACGCCTACGTGCATACACACAGGTTTACGCACACACACAAGCCTACACACTTACACACACAACTATGCACACGTAACCGCCCAGGAGGAGAGGCAGGCTTGGAGGGGGGAACAGGAGCTGTTTCTAGAAACAATAACTCCAATGAGTAGGGTCCTGTCTCAGTTCGTGATTGCGAAAAACATAATTTGAATTCAAAATTTCAGAATTCAAATTAATTCTCTTTCATTTATTTATTTTTTTTTTTTTTTTTGAGCAATCACGATTGCTTATTGTTCTCACTTGACCGTCTTTGGTGTCCGTGCCTTTTTCAGCTTGGACCAGGCCTGCAGCACCACCGTCCACCGGCGGCGGCGCGGCTGGTCCTGACCACTGTCCCCGGAATCCACTTTTGCTGGGCGGTGGCGTCCATGTCCTACACAGACACAAACACATGCCTACATACACAAACACACGAACGCCTGCACACACACACGAACGCCTACACACACACGAACGCCTACACACACACACACGAACACCTACACACACACACACACACACACGAACGCCTACACACACACACATGCATACATACACTTACGCACCCACGCACCCACACACATGCGCCTACACAACCACACACGCTCGTGATTGCGAAAAACATAATTTGAATTCAAAATGCCAAAAATTCAAATTGATTTTTTTTTTTTTTTTTTGTGAATGAAAATAGCTTTATAAATGCCACGGAAATATAAGTTCGTTGCTTGAGGCACCTGGGGCCCTGCCCCTAATCCTCTGGTGTGGTATGTTGATAGTTCCCCGGTTGGGGACATGGCTTTATTTTGGCGCAGAAGATGGTTGCGTGGATGTACGAGAGATGTGGCTTCCTCTAACGGGAGTACCATAATGGTTAGCCGAAGGCTCTTCAAAGTAAATTTCAACTAAAGTTCTTTATTTAAATAAGTTTAAGTATTATTTTTTTTCGCTTCCTACATATTTTTTTAAAGTTTTATACTTTTTTTTCCCCGTGGGGGATTTCTAGGCTATTTGAATGAATAAAAATAAAATAAAATTAAGACAATGATAAAATGTTGATAAGAAATTTAAAAAGAAAATAGTCAAATGAAAATAGATAGGAGCATGCTCCCAGCCAGAGTGTAGCACAATAACTAGAGTCGAAAAGAGGTATGAACCCGCTTTATAAATGCTACAATAAGAAAGATAAATCGTAATAGACTGTTGTCGGCGTATTTCGCGTGATTTTAACTGTTGGAAAAAACCAGAAAATCGCGATGAGATTTAAAATTTTCAACTGTTGTCATCTTGTGTTTGTTAATTTATTTCTATACCACGTGAAAGCCTACATTTTCAGGTAAGTGCTAACATATTTAAAAGTTTTGTACAAAAATATAATACCAGTAATATGTGCCAAGAACTAAAGTAGCGTCGTATGGGGCAAGTTGTAACAATTTTGTTGGGGTTAGTTGTTACAAGTAACAACTTGCCCCATGCAAGTTTTAATTTAATATTATGTTTCTTTTTAAATGTGATATGGCGGGGGACTATAAAAACAAGACGGACAAGGGCAAAACACCTAAAGAATCATATCTGGATGTGGCTAAAGAAGTAATTGCATGTAGTTCATTACGAAAGGCAGCCGATAAATTTCGTGACACTAGAGAGATTCTGCAGTAAGATGAAAAATGTTAGTGGTGGTAAGTAATATTTCTGATAAGTTTTGTTGCATGATTTAAATCATATAAAGTACTGTAGTTGGATGACGATAGTAATAATAACAATAAAAATAATGCTGATCTCTTTCATTCTATGATTTAATTTATTGTTAATGTGTATGGTTGAATAAATAATAATAATAATTAAAACAATGATAATAATAATAAATAATGTATTATTCGAATATAGGTCTTTCTCCAACGCTGCAGACAGGGCAGAAGTGAAGACAGTCCGCAAGCGGAAACCGTAAGTCAGCACCACTTTAACAGATACACCAGTAAAAAATGTTTTGCAAGCCGAAGCTGGGAAATAAAAATCTGTGAAAAGGAAATTGTGTCTAACAGGGAAGAAATCAACATACACAAAAGTAAAAAAAAATGCAGAAAGGTGCGTCCAAACAGTGCGTCCTTCGGATGAAAATGATGATGACTGGTTCTGCATAGAGTGCTCTAAACCGTACTCAGAATCCAAAAAAAAACAACTAAACGGCTTCAATGTCGTAATTGTGACAAATGGGCACATGACCGATGTGCTAAGTTTGATAAATTTACATGCTTGTAAAAATTGTAATTCGCGCGCGCGCGGACAATGATAATGATGATGATAGTTTATTAGAAAAAGTCATTAACGAAGTAAATCTGTAAAGCCAAAAAGTTTTTGATTTTTAACGTGGTTAAGAACTTTCAAAATGTAACAGAATAAACCAGAAACTGTGTAAAATTCATTTCATTACTAATATATATCTCATGTAACAACTAACTCCATATACTGTAACAACATGCCCCGTGGTGGGGTAAGTTGTTACAATCTACATCTATTCAAAAAACTTGAAATATTTTGGAGTAGTGACTTCTAATCATTTTTTAAAAAAAATATGTTATGAATGTTAAACAATCTAGATGCATTTTAAAGTTTCATGCGTGTAAATAATTGAAATAGTTTAGCGTAGAAAAAATATTGAAAAAAAGTGTAACAACTAACTATTGTCCCCCCTATTGTTTTCTCGAAAAAAATTTCACTCAAAATTCGGCCTTAATTTCCATTTTGCTCACCCCCGAATTATAATGTTGAGTTTTTTTTTCAACCCGACCACACGCGGATAAGTGCCTAAGAACGTATAAAAACCCGAAGTATCCATTTTGACATTCCCCGAGTTAATTACAACGAGTTTTCTCGTGATGTATGTATGTATGTGCGTATGTATGTATGTGCGTATGTATGTATGTGCGTATGTGCGTACATGCGTATGTGCGTATGTGCGTACGGGCGTATGTGCATATGTGCGTATGTGTGTCGTATAACTCAAGAACGGTATGTCCTAGAAAGTTGAAATTTGGTACGTAGACTCCTAGTGGGATCTAGTTGTGCACTTCCCCTTTTGATTGCATTCCGGTGTCTCTAAAGGGGTCTTTTACACCTTTTTGGGGGGAAATCATTGTTAATTTTGATGTATACTCAAGTGGTGTTATAATTTGGCGGACACTTGGCGATATATCGCCAGTCTTTTGTTCGCCAAATTTTGTCGCCAAGTTGGCGACAAGTTTGGCGTTTTTTATATATATATATATATAATCTTGTTTCAATTTGGCCACTGGTGGGGATATTTAGAGAGTAAACTATTGAATCACATTAAAATTGCCAATAATGGGAAAATGACATTAAAATTGGAGTACAAGGAAGTCATGTGATGCACACATCAGCTCGTTTTTTTCAGCATGCGCAGAGCTTTTGTTCATTTTTTCGGTGAAAATATCTAAATAGAGCGTTTCTGGGTGCATTTCATCGTCAAAGCCTTCTATTCGATCATTAGCGAATAGTGATTGCAATACCGGTATACCGAATACCGGTATTTCGAGTAATTTTGCAATTTCGTAATACGGGTATTTACAAAGGTAAAATACCGGTATTTTCGGTATTACAGTCGAATCCCGCTACAACGCGATCCGCCTTACGCGAAATGGTTATAACGCGAGTTTTTCAGGCGCAACGAATTTGAGAGCTTTAGCGAATTTCTCGCTTTCAACACGAAAATATTTGGAAAGGAATCGTGATGCTAAGTTTCTTCTTTGTTATTGACTACTAAATATTGACTTCGTGAATGTACTTTCATCTTTTCAGCATCACTGACTGCGCAAGTTCCCACACACTGCACTATAAACATTGCTTTATTAGTGTGTATATATCACCACTCCTCATTTTTCATTCATTTATTCTTTTCTAGCTGTATTGTCCGGCTTCGCACGGTCCACCTCGAAAATAAAAGTTACTTCAAGTGACGCATGTTCAACAACCGGGTTTCAATTGGATAAAAAAAAATACTGTAAAAATTCCCGTCAAAATAATCATTCTTAAAGAAAGCAAACGGCAAATCAAAAGTTCCCGAATAAATTAAACATAACCCTCCATAAATACAACTAAAATCCTATTTAAAAAAAAAAAGAAAGTAGATAAATTGCCGTGGGCCGTGGTAGCCTGATCGGTAAGGCATTGGACTCGGGGCCGGAGGGCCTCGGGTTCGATCCTTGCTGGTCGAAGACCCACCGTCGTCATTAAAGGGGACTGGGCGACGTTAAATATGCTCGTGGTCTCAATGTCCTCCAGGTGAAACGATACCTCTGGGGGTGCTAGTACCAGGTAGCTATTAGCTCTTGGACTAGTTCTAAATTCTCATTAACTGCTCGATCCGGTGATGGTGCTGCCATCTATCGGTATATAAAAACAATGGAGGCAAGGCACATAGTATGCAGTCCTCGACATAAATGCAGTTGAAGTCAGTTGTGACTCTTGAATAGAATAGAATAGAATAGATAAATTGCCAAATAATAATCAAAAGGGGAAATTTTTACCTCAAAACAAAAACAAAATTTTATTTAGTCACAGCCGAGGGAAAAAAAACTGTGGCAACCTTCTGAACGTTAATTTGAAATGTGATCGCGCAAACGATAGCTTTCCGATACGAAAATACAGTTCCATTAAGGCTTAAAAGTGCGTTTTAATTTTTTCCCGGTGGTTTTACAGCCTTTTTTTTAATTCGAAGGAAGTGAATAAACTCAATGGGTATTTTTTGTGGGCTTTCGAATGGCGTTAAAATCGAACTGATCGGATAATTATTTCGTGTAGAAAGAGCCATTTAATACCATTTCCGGGTCCTAAATTTAAAATTCGAACGGTTCGTGCTTTTTTGGCGTTTGAAACCCCCCCCCCCCCTACGTTCCTTCTCGGGTGCCCAAGTACCTCCCTGCCAAATTTGGTCGAGATTCGACGTAAACTTTAGGAAACATACGCATATATATTCTCTGTTTTATTTATATAGATGAACTGTGATGCAATATTGAGGCACCTAGGCACCCTGTTCCATCATTTAAAGTTTGAAGATGAAAACAAAAAACGAAAGTTAGCGATAATTTAAGAAAAGGTAAAGATTCTTGATACACTTGAATTACTAGAAAGTGGGTCGAAGATAGCACGACAATTAAGTATGGGGGGAGTGTAAGTAAAGTATTAGTAAAGTCAAGAGCAAGCAATCCGTATAAGTCCAGAACTTAGTTTTAATATGAAGCTCGCAGAGTAGTGTTTAAGCAAAATGCAAACAATATAAATTGGCTCTTCTAGTGTAGATTATAGAGATCCTCAAGGAGGGGTGTTACCATAGATGTAAATGTTATAAAAGTAAATGCGAAGCTACAGTATTTAAAAATATATTGGAATGACGATCAGATTGCGCAGCATAAATCCTCATCTTCAATTTTTAAATTACAAGTTTAACTTATGGTCTCTACTGTGTAGTACTCTTACAGTGCGGTGCTTTATTATTACTACATACTGTACGTACCGTACTGATTTATTTTTATGTCTTTCTTTCCCATTGATCATTGATTTTGTGCATCGTAACAGTATTTTATGTTGAATAATGCAGCTTTTTTAAAAGCACGGTAAAAATTCAGCTCTTTATGTAAGAAACGGTAATATATCGTCGAAAAATGGTCTAAAACAGTTGAAAATTGTCTGAAATCGTTGGGTATGTTAATAAAAAAATCATATACACAACATTTTTCCACAACGCGAAATTTCAACTTACGCGAGGAGTCTTGGAACGCATCCCTCGCGTAAGTCGGGATCCGACTGTATCTGAAAATAGTAAATAGTTTCAATTAAAGAATTTTCAACTTAAATTTTCAAGAAATCTATTTATATATTAAATGTTCATTTCTTTTTCTTTGATACAGAGCCAAAATCAATCTATTGATGTAAAAAATTGGCTTCAAAAGCACGAATAGAATAGTATTAAACAAAAGTTGAGGAAAGATTGCAAAATGATATTTTCATTACTAGATGGTGAGAAGAATCACATTTTGTGCGCCATGTTTTTATTTTTCTACTTCCCTGATCCCTCACTTGCCCTTTTGTGATTGTCAACTTCGAGTGTAATTTTGAATGTATTTGTGCCATGAATAATTTATTCCAACCATCAATTGTAGTAATACTTCATGATATTTTCTTAAAATATTTTTCTCAACTGTACTGAATTTTGGCAAAAAACTTTTTCTTGTTAGCAAAACAAATGGCAGTTTGTTGTCACCGGTATTGGTTTGTTGTCCTGTCTCGCTTTATGCTTGGCAAGTTAATATTTAGAAACTGTTTGGTGCCTTGAAAATTTGTATAGAGGTTAAACATAGGGGAAGGTTGCCGTCAATGAACCACATAACAGTTTTCGATTTTTTTAGAAAGGAAATCCAACTCAAATTTTACGTTAATTATAGGAACAATTTCTTAGTATATTTCTCTTTTAAAAATAATATTCACTTTTATGATAAATATACACAATAAAGAATGAAAATTGAAAATTAATATTTTAGCATGTGGTCTATTCATGGCTACCGGTTGCTATGGATGGACCATCGAGTTTCCATCGATGGACCACATTCTCAAATTAAAAAATCAATACGTAACTTACAAATATTTATGACAGGTGATCAATAAGCACTACAAACAAAAATTAGTTATAGAAAAATAGATTTAATATCTAAAATGTTTTACTTTTGGATAAGAGGAACATAAAAACCCCAGCACTCATACAATACACATCTGTTGTCATCACATTCGGTTCACGACTTGATATTTTCCCAACCTGTGCAACACTGTTCTTAGCTAACATCTTTTCAACCTTTTTTGAACTGTTGAGGATTTTGTTAAATCGATTTTGAAAATTTTGGTTCGAAGCAAGATTGAACTTGCTCTCTAAAATGTCAGAGAACATTTTTGACCATTTTATTACTGAAACCAGAAGCTTAAGTCTTAAACTACCAGAGAATATAGTACTAACAGACTTTCTGTCTTAATTAAATCTGTGGGACATGCTATTTTTCTCAGCCTCTTGAAAGGCCAATACCCCCAATTTTTCGGAAGTAATTCCAAAAACTTCTTATCTAGTTTCAAAATATGATTCATCATTCATATTCCTATTTCGGAGGGCTTATCTCCTAAATTTTCAATAAGTGACAAAGGTATCAACAAACCTTTTTTATCTTCCATGCGACTGTTTAAAGTTGCTTTCAGGACTCCATATTGTCGGCAGACTTCGTTAACACTCCGTCGGGCGCAACTGATCTATTAGGCACACCTCGAATTCTTTAGTTAGTCACGCGCCCTCAATAGCTTATGGAAAAATGTATATTCATTTTCTCAAATAAACTTGTTACATTCGAAAATCAAGAAAAACTTTTATTTCTCTTCTTTGGTGTTTGTAGTTGACATTTTTTTCGTAAGAAAATGTGAACATGCGTAGAAAGGATCAGTAGATCAAAGTGGGCTTCCCAGGCTCAATGCGCCCGATCATGTTCTACAACATATTGCGCCCGACGGAGTGTTAAAAAAAGCCCCATACCACAATTTCTATAAGCTACTGTAGCACGTTACATAGTCTTACTTGTCCACTAGCCATTCGCAACTCCAACGAACTATAGGGGGCACTGCAGTCACTGTCTAATGGCGGACGAAAAAACTAAAACAAACGCATGTGGTAACGAAGAAAATGCTAAAAGTGTTGTGATTTTTGTTCGTATGTATGATTTTTTCGTTTTATTCTTTTTAAATTAATTTTCAAAGTCTTGTGGATATTCTGGCCCACGTAGAAAGAAATGAGAATTCAAGAAGCATTACTAAACGTCAAGGATTAATGCAAACTACGTAGTTCGTAGTTCTAAGCAGCTATTTCCACGATGTTGAATTCGATATTTATCAATTCTTGATAAAACTAAATAATAATTGTGGCCTGACAAGAATAACAATTAATGCTAGAAAATTCAATATGACATTACAAATTATTATCGAAAGAAGATGATACTTTTTTGCCTTGCTTGGCTAGCGCTTATTGTTTTGCATTTGTAGCTGAGTTATTTCTCTCGAATTCCCGAATCGGTTAATTTAAAATTTTTCCGTTTCGATTTTTCTAATTTCTGAGTTACGATTTAATTGTGTCATGTTATGCAAATCATCAACAAAATTTTCACGGATATATGGTGGTAGTTTTCTTTTCAGTTTGATTGACCATTATTTCTTTTTACTTATCGAATTCTGTAATCTTACTACCATTTTATTCCACTCATGATAAAAATTAAAAATGGTTTAACTAAAAACGCGAAATCTCGCCAAGGCTACTTTGCTCGCACAATACTAAAACTATAACCCTAAACAAATTTGGCCAAACCTTTCAGCTGAGAATAAAAGGAATAAAGTAAATTCTTTCTCGGTTAACCATTTTTCATTTTGTTCTACGATAATATATTCAAGAAAATATTTTGCATACTGTCCATTCCAACTAAATGCTGCTGTAAAATATAGTTAGTTAATTAATTTAAGATTTAAAAAAAAAACCCATATTCTTACAAATTCATACAAAACAATAAAATTTTTTACCTTGTATAACGTTATCCAAGTTTGTTAATCCAGAATTTTCGCTTTCACCATTTCTCAATCAACTCATATTTTAGAAGGAAATAATGAAAACTAACATTATTTTGAGAAGCTCGAGTATACTACTAAGGGACGAATTAATTTCAGTAGCTTAAAGCAAACTAAAACACATCGATTGCGTTAATAAATACTCAGAACAAACTGCCTGTGTTTACGTCAGCAGACATACGTGGAACGCAACGTGGCAATGTTTTAGTTTTCCCGGCAGTTTTATAAATCACCGCAAGGTAGCGTATTCGAGCGCTGGAGTTGCGAATATTTTACTAATTGTTGCCTTTTTTTTTTTTTTTTTTTTTTTTTTTTTTGGGAACAGCAAACGTATTTAAAACTACATTATTATGTTTTAAATCTTCAATCAGTTTTATGAAAAAATTTGTCTTGAAATTATAATAAAGTCTAAGAGTTTTCATGAATTACTGAGATTATTTTTTCCATTGTAATATTTATTTTAAAACAATTGAGCAATTTTCAAAGGAAATTGAGCTGAAGTTACAACAATATTTCAACATTTGAGATTTTCCATGAATGAACCACTTTGTCAGGTGGTCCATTCGTGGAAACACCTAGTGATCCAATGATAGCAACTACGTCATTTTGAATATTCGTATCGGTGTTACTGCTGTGGCGAATCATGATGAAGTATGGAGAATTGTTTTTGAAAAGGCAGTCTTTTAAGTCAATGTTCACGTTTAACTGATCAGTGATATTCAAAGCAGGTCATAACTAAATGAAAATTTCAATAATTAGTAAAATAATGGTAGAAATCTTTTCTTACTGATTAGCAATATGATTAAATAATTTTAGCTACTTGACGACTCTGCAGTAGACTCTTTTTAGACAAAGGAAGATACTAAAACTGACTACGCGTCTTCACAAACTCTGGTACGGGAAATATTTTCGCGGTCTAGTCATGGAACCGGTTCATTGACGGCAACCTTCCCCTAATCATTTGAAATATATTTTCAGATATTTACATAATTATAATCGTTAAGAATTTTGAAAAGAACGCTTAAATAAATAAGAGAAACTAACAAGATCAAATTTGGTCAAGTTTATCGTAAATTTCAAACCAAAGGGCTAATAACAAAAAATCAAACATAAACCTCTTCTGCTCAAGAGAAAATGATGTTAATATTGGAAAAGTATCGTCTCTCGGAAAGAAATTATAACTAGCTATAAATCTTAAAAATATATAATAATAATACTCACAATACAAAAGATAAAAAGATTTTTCCAAAAATGATACGCAATAGCGCAATAGTCCGAATTATTTGAAGATGAAGGACTTCTACACAGTTAGAGGAGGTGAATCGTGCATTGTTAACAGTACCAACGACCTGCGTGAATTCAGATCAGTTGGAAAGTTAAAATTTTCAACTGTTGGAAAGTTGAGCACTACATGAGTTCCAGGCTTAGAGACAATTCAATAGATGCATTATTATATTTTTTACTATTATTGAATTTGTATTATGACATTTGTTACTTCATTTTAAATGTGTCAATAATACGTTTTCATATATAATATAATTTTTGCACAAAATTATGAAATTTGGCAACAAAACAATACGTTTTCAAGCATTTTTTCGAGAAATTTCAAATACCGGTATTAATCCCGGTATCACGTTTTTAAAATACCGAATACCGGTAATGAGTTTTTGGTCCGGTATTGCAATCCCTATTAGCGACCTTATTTCGACTCAGTGGGAATTTGTGACCAAGTACATTTGGAACACATCTGATCCATCTGTTATATACATGGTGTTTAAAAAATTTACACTGATAAAAATTTATTTTTCTTTTTTTTTTTCAACCCTTTATCTCAACAAGTCCCCCCCCCCCCCCCCCAGTTGAACAATATTCGCTAAAAGCATGTAGATGACGCAAGCATTGAAAACGGAAAGTGGCGACTATGAAGGAATAAACTCCCAGGGGCGCCGCGAAGGAGGATCTTTTTAAAAATATGGTAAGCTTGAAAATTGAGAAATTGAAGAAGTTGTTGAACGTCGCCAACAAGGAAATTTTTCGTTTGCAATAGCGACAACTATATTAAAATTGCCAAAATATTTCAAAATTGTGCCAAATGGCAGTGAGAAGCAATGGGATGTAAGAAGGGGACTTTTTAAAGTTCTGAGTAAAACGTGTGCTAATTTTAAACACCTGGTACGTCTGTCTTGCTGTGTTTCGCTCACATTCTAATTTACAGATGAACCTCTATCACCTGCAATACTGAAGTTACGCCCACATGTAGTCTGAACGTTAGAAATGATCACCAGAAAACCGAAATCACCAGAAAACCTAACTCTCGATCTAGAAACTTTTCAAAGAATTTCTGGAAATTCGTCTTTTGAAATCATCCAGGGTCATTTTAAAACCGTTTACAAATGCGCAGAACTTACAGCACTTGTGAGGCAATGGGGTTGTTTCCTTCAGTCAAAAGCACTACTTTTAGTCACTGAAGTTGATAGAATGAGCAAAAAATAAATAAATAACATGGAGCCAGAAAATAGTTTCATTTTCCCAACAGTTATTTTTTAATTAATTTTTTTAAATGTCCGATTTTTCAAACAAGGCATGGTCTTTATGACGTCACAAATGATGAGCTTTGCCGCGTATTCCATTGGCGCACTGCATGTTTAGGCTTGCTGTCTTCTGCGTTTCCATGTTATGATAATCAAGAAGCGAATTAAATATTGCGCTCTACGCTTGCTATCAACCATATCGATGCCAATACATATGAGTAAAGAAGCAAATTAAATATTGCGCTCTGGTTTATGGCAACAGTGAATGGAAGTTCATCATTTGTGATGTCATGCGTAGAAGCTTAAACAATAAAATTGCACAGATTAAAATGAATTTTTAAAAATATTAAACTTTGTCAAATTATTTTTTAAAAAAATGGTCGGATCCTATGTTTTTAAGCATGCTCTTTCAGAAAAAAAAAATACTTCTAAAATTTTGGAAACGACCCCATTATTACTTCCATTTTATGACATATCGTATTTATTTTACCTGCTTGAGTTATGGCATCCTCTCTGGTGGATTGGGAGGCGATCTGGCAAAAAGGTTCTGCCACAGTTATCGCAAGGAACAAGCTGTTCCAAGTGGATCTGCCAAGCTGCTTCCGACATAGCCGTAGTGTCAAATGTGCCATCACCTGAAATCAAAGTAGGGAATTTGCAGAAAATGAGAACAACCAGCTAAATATGCCGTGGGCAGGTAAAGGGCAGTAACTGCATTTTTTTTTTTTTTTTGGCATTTTTGTCATTAATTGTACGTTAGCTTTATTGTACACTAGTGGTACCTGCACGGCTTTGCCCGTAGTAGAAAATTAAAAGGTCTTTTGGTTCGCCTGTATATTTACAAATAATGTATGGTGAATTTCTCGCCAATTGGCTTGCCCATGTTACGGTTCCACGTTATGACAACTTGGTAATTTACTCGTCCATCTTATGATAATTTTGCTCGGGAAAATGTTCTTAAAATTGGAATAAAAAAAGAAAAAATGGAATTTTCGAAAAATCACTTCGAGGTGCGCACCCCCAGCTACAAACTAACTTTGAGCCAAATTTCATGAAAATCGGCCGAACGGTCTAGGTGCTGTGCGCGTCACAGAGATCCAGACAGCTAGACAGAGAGACTTTCAGCTTTATTATCTTACTAATATTATATATGCGAAAGTTTGTCTGTATGGATGGATGTATGGATGTATGGATGGATGTATGGATGTTTGTTACTCTTTCACGCAAAAACTACTGAACGGATTTTGATGAAACTTTACAATAATATAGCTTATGCATCAGAATAACACATAGGGTAGTTTTCGTCCCGTTATGGGGGGCAAAACCCCCTTAGGGGGGCAATAAAACACAATTTTTGTATAAATTCTCTAATATTGGGATGAATAAATACTTGCACATATTTACATTATATGTCCATCGAAAGCTCTGATTTTTCTGCTGAAGATGGCACCTGTTCGAAATTTCTAAGTAGAATAAAAAACGAGTTATGAGCTTTTTAGATCCATGTTCGAAGGCTTTCCTCAACTCAATACAGTATTTAGTGTATCATCTCAACTCCCTGTCGATAGCGACAATTGTTGTATTGTTGACTATTTTTGCTTTTCGTGATTGTTCAAGGCTTTTCTCAAGTCAAATCTTGAAGTAAGATTTCTTACTAATATTATATATGCGAAAGTTTGTCTGTATGGATGGATGTATGGATGTATGGATGGATGTATGGATGTTTGTTACTCTTTCACACAAAAACTACTGAACGGATTTTGATGAAACTTTACAATAATATAGCTTATGCATCAGAATAACACATAGGGTAGTTTTCGTCCCGTTATGGGGGGCAAAACCCCCTTAGGGGGGCAATAAAACACAATTTTTGTATAAATTCTCTAATATTGGGATGAATAAATACTTGCACATATTTACATTATATGTCCATCGAAAGCTCTGATTTTTCTGCTGAAGATGGCACCTGTTCGAAATTTCTAAGTAGAATAAAAAACGAGTTATGAGCTTTTTAGATCCATGTTCGAAGGCTTTCCTCAACTCAATACAGTATTTAGTGTATCATCTCAACTCCCTGTCGATAGCGACAATTGTTGTATTGTTGACTATTTTTGCTTTTCGTGATTGTTCAAGGCTTTTCTCAAGTCAAATCTTGAAGTAAGATTTTTGCACAAGATTGGCAAATAATACATGATTTGGCTGATGATTTTCCATTTAAACGGAACTTTAAAGTAATTAATGGTTTTTATTATTATTTATGCTAATTGAACACTTACTCATTATCCAAACAACCAGAAGATCGCCAAAATTTTTGCAGAAAGATTTCCGTAGCTGATGCATTTGGCAGTTTTTTCAACGTTGCTGTTTTTGAAGCCGAAGACTACGTCATAATGTTTCTCAGCTTTCACCATGTAAACAAAATATCGCCAATCAAAGAATTTTCAAAAGACTTTTTTTACTGTGTTAAATAATCCAGCAACTAAATTAGGCAAATCCATAAACAGCACAAAAACTTCCATTAATTTTCCTTTTTGCACAATTTCAAACAATCACCAAATTTTATTACTTATTTTGGTAACATTTCGGATGAAACTGTTTAGCGCCATTTTATGGTGACCAAAAATGTCTCAGCATCTGGCGACGATATCTCTGTAACGAAAATTAATATCATATCGTTTTACAAAGTAAGGAAAGAATGGGGGAGCATCATCGAAGGTACCTCGAAACGACTTTCGCAAATTCGGTAAAATCGCACCAAGAGCCACAATGATTAAAATTTCCCGAAATAACTAAAGCAAGTATAAGGGGATTACGAGCGCAGCTACTTTTTTTTAATCACTTCGTACTTCATTAGCCATACAGAGAAGGTTTTAGACTCCATGTTAAAAAAAAAAAGTATCAACAGATTAATCTTTTTAAACATGAGAAGATTAATTTCATGTTTTTTAAATTTGTATATGCTTAAATATAGTGCTTTCGTTTCTAAATCAATACTACTTTGTTTTTATACTTATTGCTATTTTAGTTTTATGGGTAAGGAAGAAACTCTATTTTTAATCACGTCAAAAAGATGTGTTTTAAATTCTTTTACTTAAAACAGAAAACAAAAGCAAGTAACGATTTTTTCTAATAATTATTACTGACCCAGGCAACGCCGGGTATTTTTGCTAGTTAGTAATAAAGCTTGTTTATTTGGTTGCCGCGAAAAAAAAAGCGCGAAAAAAAAGTTATTTCGGCGTGTCCCTATTGTTAGTATTGAATCCACTAGGCGCTCCTTCAAATATCTCGAAAGTTCATTTCTGCAGATACTGCTGTTTACTTGCTCACAGCAGTATTCCATTCCGTATACACTTGGATGAAGCAAATTGCATCGCCAAAAGCATAAAAGTATTGCAAGTTTGAGAAATGCACTAACATTTTTTTTTCTTCAAGAATAATTATTTATTTTTCTCTTTTCGGGAGGTTCTGGTTCTTGAGGGGTCTTTAAAGTATTTTAAAGGGTTCGCCATCTTGTTTGGGGTTATGGGCATCACTGGTTACAATAGTGCAGTGCGGGTCAAGATTTCAAAATTGTAAAAGTGTAGCAAGTTTGAGAAATGCATCAACTTCTTTTTCCCCAAGAATAATTAATTATTTTTCTCTTTTGTGAAGGTTCTGGTATTTAGAGGGGGGGGGACTTCTTGGTATTTGGGGCGGGGGTGAGCCGCCGTCGCTTTTGAGGTAATGGGCATAACTATATCAGTAGTGCAGAAGGTGAATCACGGTTTCAATCCATAAAAGCAACAATCTGGTGATCAAAGTAATAACTCGAATACAGTTTAATAGCAGTTATTAAAAACTTCACCTTTGAGTATGACTTCTGGCTTCCGAGGTTCCTGGCGCCTAAGATTTTTGGGCAATCTGTCGTTTTCCAACTTCCACTTTTTAAGGCAATGAGGCTCATGAAGAGATATCGATCTAGTACCGAACTGCCGACCACAGATGTAGCATATAACTAGAGGTGGCCTACGGATGGTTGCCTTTGAAGAGCCTAGACCACCTATCTACAAAATTAGAAGCAAAAATCACTCAAAGCAAATAAAACGTGGTGTTTAACGTATTTTTAAATGTTTTAAAAGTCATTATTTATCTCTTTCAAATTTTTTAAAAACAAAATTGATATGAAAGTGACACATACAGACCGAAACATTTTCTAAAAACGGTCCAAATGAATTCAAAACACTATAAAGCGTGTCGATTCAGAGGAATTCAAAATTCGAAATTTTTTGCAAATCCATTTTTTTTTTCTTCTATACATTATGTATACTAATAATATAAAGCTGAGGAGTTTGTTTGTTTGAACGCGATTACCTCGGGAGCTACTGGTACGAATTAAAAAATTATTTTTGTGTTGAATTGTCCATTTATTGAGGTAGGCTTCAGGTTTTTTTTTTTTTTTTTAATCAGATTGACCGAAATAGTTGTAATTGCACATTAAATGTTTGATTAATTGTTTAGTTCTAAGAATTTCTAATAGATGGCGGGGTATGTTTAGTTCTATAAATTTCTTAACACATGGTGGGGTAAGCTAACTCATCGAGAGGGCGCTGGCCTACAGTGTCGATAGCTCCGAGGAACGATGTCGCGCGGCTCGGACGTGTGGTCGACTACTCTATTGTGAGACTGTTAGGGTCAGCGAACTGATTTTTGAATGCGTTTTATTTCAATATTCAGGTACAAAATTTGATTTTGTAGGATTTTTCTGTTGGGTTTTGTTTTCATCATTTCTTCATTGTTTGTTTTGTTCTTACAGTTGAAGATAGTTACTTATATAAGTACTTTGATTTGTTGTATTATTCAAAATTTGACTTGTATTATTCAAAATGCGATTTGTCGTATTATTCAATTGTGATTGTTCTTTATAACGTTTTTATTATAGTACTACCCGGCCGAAACCCGGGCAGCGACGGGTACCCGGCTAGTGTTATATATAGAAGATTTAAAAAAAAATGAAAGTGAAAGAACGAAACTAAAAGTTTTAACAAACTAAACAAAGTAACAATATAATATCGAGCATTCTGTCTCAGTCTATTACAATGCCAGTCACTGTACCACTATTAGCAAGTTTTTTTTTTTTTTTTTTTGAAAATTGCTACATTTAAAATGAGTGAATATGTTGGAGATGATTTTCCCCCTTTATTAACGCTAATGATCGCTCTTCAGAAAGAAAAATCAGTGATCATTTCGGAAATCGTGCGGACATTGCTGATGACCTATTCTGCTAAGTTGACCCGTTTTTATCTTACGGATTAGTTTTGCTGACCCGTGTAACACGTTTAAGTACATTGCATGCAATCCGCTTTTTAACATTTCAGCATTTGATGGCAGAATTTGCATGATATTTGTACCATTACAAAAGAAGTAGAGTATACATTTTGATCAGACCATGGTAGTGATTTTTTTTTTTTTTTTTTTTGCGAGCTGTTCTTAACCGCTTGAAATAAAAAGGATCGACAATAATTTGACAGCCCACTTTGAATATCACCTATGTAATTAAATTGTATGCAATGCAATCTAATGAGTTTGTCAAAACGAAAAGAATTGAATAATTATTCTCTTAACATAGGCCAACAAAAATAAGGAGGCAAAAAATCAAATCTCCATTTAAAAAATTTAATGCTCAATTGAAAATGTTTGACATTTGTAAGGTAATTGAAAGAATTTTGGAAATAAGTGTTTTCTCCACTCCTCGCAATACCTTGAAGTGCGTGTGAAGGGAAGGATGCAGAATAACAAATACTATGGAGAAAAAATGATTTTAAATTAATGCCCTGAATTGAGGGAAGGACTTACCTGGATTGTTTTCGAAGTCTGTCAAGTTTTAGAAGTTCATTATAAACGATTATTATGCCCATTTATTCAACCTTGAAATTAACTCGTTGACCTTATTAACAATTAAATTTATAATTCCTATTATTCATTTCTGTTTTCACCATTGGTGAAAAAGCTGGTCCCACCAACCAACCCACTTACACCAGACTGAGAAAGTGTAATAAAAAGCAACAGAAACTTGCACGTAGTAAACAAGTAATATAAAAAAAGAAAAGAAAAGAAAATCAATTTCTGCTGAGATCAAGTTTGCCCCGTGTGTACCTTATTTATATTGCTTTAAAAATTTGAGATAAATTTTAATAAAAACATTGTTCAAGAACGATCGTGATCAACAATTAATTTCCAATTGAAGGCTCACTTACATTTTAGCAGGAAACTAGATAAAACCAATTATAGCTCACGCTTTAACTACCTTGGAACATTGGAACAAATTTTATCTGATGCAGAAAAATCAGGGGCTTCTATAGATATTTAATTCTAATTTTTGCGAGCATTTTTTCGTCCTCATATTAGAGGATTTATGCGAAAATGTTGATTTAAATTAGAATTAACTAATAATTAATAGTTAATTAATTGATTTTATTATTGAATATTGCAAGATCATCGGGTATGAGATCACATGTGAAATTTCAAAAGTATCCGATTACAGGAAGCGGGTGAAAATTAAGTAGCGAGATTTGAACATGATAAACATGTAGATAGAGATTTAACTAGTAGGAATTGGGGAAATACATTTAAGAATGATTTTAAACTGAACTCTTAAATCGAGAAAAATATCAAGCCCAGATAATTTTCAAACTTTGTAGAGTTTCAAAAGTTCATTATCAGCAATTCTATGCTTTCTTAAGTTCAGCATTGTTGTTAATTTGTTAAGTTTATTGCCAATTGACTACATAACTACAATTAATCAATTTGCTTTTGGAATTCACCGAAATGATTTTACCACCAACCAACCAGTGAAATAGCAAGCCTAATAAAAACTAACAATAAAAGAATTATAAAAACGAAGATATGCTCTTTCTCATTTCCAAGGAATAATACTTGCTACATTAGTAGATTGAACCACTAATTAGAATCAAAACAGACCATTACGGTGACACTAAACTACACTAACTGTATTAAATTATCTGTTACCAAAAATATCTTTACTAATAATAAAGCTCAAAGTCTCTCTGTCTGTGACCGGAGCTTTCTACAGGATTTTTTCCGAAATTAAAGTTTCAAAACCTCAACTTAAGACGATCTTAGATGATATTAGAGATAAGTTCGGGGGCTCTAGTTGAATATTTTTCTAAAGAAACAAAACTGTAACCTCTTTTAGAACGTATGGATAAGCGATGGGGTTCAGTACACTCCACCGAAAATTTTTATAAACTGAAGTTCTAATGAGTAAAGAATAAAAAGAATTGCCATCTTCTTGAAAACTTTCTGGATCCACCCTTGGCAACAATTAAAAAGTCTGTCTCACTAACCAATGGCAGAGCAAGAGTAATACACGCTAATAAAAAAAACATTATAAAATGTAGCTACTCTCTCACTTCGTAGGAACAATAATTCCTACATTAGAAGATTGTTCCCCTAATTAGAATCAAAGCGCACCATTACATTGACAATAAACTACAGTCACTGTATTTAATTCTTCATTGCGAAAAAAACAATCCGAGCACCACATGAAACGCTAAAAATAATAAATTCGGCACATGGTTTCCGTATAATAAAGCAATGTAAGAACCTCAATCTCAAAACTTTCAAATCAGGACCAAGCCCACTCCAAGCATTCTTGCTCTCCGGTCGAGATAAATGAACCCTTTTCCCCACTTTCTTCCGGCAGGATTTCCATCCATGATATACGGCCAACTAATGTCGACAGGAGGCCATCATGGATGGTGTCTGGACGATAGTGTAACCACGATCCGGAAGCCATCCATCAGGAATCATATTTCCCTCGGGATCCTCAGAGGCGGGAAAGATACTTTTTTTCCCGCCAATTTCTACCATTGCATGGAGGCATAAAGCGAGAAAATTGCTTTGCTCGCTAGATTTATGGAACTTTGAAACGCCTACTGACGTTATTATGATGACCGCTGAGAAAAATTGATTATGTATGTTTCAATTATTTTACCTAAATGAAGGATTTTTAGAAGCCACTGGTGATGTTAATGTCTTTCATACATGAAGTGGGCGGAAATAAATTATTTTTAATGTTAAATTGATACGATATTTTAATACGTATAAAAAACACTCTAGATTTTGAATTGATACTATCAATTTATGTATGTACCTGCAATTGAGGCAGTGGGAAGCAAAAGAATGTGAGTATTATTTTTTGAGTTTTGATCCAAACGCGTGTGAACTTCAAACCGAAAGTAGACTCTCATTGAAAAGTATTTCTAAAATCCTGCTGTATATCAACAGCCATAGGACTTCTTGCCCCGGAAAAAAATATATATTTCCGCCATTTCTATTTTAGTTACCTCCAAATTTTCAACTTCGGAACTTTCACCCTTTTGTTTCTTAGTGCTTCAATTCATATTTAATAGTAACTCAAACAACGTCACATGAAATGGTTCAAATAAAGAAGCATGAGCTGCTCGCAGGAGTGCGCATATGGGGTGGGCAAGTGGGGCTCAGCCTCCCCCCCCCCTGTAGAAAATAAAACTTCTTTGCTTTTAGTACTTTTTTCTTTGCAAAAATACAAAAACTTTTCTTCTCCTGCCATTAATGAATAAGTTATTAAAAATGTCAAATTTCAATAACTCTAATCTATACTGAAATTGGTTCATATGCGGAAAATATCCTTCTAAGCCATGGAAAAAGTATCTGAGCCCCCCCCCCCTTGAAATTTTTCATATGGGCGCCCATGGCAGTTTGCGCCAAAGTAAACGCATCGCAAGTGTTTAATTAAATTGATATCCACTCTAATGTAGATAGAGGGTGGTTCAGTAGCAATCATTGGAAGCTCAATAACTTATAGAGCAATGTGAAATATGAAGGTGAAATTTACCAATATGTTTAATTGATATTTTGGTTCGGAATACATTTAGAGGATTCAGCAGGTCAAATGCAACCTAATATAGACCTCAAACTGAGTTTCGACTGGATACGTATATGACAGTTATCTGCGCATGTCGACCTCACGAGGAAGGAAATTACTATTTCCATTCCTGTTTACCTTCTATAATACCATGGTCATGTAAAGGGTAATAACTGCAAATTTTTCATTGTATTCTATTTTTGTCAGCTATTGTATGTTAGCTTTCTTGTACGAGCTTGCTTATTTCATTTCCACTGAAGAAAAAAAAAGAGCTAAACGAAACGTCTAATGCCAACATTTCCCTATTGTTAGTATTGAATCCAAAACGCGTTTCTTCAAATATCTCGAAAATTCATTTCTGCAGATAATGCCGTTTACCTGCCCACACAGCAGTATAGTTTGAGGTACATGGAAACACATTTGGGTAAAACAAAACACGATTTTTTTAGCTGACAAATAGTGATTAAGTATTTCATACGCAGTTACACTCAGGGGAGTATATTTTTATATAATCCAAGCTTTCATCCCTTAATTTATCAAAAGGAAGGAAAGGGTGTGAAATTAAAATACTGAAATTGTGTTTACATTTATCTCAACTGATCCTACTTCCCAAAGTTGAAATTTAGTCATCATGCGAAAATAAAAGCAAAACAATAATCATTTGACACAAATCAGTTGTTGTTGCTTTGTGCCAACTAAGCTGGCAATTTGAGATGCCCCACTTCACTTTTCCAACTATACCGTAATTTGGTGTGAAGTCCGACTTCCACAGGTACACAAGTGCCATAAAAATCCGTTTATGGGGTAGGCAATCTTTTACAGCATAACAACACATTCACACAAAAAGGAAAGGACAAGAGAGAGAATGCACATCCATGGTCGAGCCGGGACTTGAACCCATGACCTCCCCATTCGCAGTCAGACTTATCTGTCTATTGGAGAAGAAGGGTGGCCACAAGTCAGTTCACTGAATTAATCATTTTAAAGAAAAATCCTGCAACAAAAATTGAAACCGATGCAAGTACTTACTAACTCATACAATAGGTAACTTCCTACAATCGGACGTATACTTATAATTCTGACTGGTGAAAAACAAGCTTGTAGGAAACGAATGGACTAATAGTGGATTGGTTGGAACACTCCCCTTTAAATATACAAGAGAAAAGGTTTAGATACTCCATGTTGCTTGAGTTATGGATTATTGTTTCAGTAAAGTAGGGAAAACAGCTACTTTCTGCCAATTATAATAAACAAGCATGAAAACTAAAAAAGGGAGAATTTCACCTTTTCTTAGTGATTAAAAATAAAATTCTTCTTGTTGTTGTTTTTTCCCCGCTGTTACAGAGAAAAGCCTTAAAAAAAAACCCTGTATTACACATAAACATTAATTTATTTCTTGACTTTTAAGGTATCCTCTAAACATGCAAAACTCTACCATTCTTTACAAGAATGAAACATTTTCAAATAACAGAAAGTTATAAAATACTAGCATTCCCGTACCCGGCATTGCTCGGGTAATGAAATTAGCAGGGGTTAACAGTGCTTGGTGCACTTAGTTTCGAAAATCCCCTATAATAATTACTTATTACCTATATTTTTTTTCTAATTTTGGGAGGATACCGGGGCCCTTGGACTCCTTATATATATGCCCTTGTCCTCAACCGATCTTTAACTGTTATTAACGATCCTTTTAAAGTATTGATTATCCTTGCAAACACAGGTCATCCACATTTTATTGTTATACCTATGTGATATTGGTAGATTTAAGCAAGAACTTCTTTGTATACAACATTTTTAGTTTTTCTTTTTTTTTTTTTTCTTTTTTCTGGTGCTAAAATTAATAAGCTGCTTGATGAACTGACTTTGGAGCAAGCTACATAAAATTGGCCGAGTTGAAAAAAAAAGTGTTCTCTTAAATCGATCCCTGCTACTTTTAACGTCTGTCCTTGTGACTTATTAACGGTTATAGCAAAGCAAACTTTTACAGGAAACTGCATTCTTCTAAATTCGAAAGGATAGTCCGCCTGTGATGATGTTCTTAAAAACTTCGTTTCTAGTTTTGAAAAAAATGAAAGCAAAAGACGGAAACATTATTATTTGACTTGAGAAAAGCCTCGAATAATCACGCGAGAAACAAAAAAAATATCAAAATTAAAATTCGCTATCGACCAAAAGTTGAGATGAAGTACTGAATAATGATTTGAATGGAGGAAAGCCTCCGAAAATAAGGGATTTAAATTTGAATGACAATTTTTAATTCCACAGAATTTAAGGGGTTTTAATTAATTTCTCCTAAACTAATTGATATTTCGAAAAATCCTTTCTTAGTGGATACTTTCGTAATCATGTGGACATGCCTGCCAAATTTCGAGTCTGTGGCTTCAGCCGTTGGCTGTGCGTTGATATATATATATATATGTTATCTCAGGACATTGATTTTTATATATTAAGATTTAAATTTTTTCTTACTCTTAAACGTTATTTTGTTAAATATGATTTTTTGTTTTTTTGTAAAAAAATTTCATATTTTCTTAGACGTTTAATAGTCTGTGATTGATGTTCACAAAACGTGAAGCATGTTCGTAATAGTATTTGAATGTTGGCCCATGCTTAGACTGATGCATTATTGCTTTGTTCCATTAGTGGGCATATTAGCCACTTACTAGAACATAAACCGATTTTTAGTTTGCTGTTTTGCTGTTTAGTTTATGCTTTGATTAGACTTTCTACACGTTTTAATTTGAACTTGTTATCTGATAATCAGAACCAGTAACAAAACAAAATGCCCATTTTTGTTGTGATCCATTACAATGTGCCTATGTGGCTTATTTCTATTAAAAACTAAATGGTTCACTTTAAAGAGTTTTTTTTTTTTTTTTGATGATTGTGTACTTCTTAATTATTTAAGCATAAAAAAAGCAACTATTTTTGGAACAAAACACATTTAAGTGGCCCAATTTAGAGAGGAAACTACTAGTACGTCTATGCTCATAATTGAAGAACGTAGAAAGTAAAGATTTTTATATATCTTTTTAAATCACGGTGTACTTTTGACAATTTCATGCGTTAATAATGAAGCATGAAGGCTCGAACAATGGCAGATAAATAATCTTATGACAGAAATCATGAAAACTTTCATTACAACTGACTTAAAGTCCGAACCCGCCCTGTTATTGGTACACTTCCCCTAATTAGCAATATACATTGTGAAAACTCTATATTTTTGAGAAATTGTTTGACAAACGTCGCCAGTTTATGCTTTACATGCTATTAACAGTTTTTATAAATCACGTGATTCTAGTCCATGAAATGGGGAAGTTGCGTGCAACGGCCCTTTTAAAAAGAATCTAATATTTTGTTTTCCTATAAGTAAAGTGCTGGAAGCGATTGATTTGTCTCCCCTGATCAATATTTGCTATATCTTGACACAAATATTGATATGACAAAAGCTTTTAAAGAATGCTCGTTCAGGAAAAGTCTCACAAAGTAACCTATTTTCCTCGTTTAGTGCTGCTAAATAAGAAAATACAAAGACTATGCTAAAAATTCTTAATGTAAGATTCGTTATATCACTCATATAACTCAACAAAATAAGCCATAAAAAAGTAACCAATTTTCTTTGTTTCATACTGCTGAGTAAGAAAATATTCAGACTACGCCAAAAAAAAAAAAAAAAAATCTGAATGCAAGTTTCTTAATGCCACTCATAAAACTCAACAAAACACTGAAAATGTAAGTGATTTAATAGTTATTAGAGTATGAAACTTGTAGGAATTCTGTAAAGTCATCTGACATCTGACATAGATAACGGCAGCCGATGGTTTTGGTCGAAATACAAGTTTGATAGGTTGACCCCTGAGAAAGGATTCGTTCAAAATATATATTTCAGTAAGACAGTCATTTTAGGGGAATGAAGAAACGAGAAAGTGGTCAAATATGAACGCTACCACTAGAGTTTAAGGATAATCCAATGGAGAAAAGGGTTACAGTGGGGTTGTTTCCTTCAGTCAAAAGTACTCCTTTTAGTCAATGAAATTGATAGAATAAGCAAGAAAAAAAAATTATAACATGGACCCAGAAAATACTTTCATTTTCCCAACAGTTATTTTTTAATTAATTTTTTTAACTGTGCTATTTTTCAAACAAGGCGTGGTTTTCATAACATCACAAAGGATGCACTTTGGCGCATCTTTCTTCCGCGTTTCCACGTTATGATAATCAAGAAGCGAATTAAATATTGCGCTCTACGCTTGCTATCAACCCTATCGTTGCCAATACAAGTGAGTAAAGATGCGAATTAAATATTTTGTTCTATGAATGGCAACAGTGAATGGCATTTCATCATTTGTGATGTCATTGGCAGAAGCGAAAACAATGAAAGCGCACCGATTAAAGTAATTTTTTAAAAATACTAAACTTAAACAAATTATTTAAAAAATGGTCAGATCCTATGTTTTTTAGCATGCTCTTTCAGAAAAAAGTATTTTTAAAATTTTGGAAGCGACCCCATTATTTCAACTATTAAAATATCACCAAACAGGGAATGGCTTCGTTCAAATGCGGAAGAGTAGAAGCAATTTTCACCCTTCGTACCTAGACGAGCGAGTTTCTAGTAGCTTTAGAAAGAATAATAACATTCGCATGCATTTAAACTATAGCTAAAATGTCAACAATGTATAAAAAATGTACGCGAAAGTTAAAAAAAGCATCGTTCATTATTGCAAATGGATTGCACACATCCTCGAGCAAATGTTGCACACAGATTAACTGAAACAGATCATGCTAGGTTACATCACAAATGCATATGGGAAGGTAGATGAATATTTTTGAACAAGACTGATCCGGTCACCCGATTACGGACGTAAGTCGTGTAGATCTAAAAAATTAGTAAGTAGTGTAGCTTTAAGAACCAGGCTTCAAGTAGTCAGGTTTCGGTGATCATGGATAGTTTGATGTCTTTGGAGGAGAAAGGGAAGAAAGAAACAGGAATGTGTGTGTCCTGACGTCAATTTTGCATTTGTTGAGTTAAAATGTATGCATTTTTTACATTTAATTAATCATCACCGTTTTTTTTTTTTTTTTTTTTTTTGAACGTGTGAAGGGCCACGGATAAGCCGCCCGAGGATAATCGGGAGTTTACTGCATTAGAGATTATTCAAAGTACAAAATTTAAATTTATGCTTCAGCTGTTGATGTCAGGTTTTATTTGCTCTAGGGTAACGGCACCAGTAACAGACAGTCGTATGTAAATTTGGATTTAAATAACCAGAATTTTAGGCGGGTAAAACTGATGTTGCTGCGACCCGTGAATACGGAGCAATCATCTATAGTCTAGTGTTATCAGAGTGAATTTTATCAGCCAGTTGGTATTTACAAGGCAGTGGTGGGAGGTTATGAACAGCCACCACGAAGTCGGTCGGTGCTTCATATTCATTTAAATTTAGTAAGGTTTTAGATCTTAAAACAAAGAACTTTTGCACATTTTGAGGAGAAAAGGGGAATTTTGTCCTTTACTCATCTTTTCCTCATCCTGTCTGTAACTGGGTGCTATCAGAATTTTCGGTGTCTGTTACTGGGCCGTCGGCCCTTTATCCCGTAATGGAGCAAATAAAAATAAAATTAACTAATTCAGAGGATCCAGAAGCAGCCAAACGTTAGATGAGATGTAGTTACATGAGAGAAAAATTGTTTAAAATGTTTAAATATATGGAAAGGCTCAGAAAGTTGAGTTAACCTGAGAGCAATATCTTAAGCATGTCTGTTACTGGTGCCGTTACCCTACTGATTTTTTGTTCATATGTAGCCAATGATAAGTGATTACTATGTGCGTTAAAAGCAGCCACTGGTAAGTGATTACTATGTGTGTTAAAAGCAGCCACTGGTAAGTGATTACTATGTGTGTTAAAAGCTAAAAAGCACTTTATTTATTCTTTATTTGCTTCTGAAAGGAACAGTATCCTTCCCCGTGTATTGGAAAAATCATACTCAATCTACTAAATTCTGAAGTTTAGATCCGAGAATTGAAAATAAAATAAGTACTCTGATTCGGCATTGCTTACAGGTGCTATAACCTTCTCAAAAAAGTAAGATTAATGCTCAAACAAAGATGAATTATCAATTTCACGGTCACTACAAAATTGAATACATTTTAAGCAACTATCTGATCAGGCTACTCGGAAACCATGAACTAGATCTTTGTCAATGACTCGTCCACAATTTCCAGATGAGCGCTGGGTATCAATACAAAAACGGTTGCCATGGTGATTTTTTTACTCTTGTTTTCTATTCTTGTCTCTCTGTCTCCTGGTAACAACACTTTCCAAATACAAGTTCTTGATGATTTTGACTAAAATATATCAGTGATTAACTCATCCCGCCCGCCTTCTACTTTACCTTGCAAACCCAGTGACCTATATTACGGATGTGATAACAGTTCGTGATCCATTGTCTAATCTTTTAATTAAGCATATGTTTAATAAGTTATTTTAGGGTTTCTGGTCACATAATATTCGCTCTACACTTCAATAAAAATGTGCTTAGAACGCCCATTAAGAGTTTTTCTGAAAAATTAGTTGTTTTGAACGTAATACAGTACTGTCCTGCTAATCCGAGTCCTGTTAGTCCGCGCTTCAAATAATTACAAATCTCTCCCTCTCTCTCTCTCTCTCTCTCTCACACACACACACACAACTCAAAGCTGGGCATAATTATTTAGTAATTTTCTTTAAGGTTTTTAATAACATATTTTTACTTCCTTTTCCAAAAAAAAAAAAGGAAGTATTGTACTCGCGAAAAATTTTCACTCAAAATTCGGCCTTAATTTCCATTTTGCTCTCCCCCGAATGAATGTTGAGTTTTTTTTTCAACCCGACCACACGCGGATAAATGCCTAAGAACGTACAGACACCCGAAATATCCATTTTGACATTCCCCGAGTTAATTACAGAGACTTTTCTCGTGACGTACGTATGTATGTATGTGCGTATGTATGTCGCATAACTCAAGAACGGTATGTCCTAGAAAGTTGAAATTTTGTACGTAGACTCCTAGTGGGTTCTAGTTGTGCACCTCCTTTTTTGGTTGCATTCGGATGTTCCAAAGGGGGTCTTTTATACCTTTGGAGGGGGGAATCAATGTTAATTTCAATGCAAACTCAAGTGGTGTTATAATTTATGGAAACACTTGGCAATATATCGCCAAGCGTTTGCCCAATGTATGTTGCCCAAGTTTTTTCGCCAACTTGGCGACAAATGTGACGACTTTTTTTTTTTTAAGTCTGGTTTTCATTTGGCCATTGTTGGTGATATTTAGAAAGTTAACTATTGAATCACATTACAATTGCCAATAATGGTGAAATAACTTAATTGGTGTAAAAGGAAGTCATGTGATGCACACGTCAGCTCGTTTTTAAAGGTTTTTGGGTACCAACTCCCCTTGAAAAGAATTGCAAAAATTTACAAATTTCTATTTCAACAATCTGTTTTTTGCGGTAACATCGGATCTTTTTGAGATAAATTGACCATTCACTATTGTGCTAATCCAGTCAAATGGTTACTCGTAAAGGCCACAAGTAACCTAAATTATTTTAAATGTTTAAAATTTCAAATAATTTAACAGCAATTGTTTAAACGACTAAACTTTTTGGGCAATAAGTAGCATACATTTAGGCTGAAAGTAAAAATTGTAAGCACAACTTTAAGAAAAGTATACTATTTGCAGGAACTAAATTGCATACACATGTTTCGCGGGTAGACGGAACCCCATTTTCAACAAAAGTCAACTTTACATTGTAGCAGATGAGCAAAGACAGCGATCTACGATCACGATGGGAGCCAAATTGAACTGTTTGCAGTTTCGGGGTTTTACGAGCAATAATAAGTAAGGGGACAATAGTTCCAAAGTAATCGCAGGTATAGCTCTTGTCAGAAGTAAAAATTGAAATTATAACATTCAGCATTATGGTATTAATTACTCTGCAATTAACAACTTTAAAAAATTTTAAGTAAGCTTTTTAAACTATCTGACAATGAAACTAACATTGTTACTACTAATTAAATATTTTTTTTGTGAAAAAATAAATAAATAAATAAATAAGCCTGTGTCAATTTCTTTAATTTCGAAAAATAGTAAGTAGAAAAAATCTTTGTAAAAGAAGAAAAAATGAAATGTAACTTTTGGGTTATTGATTTTTCCTTGAAGACTTCTGTGATGTTTATAGTTGTACTACTTTATGACTAAATATACACTCCATTAGATGTCGTGATTTTCCAGTTTGTTGTTATACATTAGTTGCTTTTTTCAGTGCTTTCAAAGCTATAGAAGAGTTACTGAAGCCCTAAACATAAGTAGGGGAATGTGAGGCAAGGTTTAATGGTTAAGATGACTGAGTTTTTTCAAACAGAACAAATCAGAAATTTGTTTCGAAAATTACAGTACATAAAGAAAGAACATTGTATTTTATGATAAAACTTGCGTTGAAACAGTATTTTTTATTTTTGGCAGTAAATTTGAGTCTTCAGAAAAAGGTGGAAATTTTTCACTTTTTTTTCTATGGGGCATAGTGAAAAATAAAATTATTTTTCTAATGAAATATTTTCTATCTGACTATAAAACATATTTTTGATCAAAAGAATCAGTAAATGATAGGTTGAGTGAATAAATGAAAAGAAAATGAAAAAAACGAGCTGATGTGTGCATCACATGACTTCCTTTTACTCCAATTTAATGTCATTTCCCCATTATTCGCTATTTTAATGTGATTCAATATTTATTCTCTAAATATCACCAACAATGGCCAAATTGAAACCAAAAAATAACTCCGCCAAATTTGTCGCCAAGTTGGCGACAAAACTTGGCGACCAAAAGACTGGCGATATATCGCCAAGTGTCCGACAAATTATAACGCCACTTGAGTTTACATCGAAATTAACAATGATTTCCCCCCAAAAAGGTGCAAAAGACCCCCTTAGGAACATCCGAAAGCAACCAAAAGGGGAGGTGCACAACTAGACCCCACTACGAGTCTATGTACCAAATTTCAACTTTCTAGGACATACCATTTTTGAGTTATGCGAGATACATACGCACATACGCACATACGCACATACGCACATACGCACACACATACAGACGTCACGAGAAAAGTCGTTGTAATTACCTCGGTGATGGTCAAAATGGATATTTCGCGTGTCTATACATTCTTAGGCACTTTTCCGCATGTGGTCGAATCGAAAAAAAAACTCAACATTCATTTGGGGGTGAGCAAAATGGAAATTAAGGGCGATTTTTGAGTGAAAATTTTTTCGCGAATACAATACTTCCTTTTTTGTAAAAGAAAGTAAAAAAGAATAAATCAATAATTATATGAAGAAAAATAAATGAACGAGTAAAAGAATGAATAAATAAGAAAATAAGTGAATGAATGAATTAATAAGTGAATTACCAATTAAAGGAATGGTAAATGAAGTAATAATTAAATGAAAACGTAAGTGATTTATATTAAATGATTGATTGAGTAAATGAAACAAACTATTTCACTTTGCCCCATCCACTTTGCCCCGTATGTACTTGACTAATTGTACAATTTATTTAAAATACAAATAAGCTCAATATTAACTAAATTTTTACTGCATTGAATATTAAGAGGTCTCAATCAATATTAAAAAGGTTAATAACAAGCACTTTATCATTTTATAGGAACAAAAATAATTTTTGACTTACAACAAAATATTACAACATGAGTATCAATTTTTTAAAGTTGCCTGTATTACCAAATGCATTAATTTTCGTCGGTATTTTTTTCCTGACTGGAATAGACTATATATGGTACTATATAGTTAAAATAATATCTGATAGGTAGAGCTAAAAATATTGTAACTATTTCACCACTTCACTTTGCCCCGCTATCTCACTTTGCCCCATGTTCCCCTACTTACAACAAATGAATTTTAAACAAAAGCACGTCCACTTAGAAATGAACTAATTTTAAGCAACAATTTTTGAAATAGAATGTGACAATTTTTAAACAAGCAGACTTCGAATAAAAATGCATTAAACAACATTTCTTTACACAAAACTCTAAGAACTTGTCTCCATCAATTTCTAAATTTAAATAAACTAATAACAGCATCTCACAACTCACTAGGCATTGATTCATTTGTTCATTCAGTAATAGCACAAATAATTCATTTTTCAACGCACAACATAATCATCTCGCGTTTGCTTTCATCAAATCACATCATCACGATATTTCCAAGTTTTTATTGAAATTATTTTTTCGTGCTGGTATCAAAGAAAAAAAATATTTATGCATGATTGGGAATGTGGGGTAAAGTGAAGTAGCGAGGTAAAATGAAATGGTGAAATATTTTTAGTTTGCAGCGCCACCTATCTAGCAATATTTTAACTATGTTCATAAACATATAGTTGATTCCAATCAAAAAAAAAAAAAAAAGCTCTTTAAAGACCAAGGAAAATAATAACAAAAATCATTTTTATAATATGATCAACAAAATGTAATATTTTCTGGATTATCAAAAATAGTTTTTACTGTTAGAAAATGATAAAGTTTTTTAATTAACATTTTAAGTATTTATTCAGCGCTATCAATGTTATTTGAAAAAGTTCCAAATTTTTTACACTCACTCAAATTTTTACAGTCAATTTTATCAATTTGAAGCAAGCAATGGAGTCTTCTGAAAATATTTTTATGTGTGTTAATAGTCTTTACATAACTTATTTTATCAATTTAAAGCACCTGTTTAATAAGCATCAAAGTCAAATAAGCAAAACAGGTCACAGATTTAGTACACAAAGACGATTTTATACAATACTAGAGGACCCGACAGACGTTGTTCTGTTCAAACTTTGTAAATTGAAAAGTTAAATTTCAATAAACTATCAACTGTTTGAACTGTTTTGTTGAAAAAAATAAGTAAAAAGAAAATGTTTTAAGCTGCTTGGTGTCAGAATGCATATAGTATTTATTACAACTTGATTTAATCTAATGCCCACTGAGCAATTGTTTTATTAACTATTTTTTTCCCCGTACTTGATGGTTTGTTCCTTCAGCCATACTCAAAGGATAAAAAGCGACCTCAGATATTAAGTGCAAAAAACTAAATACCCACCTAGAACAAACGAGAAATCCCGCTGCAACATCCGCCATATAAAAAAGAACAAAACAATCGAAAGGATATCGTTTAAAAAAATGATAAAGGTAAAAACAGTTCTCTGAATAAACGAAAATCACTCCTCCCTTCCCCCATCCCGATGTAAAATAAACACATTCTTCAAATAAATTGACTAAACACTCTTTAAAAATGAAAAACAATTCTTTGCAATTTGAAATATTTATCCAAAGTCGCCAAGCCACCACGTTACTGTAATCCAGCCGATCAGTGAGCGAAGCTAACTCCGACAGATTAGCGGTCCGATCTTTTGAACGAAAACTTTTAAAACTTCATATATTGCCTAATTTGTTCTTTCCACCAAAGATAAAGATCTTCCACTGCACTGATCTTTCGTGTACAGAACTACCCTGTTGTAATTTAATTGGACGAAAATAAAATTTGTTTCGTCTTTATAAACTCCATCATCTTTTCCTTTAATAATATACTGATTAGTTTGATAATCCTTAAAGTATTCTTGACATTGGTGCTAAAAATCAGATGGATTTAAGCCGAGAAACAAATGTTGCTAGGTATGGTTACTTTCTGATCATTTGGTTAGGAAAACCTGAAGCACCGATGTCACATAGTTCAACTACGACGACAGAACACACGTTTTGCGTGAACCTTCCAGTACTTTACTTTAAAATATATCACGGGACCTAAAATCGTTGCTTTCAAGAGAGAGAAATGAAGGCTTCACTCTCTCTCTACGTTTTATTTATTCTCAATCGACATATCACAGGAAGGAAATTTCATTACGGAAAGCAGAGCTGGCTTTCTTATTGTTATTTGGCAACGGGTGAAGTATTTATTTGAGTTCTCGCTCAATAATAGGTTAAAACAAATATTAATCATTTGGGAGATATAACCATCCAATGTTTAAATTAATTAATTAATTAACAAAAACGTTTCCGATTCGATCCATCGCGCTTCTAAACCATGCTAGCCACAACTGAATTGCACACAAAAAATTTGATCAAAATCGGTCCAGCCGTTTAAAAGCCTTATGGTGACAAACGTCCGCACAGAAGATTTTTATATATTAAGATTTTAGTTTTTAAGAAAGGTTTAAAGTAGCTGTTAAAAGTTACGGCCGGTAACCCTAATACACGAGTCGCTACAAAATCGTAGCGATCGATGAAAGTTTGAAAAAGTGGCTCGTTATTGAGACAGTGAATGCTTTGCCATTGCGACGCATGTACCACAACTGCCGGCTGTAGCTTGAAAGCTGTAGCAGCTGTAGCTTGTAGCTGTGCTTGCAGCTGTAGCTTGTAGCTAGAAACTCAAGCTTTCAGACCCTTTTCAGTAACCACGGTCCTGGCCAAGTGAAGATAAAGTGAAAAAAAATTGCGACTAAAAATATTAGCATTATTCGCCACCTGATCGCCCCCCCCCCCCCTGTTGGTTGTGTGTTCATTTTTTGAATACAAACTTAAAAAAAACCCAGAATGAAAAGGATATTGTGAAATCTTACTTGAGGTTTCAAAACAGCTCCGACGAAATAATATTAAGTAACCGTAATGAAATAAAATGAATCAGTAGTTTTTTACCGCGTAAAGATGAGCACTTGAAAATTATATGGCTGTTATTATCTTATCCAGAACGAAACTTCCCTAAATTCAAATGTTGGGTTGAAAATTAATGTAACATATAATAGCTATTTACTTTCAGACAGTTGGATTCGTGAATTTTCAGTTTCCTGGTATCTACATGTTCTCCACAAACGCTGCATTTGCTGTAGCTGACTTGTGCTGGTCCGTTACCTTTGGACTGCACTTCTTTCGACATGTCTCCATCAATACTCTTGTTCTGTTTTTCTTTGTATCCTAATTAAAATACAATATTTATTATTATAAAATTTTGCTATCACGCAAAGTATTTTTTATTATTATTATTCTTTCGATTATATGTGCAGCAATGAAGCCCAACAGACAGTTTATGGGCCACAGGCGACCCGCGAAGCTGAACCGTAGGGCCCGTTATTTTTTTCAATGTTACAAATCGAAAACCACAATTAAGAGCCAGTTTTTATATGAACCGGGCTGAAATGGGGTGTTCGGATATACACCATTTTTGATTTTGCTCACATTTTTATGGTGGATTCTTTTAAAGATTTTAGAAGATACGTAGGGTAGACCAGGGGAATGCCGCCACCTTAAGGAATTTTTAATTTTTATCACCATCAAAAATCGTATTTATTTGCTAGATCAATATTTTGGATTATTGTACGCCATCTTAAGAATGTATACAAAATTTGTTATTAATAAATCTACAAAAAAAAATAGTCATAAAACATCAATTTGTCAACCTCTACACTGTGGCGGTAATACCCAGAGAGCTGGGGTAATCCCGCCACTAGCCAATATGACTAAGAGACTAAGAGGGAAAATTTATTGAAAATCCTATATGCAATTAGCATTACAATACAGGAATTGAAAAGCAAAAGAAATGATATTTTTAGTTTATACGAGCGAAAAAAACAGTATTTTGAATTCATCTGCTTTTCTTAAAATTTACAAAAACCATAAATGTAGTTTACAGCTGTTTCAGCATCGCTAGACTCTGTATGCACCCAGCAAGTGCATCTGTATCATAGTTCGTTCGTTCCATATTTATTGCATATAGCACAAAGTTTGGGTCGCTTAGATTAAAATGGTCATCATTTTAGTCGTCGTCACGAAACTTTTTGACGTCAATGTCCTCCTCATCTGAAGAGTTTTCCAAACTTAAAAGTCGCTTGCACCTCTTTTTAACAAATTTATTCATTTTCTTTTGCCGTGTTGCTTTCTCTTTCTTTGCATTTGGATTCAGTTGTGATATACATTCCCAAAACCTTTGCTGCAGATTTTCTTTCGACTTGTTTCTACTGTTTCTTCTAAAACTGCCTTCATTGGGGTTCCCGTTAGAATTGACGAGTGGTCTTTACTTTTAGAACTTTCCTGTACCATTTCTGCTGCCAATTTTGGAATTGGTGAAAACTTTTCTAGCAATTGAAGAAACGTTTTTTGAGGCACTTCCTGAACGGGCTTTGATGAGCAGGGTGCTACAGCCAGTAACTCACCTTCAGACGTATTGCTCGCATTTACAATATTATTTTCTTCACCAGTTTCTTCTGTTTAACTTCTGTTAACTAACTCTTTTTACTAAGCACAGTTTACAAGAGCGCATTTTCGTTCCTTTAATAAATTGCTTTTGACCTATGCAGTGGAAATATGCTTCCGGGGGAATGACACACCATGGCGATATCACCCCCGGAGAGGTAGCATCATAACCCCAATCCGACAAGATGGAAGAAATGTAGATTAAAGGCATCAAAACAAACGGAAGTGATCAATATTGTTGATTAAATTGTAGGCTAAAATATCTAGTTAAAGGTTGTTCATAGCAAATGCTGCCACTGTAGCATCTAAAGGTAAAACCTCAGCTTATTTAAAGTGGGAAAATAAGATCAAACTTCTTCAAAACAACGTTCGACACTATAAGAAAAAAAACAACGCGCGCAATGGCTGCCATCGACTTGGGGCATTGGTTGTAGCATCGTTTGCTACAGGTCAGGAGCTGTCAGGCCGGCTTATCCGGTTTCCTTGACTCAAATATCAGGGGTGGCGGCAATCCTCCAGTCTATCCTATTTTTTCTTTTCCTCCAAAAAAATTTTTGGGGACCTGTAAAAATTCGTAAAGTGGAGCCCAACGTAGAGGTTTTTCCAAATCAGCGTTTTTTAAAATGCGATTATTTCTGTTTCTTAAGCATCAGCGAAAAAAATTCTTGTGTTGACAATATGACATTTAGTACCTTAATTGAAATATATCGTAAATTTTGTCGCTGACCTTCAGTACAGCCTTTTAGGGGTTGTGAAACTTAGTCGAAACAAATAAAAAGGTACCATGTTTGAGGCCCTCTGGTTCCCTGCATTCAGGCTCAACCATGGTTTTTGTACGTAATTTGTGTAAGAATACATATAAATTATTCAATACCCTCATTAGTTGCATGGCTCACTCTCAGCGCTGCCAAAAAATGGCAGTTTTTGTATCGAAAAAAAAGCTAAAAAGTGCAGTTTTCATCAGTCTTTATCTCAGTGCACTGAGGGTCAGTGTAGAACTGAATACCTGCATTTCAAACTAGAGTATGTTTATTTTCACAAACAAGTGACAGAACTATGCGCAAATTCTTTTCAAGAACATAATTCGTATTTCAAAACAGTAAAATGAACTACTCAGTTTTCAATTCAGTCAACATATCCGGGTTTAAACTTTCCTCCAGGGACTTCCAGATACTATTTAAAGAACTAGTATGATCAAAAACTTACCATAAAAGAGTTATAAACTTGCAAATAGACTGATTATGCTTACTCGCATACTTTATAATATGATAACTAGCAGCAAAGTGAAAGAAAAACATCAAAATATGATAAAAAATGTACTTTTTAGAGGCTTGTAGCTCAGTGCACTAAGGGTTATTATAGAACTTGATGCCTACATTTTAAACTAGAGTGTATGTCTTTTCACAAACAAGTGACATCACTATGGGCAATGGTTCTGCAGGCTCATAAAATGCACCTTAAGATGAGGAAATTTCATAAGAGTTAACGACGTATCCAGTTAGTTGTACTCAAGCTACAATGCTTTGTCTCGCTTTTTATTTTATTGTCCCACTAGTCAGTTAGACAACTATACCCTTGTTTTAAAATTTTATAGTATTGCTTTTATTATAAGTAATAAAATATGACTTGGTAATTGTTTGCTATCATGGTAGTTTGGTGTAGAGAAAATAATTTTTGTCACTAAAATGTACAGCCTAAACAAATGTCAACGAACTAGAATGTACAGTATAAACGAAAAAAAGCTATCTTAATTAAAATAATTGAAAATATACCTAAAACACCTTCAAAATAGTGTTACAAATAACTTACGTTTTCCCGCAATATATATATATAATAACCGGGTTTTTTTTTTTTTCTTCACTTTGTTTCCAGTGATCATATAAAGTATGCGAGTAAGCATAATCAGTCTATTTGCAAGTCTATAACTCTTTTATGGTAATTTTTTGATCATACTAGTTTTTTAAATAGCATCTAGAAGTCCCTGGAGGAAAGTTTAAACCCGGATATGTTGATTGAATTGAAAACTAAATAGTTCATTTTACTGTTTTGAAATACGTGTTGTGTTCTAGAAAAGAATTTGCCCTCAGTTCTGTCACTTGATTGTTAAAATAGACACACTCTAGTTTGAAATGCAGGCAGTAAGTTCTATACTGACCCTCAGTGCACTGAGATACAAGCCCCTAAAAAGTACACTTTTTACCATATTTTGATGACAAAACTGCTATTTTTTTCGCAGCAGTGAGTATTAACCATGCATTTAATGAGCCTATTTAATAGTTTATAATAACTCTACACAAATTGCCCCCAAAAACTGGTTGAACCTCAGTGCATGGAACCAGGATGCCTCAAACATGACACATTTTCACTTTTCACTTTCTTCGGTACAATTTAGCCACCCCTGCCAGGGTCCATTGAAGGTCAGCGATAAAATTAACGTTATATTTCATTTGATGCACTAAATATCATGTTGTAATCACAAGATTACTTTCGCTGATGTTCAATGCACAGAGATAATTGAATATTAAAAAATGTCGATTTGAGAAAAACCCTAAGTTAGGACCAACTTTTGGAATTATTGTGGGTCACAAAAAATTGTTTTGGAAGAAAAGAAAAAAATATGTGTCTTCTAAAATCATTCAAAGAAAATACTGTAAAATTTTTAACGAAATCAAAAATGGAATGTATCTGACCTGCCTGACTCTTATAAAAACTGGCTCTTAATCACAATGTCACAAGCTTGGAGCCGAATATGTGTTCAGAAATTGGTTTCTGGAAAACAGTTGCAAACTGCGTATTAATGGAATGAGCATCAAGTAATGACAACAACAGTTCTTGGTTTGAAGTTTCCTGTCTTTCCTCATGCTTGTTAGAAAGTTTTGAAATATTCTAACATTTTAATGGGAGAAGGGGGGCACATGCGAATGTTGTATGTTTTACTATGATATCTTAATTCTTGCGATTTTGTCCTAAGGTAGAGGATGTGGCACTTGTGAACATCACATGTGGGGCACATGTGAACAGTTTCTATATCCTCTCCATAATGTGAATATTAGTGCAGGATACTATAAGTTTTAGAAAAATTTATTTTAAAGCTTATAATTGTTATTTTTCTTTAATAAATTCATACATTTATGGTTATTTTTTAGATTATTTATTAATTTATTTATATTTTGTTACTAAATATAGTTGGTCACGAATTTAGTTTCATTTAACAGCAACATGAATTAAAAGGACACAAAATATTTTATCTTTATTAAAAACTTAAGCTTAAAATCGTTTTAAATGTACTATTATGAACTGTCTGAAGCTCAAAATTATTATGTAGTAAAATATATAATAATCTTTGCATGATAAAATATTATTTGTGCTATGTAGTTTTATTAGTTTTTTTCTTGTTCCTCCAGTGATCAGAATATGCTCTAAAGTTTGACATTGAGCAGTGTTATAATTCTGGGATTTTGTTCCCTTAACGATACATTACTATACAATTTTAACTGACACCGCGTAAGTTGTAAACCGCTTAATGTAATTGGTATATAAGTACAGTAAACTCCAGATTATCGGCGGTCGGATTATCTGCGGCTCGGATTATCCTCGGGTCTTTGCACAATTTTTTTCTTCTTCAACGGTCGTGACTTATGATTGTATTATTGTTTGATTTTAGCTTTTATATATATTTTTTACAATCAATGTTATTCTTTTTAGCTATAACTTAAATGCATGTGTGAGTTTTATTCCTATTTTTCAGCGATTGTATACACCAGTGTTGTTTTTCACTTATTATTTGGATTATCCGCGGTTACCGTGCCACCCTAATCCGCGGATAATCGGGAGTTTACTGTATATGTGTCATATTAAGGAGTTATTCCTCGAAACATGATGATAGTCACGAGTTTTAATCTTTTGATGTGTGCCCAGGCTTGTTCACATATGCCCCCCCCCCCCTCGCCTGAAGGTACATGTGAACAACTGAAGACACTTTCTAAAAATTCCATAAGGCAAAGGATTTTTTTTTTTTTTTTTTGAAGTACCAAAAAAATCTACGACATAAAAAAAAGACTACTCGATCATGGGATCATGGGGACACTTTTGCAGTGAGTAATTGATAATATTGTTGGAAAAATTAAAAAAAAAAAAGAATTGTTTACATGCCCTTTCCTTTGCGTGTTTTAGTAGGCCCGAAAGAAAAATATTAATATGAAGTGTAGCATTCGGGTAAAAAAAAAGGTTAGAAAAGGAATTAAAACTGTTAATTAAAGTTACTGTTAATTACTTTTCAGTTAAAACTGAAGAAAAATAACTGTTTCAAAAATCCATTCTAAAAGACTGTCTTTATGTTAAGTATTATGTTCTAATTTGCCTCAACAAAACCGCTTTCAGTGACATTTTAAGAAAATATAACGTTTCCTGTGTGCAAATTAAATGTTATACAATGAAGTTGTCCCACTCATGCTCCAAATATACATAATAATCCAATTGAGTTTTGAATTTTAAAAGTCAAATAATATCCTGTTCTAATAAGAAAACAATACAGCCTTGTAATAATAAGTTGCAGATCTACTTATTTACTGTATTAATTGCATAATCAGCAGATCTATGAAGAAAAAAAGAATTAATATAATTCTCTACCAACTCAAACCTTTTTGCTTAAGAGTTACCAACTTTTGTTTTAAATGCAACGGCAGATCTTGGAAGAAAATAACATTGAATATTATTCTCTATTAACTCAAATCATTTTGCTTAAGAATAACCAACTTTCGTTTAAAATGTATCGGCGGATCTTTGAAGAAAAAAAAGGATGAATATAATTCTCTACTAACTCAAATCATTTTGCTTAGAAATTACCAACTTTTGTTTTAAATGTATCGGCGAATATTTGAAGAAAAAAGAATGAATATGAGTATCTATTAACTTAAATCATTTTGCTTGAGAATTACCAACTTTTGTTTTAAATGTATCGGCAAATTTTTGAAGAAAAAAGAATGAATATAAGTATCTATTAATTTAAATCATTACGCTTAAGAATTACCAACTTCTGTTTTAAATGTATCTGCGATATTTGAAGAAAAAAGAATGAATGTAATTCTTCACTAATTCAAATCATTTTGCTTAAGAATTACCAACTTTTGTTTTAAATGCATCGGCGGATCTTTGAAGAAAAAAGAATGAATATAATTCTCTACTTGCTCAAATTATTTTGCTTAGAAATTACAAAATTTTGTTTTAAATGCATCTGTGGGTCTTTGAAGAAAAAAGAATGAATATACTTCTTTGCAAATTCAAAAAAGCCTCACCTTTGTTGCTGAAGTTTTGATTTGGAAGACGTGATGGCCGGTACACACGAACGGGACGTTTCCCTTGTCGAACTTCAGAAACATCCATGTCCGAACGTCGGACTTTTTCTTCGAGCGGTGTCCGATGAGATCGTCTGGCGGGGACGGTGGTCAGAACTGAAGTGAAACCGCAACAGGAGAAAGTTTTTGCCGGACAGCGATCAGTATTGATCGTCGAAAAATCTAGGTGAAACAAATAGATCACGCTTCAGTTAAGTTCCTGTTTGGTTGAAACAAACGATATTTTTATTTTTAAAGAGGAGATTCCATAAACAAACCATGGGCAGAACTATATAAAATTAAAAATTTTAAAAAACCCCGACTAAGTCACAACTGTAGAATCAAGAGGGAAAACTGAAAATCCTTTTAAATGCCTTATACTATTAAACATCAATTTCAATTATTTTATTTGCTAACAAATAGAAACTGGCTACAGATGAAAATTTTAAGTCATTCCGTTAAATTTTCTTGTCGGCCAACAATGAATTCAGTGATCAATCGCGTGAATAAAGGCTTAGCCGTTATTAAAATCTGCTTTAAAAAACATTATAATCCGAATTCTATGTAAAATGGTAGTTCCAAACACATTCTATCAGACGCGGAAAAAAATATCTTTATTTTGGTATTAAATTTTATTTTTTTTAAATATGTTATCACTGCAAAAGAGTTGAAAAACCTTTTAGAGGTTTTTAATTAATATCTTCGTTAATTAATGTCATCCAAAGACGCAACCCCTAGCACACTCTCAATCAACTCTCCTTTGGAACATTTTTTTTTTTTTTCAAAATCGCTCCAACCGTTTAGGCGCTAGAGTGCTACGGACAAATACACATACACACAGATACACAGACACGTCAAACTTATAACGCCCCTCCTTTGTGTGTCGGGGGTTAAAAATAAAAACTTAATATCTGTTACATTTGAAATAACAAGATATATTTTAATATTTCAGCACAATTGAGTTATTTAAATATTTGTTATGTTGTTTTAAATGATAAGAAAATTTTGGTTTCTTTTTTCAAGGTCTTTCAATCTAAATACGTCTGAAATCATTATACATTTTGAAATCAATCTCATTTGACATAGGTATTCCAAAGTATTAAGGATTTATTGCTGTTTTTCATCAATATAATAATTAGGTGATAATACATATTTCTCACCAAATGCATAACTTACTGAGCAAAGAAGCACGTTTAAATACTTTTGCTGGATTTTCAGTACTTTTCTGCTTTTGAAAAGTCTGAAAAGGCGTTATTTTAACTGATGCCGCTAAATTCACAATAGAGGAAGGGTAATTAGAACAAATTTGCTTTTTGTGCGATAATTTACAATCCTTAAAGCAGGAGACAATTTAAAAAGCAAGAGATTTCAATTAAATGAAAAATGTAATCTTGAGCACTTTTAACGCAACTTTACCTAATGCAGTCATTTTTACTTCCTTTTACAAAAAAGGAAGTATTGTATTCGCGAAAAAAATTTCACTCGAAAATCGGCCTTAATTTCCATTTTGCTCGCATCAAAATGTGTATTGAGTTTTTTTTTTTTTTTTTTTTTCAACCCGACCACACGTGGATGTATGCCTAAGAACGTATAGACAGCCGAAATATCCATTTTGACTATACCCGAGTTAATTACAGCTAGTTTTCTCGTGACGTCTGTATGTACGTATGTATGTGCGTATGTGTGTATGTACGTATGTATTTCGCATAACTCAAGAACAGTATGTTCTAGAAAGTTGAAATTTGGTACATAAACTCCTAGTGGGGTTTAACTGTGCACCTCTCTTTTTGGTTGCATTCGGATGCTCCAAAGGGGGTCTTTTATACCTTTTTGGGGGGAAATCATTGTTAATTTCAATGCAAACTCAAATGGTGTTATAATTTGGCAAACACTTGGCAATATATCGCCAAACTTTTTGTCGCCAAGTTTTATCGCCAACTTGGCGACAAATTTGACGGTTTTTTTTTTTTTAAATCTGGTTTCAATTTTGGTCACTATGGCGATATTTAGAGAGTTAAACATTGAATCACTTTAAAATTGCCTATATTAGAAAAATTATTCTGTATAAAACGTTTTTTTTTTTTTTTTTTTTTTGCTTCGGTTCGCAATAAACTTGGGGTGAAAATATTTGAAGCGTTTCTTTGCTTACTCCAAGTCAAGGCATTATTTTTATTAAATTAACGTAAAAGGAAGTCATGTTATGCACACATCAGCTAGTTTTTCCTAGTTTTATTCTGGCTATTTATGAATGAAACCAGCGTTGAATTTTTTTTTTTTTGAGTACTTAACCTAATTAGAGTTTAACAGAAAGGTGTTTTAGTGTTTTTTTTTTTTTTTTTTTTCACTGACACGGAGTCAATACTCTCATTGCTTTTCAAGAAATCAAATGCGAATCGAGGAGGTGGGTCAGGGGGTTACAACCCTTTTAAAGCTACCCAAAGATAGCATAACACCGCGTTTTGAGCGACTTTAATTCAGAGAAATTACCCAGGGAGAGAGAGCTCTGGAATTCTATTTGTGGTTGAACGCACTTACGATCCACCAACCCCTTTTCCAATTTGTGTGGTCATAATGACCTCCTCCTCCTACAAACCCAAAAGCCGGATCCGCTCTGGCATTTGATTCACCTATTAAAGTAAAGGAAGAGATGATTCATTTTGCAATATCAAAATTTTAACAACCGCAGCCTCATCTTAGATCTCTCCCGAAAAATAATGATGGTGATTATAATATAATGACAATGTGATGACACAGAAACTCATTGGCATATATAGATAAGATACAAATTTTTGATGGTTGAAAACTAAGCTTAATGACATGGGCCCTCCGTAACGAAGAAGTAATAATAAAATTCAGAGCAGGTTACCCCTTAAAGCAGACCTTCATTTTGGCTTGAACTCTTTGAATTCTGATGCTTGCGGACAGGTTTTTTCTCTGGTGTTATCACAGGACGGTGAAGATAAGGCTTCGGATTCAGCACAATTCTTGTCCCTGGTCTGTCCGGTGGACTGAGGAGAATTTGAAAAACAGAAAATATTAGGGAGATTAAGTGCCCAGAACTGAGAATTCTATGAAGAAGCAATTTTAACTGTTTTTCAAGATGTTTTAGTAACTACATTAGATTAAGCAAGATACTACTGTGTTCTTTGAACAGGAGGCATGATTTTACCAAGCAGAAGTTGCCTGTATTCAAAACTGTTTCACACCATTTTTATAGTAAACGTAATGATGTTGTTTTGATCAAGTTGATGCATCTTGCGTGGGTCAAGTTGATACCGTGTTACAATTCTACTCACAAATTTTAAGTCTTTTTTCTTTTCCCAGAAACGCTTAAAAATTACCAAAAAAACTGAAATAAAGGAAATTTTTCCTGAAATATTTGAAAGAGCGTATTTCGGAGAAAATAGCCATACTTGTATTATCTGTAAAATAAAGTTACGTTTATCAACTAACTCGAATTAAGACTTCAAATGTTTTGAGAAAACTTTCTTTAAAAATTAAATTTGTATTAAAAACTGCCTTTCGTTGCTTTCGTCAGCATAATAGTTCAATAATTGATGCATCGAGTTGACCCACGTTGGGTATAGCTGATACACTTCGAAAATTAGTTAAATATATTCTTATCTGAAAAACATTATTTTAACAAAGGTACTGAAATCATTATTTGATGAGACGATGGTAATAGTATTACATGAAACATTATTTCGGTACTTAACATTAGCAACAAAAATAAGGAAAATCAAAATGTGAAATGTGTAACAACCGTATCCGGTCTCCCCTAACCCTTAAGAGATGGCAAACATACTTATATATCAGTAACATATCAAAGCAAGAAATTGGAATTGAACTTGAAAATCTACTAAGTGGTTTTTGTAGCAACATGCGTGGGATTAACGCGTAAAAACGTTAGCCTAAAGTGTAATCTTGACTTTTAAAAGGAGTTAACGACCCGTGGAGGTAGTGATTTGTTACGGAACACCCACATGGAGAACTTTGTGACCACGAAAGATTTTACGTGCACCACTCACCATAAGCACGCGCCTTTCAAAGATGAAATATAGTATTCAAAAACTCTGAAAAAGCATACCTGTCTACAAAAGGTACTTTTGAATGATCAAATCCTTCCTCTTCCCAAATATCAGCATCCAATCGGAAGGGTTCTTGTTTCCGCTTTAGCTTTTTGCTGTTGTCTGATGTCCATCGATGTAGGCATTTCGGAATGTGGAGGTGGAGGGAGTGCTGAGAATAAAGTCCACCACATACATAGCAAGGCAAGAAACTAGGTGGGTTTCGAATCTTTTCGTTGGACATGCTTCATTTTACCTATTTAGTTGGTTTTTACCTAGGGAAAAGTTTTAAAAGACAGAAAATATATTTCTTGAGAGACATTTAAAATGAAATAGCATTGATTATTAACCACGGTTAGGAAAATGCTCGAAATTACCTTTTAAAAATTATTCCAAATAAACCATGTTCCAAAAACACTTTCCTGTATTCTACACCAGAGCAACAGCACGTGAGTATTTAAAAATGTGAGTGATGTGCCTATTAAACAGTTAATTTCAATTACTTTTTGAAAAATATTTAAATTTTTCGCTGATCATAGTACACTATGCATAATCAAAAATTTGATAAAAGATATAATTACGTTGCATACAATAGCACTGGACAGCAACGAAATTGCTTCTGAAAGGAAAGTACGCACTTCTGAATAAACTTGACGCTCTGAACATGAATACCATTGAAACGAGCTGATGTGTGCATCACATGACTTCCTTTTACTCCAATTTAATGTCATTTCCCCATTATTGGCAATTTTAATGTGATTCAATAGTTTACTCTCTAAATATCACCAACAGTGGCTAAATTAAAACCAAAATTTAAAAAAAAATCGCCAAGTTGGCGACAAAACTTGGCGACCAAAAGACTGGCGATATATCGCCAAGTGTTCAACAAATTATAACACAACTTAAGTTTACATTGAAATTAACAATGATTTCCCCCCCCCCCCCAAAAAAGGGGCAAAAGATCCCCTTAGGAACATCCGAATGCAACCAAAAGGGAAGGTGCACAAGTAGACCCCACTAGGAGTCTATGTACCAAATTTCAACTTTCTAGGACATACCGTTTTTGAGGTATACGAGATACATACGCACATACACACATACATACCTACGACATAACGAGAAAATTCGTTGTAATTAACTCGGGGTGGTCAAAATGGATATTTCGGGTGTCTGTACGTTTCTAGGCATATATCCACGTGTGGTCGGGTCGAAAAAAAACTCAACATTCATTCGGGGGTGAGAAAAAGGGAAATTAAGGCCGATTTTTGAGTGAAAATTTTTTCGCAAATACAATACTACTTCCTTTTTTGTAAAAGGAAGTAAAAAGCTGAATAGCAGGGTTCGGTCAATCCAAAGTGAAGCGCAGGTCCAGTTAAAATTTGGTGCCTCTTTCGTAAAAAAATCAGCCCATTTTCAAACGAGTTGTTTCGAAAAAAGGGATGAAATGAATTATTTACCCCACCTCGATGCCCGGAGCAAAGGATCAGTAGGGCCGTGCGTTAATCAGGCCCTGCTGATTAGCTTACGTTGCAAGAACATTTGCTTTTTTGTGTTACAAACGTGCTCCATCAGTAACATGAATACTTAAGAAACCTTGCTCCACACAGCATCACCTCGTAAATCCTTATTTACGCTACATGTGAGGCAGTGAGAAGCAAAGGAATGTGACAAAATTAAAAATTTGGAGATAACCAGTACAAATGGTAGGTGAACCGCTCCTCTGTCTTGGGGCAAGAGCTGGTACTAGTAGCTATGGTATAGGTGCTGCTGTACAGCATGATTTAGAAAAAAAAAATCGGTGAAAGCCTACCTAGGACGTTTTCTTCAAACGCGTTTTATTCAAAGCTTGAAAAAGTCTACTTACATCCCTTTGCTTTTCACTGCCTCATATATACAAACGAAGTCAGGAAATTGATTGCGAAATACACGAAGAAAGAGTGAAAAACGGCATTTTCTTTCGCTTAGTGCATATAACCTGTCAGTTCGAGTTTGTGCAAAATTATCTCGATAAAATGCAACTAAAATTTAAAAAAGCGTTATTGAGGGGTCTCACATTAAACAGCTCTTCAGAGACCTCTGGATTGAGTGACTTCTTCAAGAAAAGAAAAACAAGTTTTGAAGGTCTTCCGTCAACTGTCAACAAACTTCTTGGGGAATGCCACGTGCCAACCTACGAAGGTCTGACAGGATTGTTGGCTTTACAACATTATGCTTTGAGCTGTAATACATATTCTTGGAAAAGACATTTTTCGGACTCTCATTTGAATTTCGTCTCAGAAAAACAGCGAGCAGTTCAGTGATAAGCAAGGGTAACGTTTTCATCAGGATATTACCAACATCATGGAATAACAGTTCCAGTTGAATTAGCCCGCGGCTATATTGGCTGGCTACTGTTGGATGCTCATCAAAAATGCTCCCTACGTCCATTAGAGCAGATTAAGATACTCCTGACATGTGTTTTGCATACACTTATCTAAATATTGCGTATGCAATATAAAAAAACCTAGCCGATTCAACTGATTCTTTGTCATATTCATGCTTAGCACATTGAACTGATTGACTATACAGGGTGTTCCGTTTTAACCTGCAAGACCTTTATTTTCGCAACCGTTAGTACTAGGTGTATACTTCCAATTGCAAAAATGTTCAAAATCAGATGCAGGGTTAGGATAATGAAAATTTGAAGCAAAAATAAAAAGGAGTCAAAAAATACAAAATTTAACTTTTTATACGGGCCCTAGGTCCCCTAACTTGTGTTTAGGGAAATAATCTCCATTGAAAGATATTACTAACATAAAAAACTTGACATTTGTGCGACCAAAACTCAGGGAGATATTCCAGTTTAAAGTTTTAAGGGACCATACAAAAGGTAAGATTGGAACTTACTGCCCTTTCAGAAGAATGACAGGTCGTCAAAGTAAGAAAAACAAGGTATTTATATTTTTCATTGCTTTATCAAAAATAAATGCAAATGTTATGCCGTGATACGCAAAAACACACTACTAAACCTCGAACAATTTGAAAAACTACTCTCTATTTTAAACAGTTGTTAACCGCAATATTTTCCCCTCAAAAAGTGTTATTGACGGCGAGTGAAAAAAGGTGTAAGTCACAAAACGCTGCGTTTTATATCGGTGAATATTGGTCGTACTAAGTTCAAACTTTTTGTGTTACACTGTAAAAAAAATCCGAAACGTTACTGGGTATTTCCATGTCACGTTTCGGGATTTTAATGGTTTTTATCCACTTCCTGGAAAAATTAAGTATTCTTGGCAAAAACTTTCCTGAATTGCTACAAGTCGCAAGAATGCAGACTTTTTACTGTTGTGAAAAATATTTTTAGCTCCCAGTTTAAAGATTAACTGAGCGTATTTATAAAGTGTATCGACTCTGTTTCAAGTACGGCACGTCCATGCTATTGTCCGTTTTTCACTAGTTGAGACTTGGCCACGCCCCCAACACGTGGTATCGGAAGATTCTAAATGCGTCTTTTGGGGATGAGGCTTCAGACCAACACTGAGAAAGGTTGCAATTGGCCATCGTTATCGCGCTGTAAGAAGACAAGTGTTCTATAATTTTCTAAGAAATTACCTCCCACCTTCTTTCCCGAAAAAAAGGTGTGCTACTAAGACATTTGTTCGACTTAAAAGTATTTTAAGATTTGCAGTGTATTTCTATACGTTTTGGGTTAATTTATCATTGATTTTGCGAAGGAAATCCTAAACTTTCTGTCTTTCACGCTAAGTAAACATTTTCTGAAAACACGGTGAACAGTTGCAGGTGAAATTGGAAGGAAAATTTTTCCTTCTATTCTGCTGAAACTTTCACAGCTCTCAAACGTGGGTTTTCATAGGTATTCTAATTATAAATATCTAATCGCATATTGTTAACTTTGCTGGTCAACCATTTCTCACCTTATTTTCGATCCGATTTTCTTCTTTAAGGTGTTTATTAAATATTACACAGTGCTTAGGGATAAATGAACTACTTTTGCAATATTTCGAACTGTTTTACTTCGAATATATACAAATACAAATACAAATACAAATGTGACGACCAGCAACAGGCTCTGGGCCCAGCTAGGCTGGTCCTAGTCAATTAATTAGACCCCAATGAAGATCAATGGCCCTCTTAAAGCTATCCACCCCCTTGCTCATTACCGTCTCTTCCGGTAAGCTATTCCAAGTGCCCACGACCCTGCTAAAGTAGTAGTTTTTCCTGATTTCCAAGTTAGCCTGAGATTTAAATAGCTTAAAACAATGACCCCTTGTCCTGCTTTCCCCACAAAAATTTAATCCATTTACATCTTTCATTTTGATAAATTTAAATAACTGAATCATGTCCCCTCTGACTCTCCTTTGCTCCAGGCTATACATGTTAAGCCTATTAAGTCTGGTATAATAATCTAAATCTGAGAGTCCCCTTACTAATTTAGTTACCCTTCTTTGAACCCTTTCCAATACAAAAATATCTTTCTTCAGATAAGGCGACCAAAACTGAACAGCGTACTCCAAATGAGGTCTTACTAAACTCCTATATAAAGGCAGAAGAACTTTTTTAGATTTGTTTGAAATAGATCTATTGATAAACCCAAGCACTTTGTTGGCTTTGTTACTAGCAATACTGCACTGTTGACTAAACTTGAAGTCCTGATTTATTAAGATACCCAGATCCATAACATTTTCTGCCTGATTTATGACTGAACCCTGTAAATGATATCTCATACGCTTATTTCTATGACCTAAGTGTAGCACTTGACATTTCCCTACATTAACTGCCATACCCCATTTATCTGCCCACTTCGTAATATGATTTAAATCATCTTGAAGCTGATTTACTTGTTCTTCATTTTCGACAATCCCCATAACTTTTACATCATCAGCAAAACAATTCATGCTTCCAGAAATATTTTCATTGATGTCATTCATAAATATAATAAACAAAAGAGGCCCTAAAACTGATCCCTGAGGAACCCCACTTAAAACATCACTCCAATTAGAATGATTTCCTCTCACAACTACTCTTTGCTTCCTACCAGTGAGCCAATTTCTAACCCAAAGTAAAGTTTTTCCTCCTATTCCTATGTCAGCTAACTTGCTGAGAAGAGCAACATGCGGTACCTTGTCAAAAGCTTTTTGAAAATCAATATAAACAACATCCACACATTTTTTGTTATCTAAAGCTGAGGTAACCTTGTCGTAGAAATGCAATAAATTAGTAGTACAGGATTTATCTTTCCTGAAACCATACTGCAAACTAGTCAACAGACTATTAGTCTCTAAGAACTTCATGATCTTAATTTTGATCAAAGTTTCGAAAATCTTACAAATCACCGAAGTCAAACTTACAGGTCTATTATTCCCAGCAAGACCTTTAGACCCCTTCTTGAAGAGTGGCGTTATGTTAGCCAGCTTCCAGTCCTCTGGCACCGTCCCCGAGTTATAAGAAGCATTGAAAATAATCAAAATAACATCCACTAATTCATCTGCACATTCAACTAAAATTTTTGGATAAATATTATGTGGTCCCGGAGCTTTAGTTGCTTTAATCTTTTTCAAATGAAATAAGACCTCCTCCCTGGAAAATACAAAATCCTCAAGCTGTATAATAGCTTGTGTCTTGTTAGTGTCAACTGTTGAGATACAGTTATCGTTAAACACACTGGAAAAAAAGTTATTTAGAACATTTGCAATATCCCTATCGTTTTGGATTAAATTTCCATACTCATCAACCAAAGGCCCAATTTGACTGTTTCGAGCTTTCCCAGAATTAGCGTAAGCAAAAAACCCCTTAGGGTTCCCATCAATGTCATCTGCCAGCCTTTGCTCCAATTCCCTTTTCTGAATCCGTACCAAATACTTAAAATTTCGCCTTGCCTTACCATACTGGAGCCTCTCCGCACTCTGACCAGTTTCTTTAAACTTACGAAAAGTGGCTTGCTTATAATTAAGAGCTTCTTTAGTCTCCCTGGAGAACCACATGGGCCAAATTTTGGTAATAACACCTTTTCTCCTGAATGGAACATAGTCCCCAACAGTTTTAGCAAGTTTATCCTTAAATTCCGTCCACTGCTGATCTACGTCGTTATTTTCCAACCCTGACGAAAAAACCTCTTTCAAGCTCTGCCTAAGTGCAACAAAATCGGTGTTTCTGAAATTGGGCACAAACCTAAAATTATCATCTTTGCACACTTCAAATTTAACCCGGAACCTAATGCTGTTATGATCACTATCTCCAATATGCTCCCCTACACTCAACCCTTGAACAAAACTACCTATGTCACAAAAAACTAGATCCAAAATGGCCTCCTCTCGAGTTCCCTGAGTTACAACTTGATCTAAGAAACAGTCACCAATTACTTTTAAAAATTCCTCTTCTTTGCCATTACCAGGATAAAAATTATTCCAATCAATACCCGGAAAATTGAAATCCCCCATTATGATAACGGATCCTTTACTGGACATGTCACTTATAATACGGTACATCTGTTCATCTTGTCCCTGGTTTGAATTAGGTGGCCTATCAATGTTTCCAAAGCGTAGCTTTTTGCCCTTACTGCTCATCAACTCCAGCCAAACCATATCAATATCAGTAGGCTTATCATTTATGACCAATTCATTGCAGATAAAATTGTCTCTAACATAAAATAAAACCCCACCACCTCTTTTACCTACTCTATCCTTTCTGAACAAATTATACCCAGCAATATGTAATAACTCTGCATCAGATTCGGTAGCCCATGTCTCTGTAATTCCAATAACATCCAACTTCTCATCCATAACTATGCTTTTCAATTCATCTATCTTGTTCCTAATACTGCGAGCATTGGTATAGAAAACTTTAAGCATGCCTAAGTTGCTTTTATTTAACACCCTGAAATTTCCTAAATTACAATTGTTAACATTACTACTCTTGTTCGTCACTTTATTTCCATTCCTAGCAATACCTAAAAAAATTTCATTCTCTCGATACCTGATGCTTGAACCATGCCCCCCATTCCAACTTAGTTTTTTGACTCCGAAGCCCTTAAAATTAATCCACTAACCATTTTGACCCCTGTAGAGCTCAGATGCAGGCCATCCCTAGCAATCCAATCCCGTTTACAATGACTCCATACATCAATGAACCTGATACTGCGCTTTTCGCAAATTGACTTCAGTAGCAAGTTCATACACCTCGCACGTTGATTTAGCCAGCTCCTATGCACTCCATACCTGGGAAGCAAACCAACCACTTGGACATTCGTCGAAAAGCTGGTTGCTTTATCCAACAGGGATTCCCATTCCCTAGAAAACTCCTCATTTTTACTGTGGCCTACATCATTTGTTCCCACCCACAAAGTAACCATATCCTCCTTATTCAATACTCCCTTCTTTTCAGCAACCATATTAACGTCTTTTACCCGAGCCCCTGGTAAACAACACCTAGCCACCTTACGCTTTACTCTCCCAACTGTGTTACCCACCTCCCTTACCATAGAGTCCCCCAAAATTACACCCCTTAGTTTCCCAATCTAACTCCTCATTTGAAACTTCCCCCTGAATCTCTGGAACATTTATACCCTCTACAACTGGCTTACACCCTAATGCTAACTGGGCTTCCAAAACTAGCATCTTAAGTCTTAAGTCTGAGAGTTCAGCACATTTAGTGCAAATATAATCCTCCTCAAAAACAGACTCATTTTCCCCCTTATACAGGCAGAACATATGACATAAATCACAAGAGATCCACCTGTCCCCCTTCCCACTCTTTACCTCTTTCATAATGCATATAACACCCATTTCTACTCAGTGAATATGTTCCAAAAGGCAAAACAGAAAGATAAAAATGCAAAAAAAAACACAGAATAAATACTAAAAACAGCAGTAAATAAAGAGTTGCTACACCCAATAAAGCACACAAGATCAAAAACCAGGAGATCACCACATGTTAGGCTTAGCTCCAAAAAATGCAAAAACACTTCAAGAATACAATAACAGCAAAAATGAGCCCCCAAAACACAATAAAACTAAATTACATGATAAAGTGAAGTAAAAAAACCTAAAACTAGACAGTAATAATGAAAAATTATAGTAAAAAAACACTTATCAAATTAGTAGCAATAACACTCCCTGCATCACAGGCGCCCTCTAGTGGCCAAAAAAAAACTACTACTCTATCCTGTCTGAACAAATTATACCCAGCAATATGTAATAACTCTGCATCAGATTCGGTAGCCCATGTCTCTGTAATTCCAATAACATCCAACTTCTCATCCATAACTATGCTTTTCAATTCATCCATCTTGTTCCTAATACTGCGAGCATTGGTATAGAAAACTTTAAGCATGCCTAAGTTGCTTAGTAAAAAAAAAAAAGCCTAAGTAAAAAGAAATATATATAATGAAGAATTAATGCGGTTTCGAATTTTGTTTGTTGTTACTTTGCGAATACGAGTCATTTTAAAAATAATACGTAGATTTGTAAAGTGAACAAGCAAAAATTAATGCCAAAAGATTTTTTAACTATCACCGCATTGAAAAAATAACAAAAAAAAAGAAAGAAAAAAAACGACAGACGATAACTTTAATTTCGAATTTTTCTGAAAATATTTCTCTGTCACCTCATTTTTGGCCCATTTCAAACAGTCAATATTTTGTTTAAAAAAATGTTGAATTGATGTAATCATGTAGAGACAGTATGAAAAAGTATTGAACTACTTATGAAAAAGTTTTGAACTACTTATGAAAAAGTATTGAACTACTATTTCGATTCCTAGGCACTTCATTTTTAACCATACACATTTAAAGCCAACGAACAATTTTGGAAGCCTCAGTAGGTAAGTTGCACTCTGTGTGACACATTTCAATACTTTAGTACTATTTTTTTTTTCCAATATGGCTTTTATTCTTCAGAAATGAAAAAAGGAACAAAACAAAAATTAAAGTTTTTCACATGCCAGTATGGTTATCTACAGAATAATTGAATAAGTGCCTGAAACAACGTTTTATGTTACTGTTTTAACCTATTTATTTTTGTAAATACGAAAAAATATACATGCTTTTTTTATTCAAGTTTTTTCGATTACTCTAAAAGTAATTCAGTTCTTCCAGTACTTTTACAGAACAGCGTTACGTGTGGGGATCATAAAGTTTGGAAAATTGAAGTCCCCCCCCCCAAAAAAAAAGAGGAACTTTAATGGGACACCTTTGATGGCGTTAAGGTAAGGGATGGGGTTTGGTACACTCCTCCGCAATTTTGTAGAAAAGGAAGTCCCTCCCCTTCCCAAAATAACTGAAATGAGACGATCTTTCATGGTGTTTGGAAAGGGGGGGGGGGTGGAGGTTTGCGAATTTATAAAAGGGTATGGGTGGGAAATCAATCGCCCCCTCCTTGAATAGTTTCTGGATCCGTCCTTGGCTCTGAATGTAAAGTGCGTTATTTTTATCAAGAAACGTTGCTATAGTCAACCTATTCAGTTGTTCAACATATCCCACACTGGCAAGGAAACTGACTCAACCACAAGAAAAAAAAAACAGCAATGGAGAAAATTAAGGTTTGACGCAATAGTAATTATAAGTGATTTGGTCTCAAACATTACAATATGCGTAGTCAACTTATTATGTGATGTTTATTAATTAGTTTTTGAAGTAAAGATACATATAATGCATACTTTAAGCTCGAAAAATATTCTTCCAAATTATGAAATTTTAATAATGTGTCATTATTGATGAAATCGTTTCTACGCCCCCCCCCCCCCCCGCACCATTTAGGTGAGCTAACTTTGCGGTTTTTGTGTCGAGAAAAAGCACTAAATTTAGATTTTAAATCAATAGCCGGTACGGTTTTCCCAGATTTTGAATTGTGTCACTTTCCTTGCCGGAGTGCGATATGATTCTTTATTAAAAACATACATGATCATAAACAAATTGTGACTAGAGCTATCCAGGAAGGAGGGGGGTCGAGCCTGTCTTTTCCCTTAAAACAATTGTTACTGCGATTTTGGTGACTTAGAGCAAACCTAAGGCGTCGTTCACAAATGATGTCACGCTTGAAAGGGGTAGAGAGAGAGCGTTCGGGGTTCATGAACTTCGGACAGTTAGTCTCAAGAGGGAAGGAGGGGATTATAAGAAATATGACTTCACATATTTTGGTCCAAATAAAAGCGTTCGTTATAGCAATATGTTCATCGAACATTGCGTGAGATGTGACGAGGGGAGAGGCTAAGGTGAAGTGTAACGACCTTTATGGACAATCCGTGTTTACGTTAGGCTACTGTGTACTGAAGTGTTATAACTAACTTCGTTTCTGCCCCCCCCCCCCAGAAACGAAGTTGGTTATCTCCCCCCCCCCGCCTTGAAAATACTCGTCCTGGGGGTAGTCGTCATCTCTTAAGCCGGCCCAACCGATGAACCTATAATTTTAACACAGGATTCAAACCAGAGACACTTTTTATAACGCATCGCAAAATATTACATATTTCTAAACATTAATATTCATGCAATACTTAGAGAAATAGCCTTGATTTTAATAGTTAATTGCTTTAAATATTTCAGATTGATTTTTTATTGTTTTCTCATTTACTTTTATTTCTCACATGTAAATCCTTTCTGGAACAATTGCCCAGTCCCCGCCTTTGGTTCAACCAAGTTTTTTTTTTTGGGGGGGGGGGGAGGGGGGGCAACTTTTTTTCGAATAATGTTTTTATCACATTTCAAAAATAACTGCTACTGTAGATCTACTGACTATATCCGCTCTATGTGATCTGAAATTTTGTACAATCCATACAGATGCATCAAAAAGACCCAACCCGTAAGAGCTACTGAGTCACCCCCCCCTCAAGAAAAGGGAGAGGGAAATGGAGAGAGATATTCAGTCTTTAAAACGAACTCAACCCTTAAGCATTTCAATGCCACAGTCTGTGTGGCAATGAAGTTTTCCTGCCCCCCCCCCCCCTTTTTTTTTCATCAGCGCACTTGCAATTTCGAATATAGAACGTTAGTGTTTAAAAGGATATCGTTTAAAATTCAGAAAGCCTATCCTTAATAGAAATGTTTCATTCGGAAAACAAAATACCTTACTTTTTTTTGTAAATACAATATTTTTGTTCTGAAATTTTCAGTTTAAAAAGTATAGATTCCCCGTAGGGGACAATTACGCGAAGCTAGAAACGAAAGGAAAGAACACAAAGACATTTTTACAAATTTAAATGCCCGCCAAATTTAGGGTTGTCTCAATCGAAAGCGGTAGCGATCACCCCCGCGCTAAACTTAGCTTTGCTTTCGGGAAGGCGTTCTGAAGTCTCTTCTCCTCATGAACGCACAATAATTAAGCTCCCAAAGGGAGTGAAAAAGTGTGGACTGCATTGCTTTGCAAGCTTTGCAGGCAAGTAAAATTTTCGTTACTTACCTGCAATTCTGGCATAGCTTTGGCCATGTTTGCAATAATGCTCTTTTAACTTCTTCGATAAATCTGAATGATGTCGAGATATTATTTCCACAGACACGAGTGGTTTTAAACGGGAAGATTTCTGAATTTTTCAGGAGGCTTCCGGAATAATATCAAGAAGGTTACTGAATTTTAGCGGAGAAAGTTCCTGGAATTTGCAAGATGTGTTACTGGCAGATATTGGGCATATCAGCTGCCCATTATTTCCCAGGAACGTTTCTGAATCGTTTTTACAGTGTAGAATCGTTTTTCAAGGGAGATTATTTCCCTAAGTATAAGTTAGGGGACGTGGGGCCCGTATAAAAAGTTAAATTTTGTATTTTTTGACTTATTTTTATTTTTACTTCAAACTTTCAATACCTTAACTGCATCTGATTTTGAACATTTTTGCGATTGGAAGCATACATCTAGGGCTAACGGTTGCGAAAGTAAAGGTCTTGCAGGTTAAAACGGAACACCCTGTATACAGTCCCTCAAAAAAGTAAACGAACAATAAGGTGAATCGAAAATTACAAAACACAAATTTTATGACCGACCATAGTTCCCAAAACATCCGTTTCTCAAATTTCCATTTACAAAATCTCAATACCAGGGCCACCTTTGGAACGCTGTGGGCTCCAAAGGTGGACAATAATTTACGGTTTGGAAATTTTATAATAAAAAGATAATTGATTTTTATTTCACAAAGAAAATTTAACTTGATATTGTACTACTAACTGTGAAAGTGTACTCAAAAGAATTCAGCTAAACAGAAAATGGTCAAAATTTAAATATAATAACCTTTGGCTCACCTATCTTTTATAATATGCGCCAATTTTTCAATGCATAATTCCCTTTTTATGTATCAGACACAGGCTTTTCCTTGTAATGACACAGGGATTTTAAGCAAACAACGTATGCCGAATTATAAATGTGGCCAAAAAAAAACTTTTTTTAATGGAATCATTCAAAAAAGTTTAAGAACTTTTAACTTTTTAAATGAAACTTTTTTAAATGGAATAAACAAAATTTTTTTAATGGAAAATTAAATAAATAAACGAAAACACATTTGCATTTGTTGGTAAAGAAAACACTTTTACAGAATTCATTATAAGTGCAGACCAGTAATGACAGGATGCTTTCTTTGCATTGTAACTCTGCTCGTAAAGAAAACACTTTTACAGAATTCCTTTAGCCTATAATAGTAATAACACTGTGCGACAAAAAAAAAACTAGTATGTTGTGGCCATTACGAAACTTTCTTCTATATCTTTCTTGTGAATTCTGATCAATCCCTATGCTTGAAGAGAATACAATATTCCCAGCAACAAAAAAAAAATAAAAAAATCTGACGGCCGTCCGAATTCCTGAATTCCCACAAAAGCAAAGCAAAGAACGACTTGAAAGTTATTTTAAAAACCTTGCTTAAATTAATTAGATGTTTTATTTGTTAACAAACATTAAATGGCAACAGTTATTAATTTTAAATCATTGCGATAACATTTCCGATTATTTCCCAAAAATTAAAATCACGTGAAATAAGCAGACGACAGTATTACAATTTATCTTTCTTATTGTTGCATTTATAAAGCTATTTTTATTTACACAAAAAAAAATCAGCCCCCCATGGAGCGATTGGCGCCAAAATTGAAACAACGCCTATTTACAAATAGATTCACATTTATTTCAAATTTCATCCAGAACGTAGCATTACTTCTTGAGATATGGCACTCACAATGAAAAAAAAAGAACATTCGATTGCGCCACCCCCTTTTCAGCTTTTGACATTGAAATAAAATCAGCTCTTATACCCACTAAGGGCTACTTGCCGATAAATTTTTCTTTCATTCCGTTCATTATTTCTTGAGATACAGCAGTCACAATTGACGACAAAAAACGTTCTATAGCTCAACCCCCGTTTGAGTTATTGCCACCAAAATTGAATCAGCACCTGTTCCTGTTAATGGCAACATATGGAGCAAATTTTGTTTGATTCCGCCAGTTACTTCCTGAGGAATAGCAAGCACGCGTAACTCAAAAAACGTCCCATTGCTCCACCCCCCTTGGAGGAATTCGCGCCAAAAACCAATGGGCACAAGTTCACATAGGGGCACATATGTGTACCAAATTTCGTTCGATTTCATGCAGTAGTTTTTGCTGTAGAGCGGCCACAAAAAATTGGTCACACACAGACGTGACACACATACACACTAGGGTGCGTCTTATTTTTGAAGATGTTATTTTTTCATGAGGCACCCTCTCATTTTGTTCCTTTGGATGAAAAAAAAATTCACACATCATAAAAATATAAATTGAATACAATTTAGAGGTTGCTACCGTTGCTTCAAGATTTGAAATCATTTTTACTTTCTTCTATATCTAATATATAGAAGAAAGTATTGGATTCGTGCAAATTTTCGAATTTCGAATTTTGACGGATTCGAACGTTTTGAGGTGTGCTGAGTCCATTTCGACTATTTTTGGAAAATGTCTGTCTGTCTGTGTGTGTGTATGTATGTGTGTATGTGTGTGTCACGTCTGTGTGTGACCAGTTTTTTGTGGCCGCTCTACAGCAAAAACTACCGCACGAAATCGAACGAAATTTGGTACACATATGTGCCCCTATGTGAACTTGTGCCCATTGGTTTTTGGCGCGAATTCCTCCAAGGGGGGTGGAGCAATGGGACGTTTTTTGAGTTACGCGTGCTTGCTATTCCTCAGGAAGTAACTGGCGGAATCAAACAAAATTTGGACCATATGTTGCCATTAACAGGAACAGGTGCTGATTCAATTTTGGTGGCAATAACTCAAACGGGGGTTGAGCTATAGAACGTTTTTTGTCGTCAATTGTGACTGCTGTATCTCAAGAAATAATGAACGGAATGAAAGAAAAATTTATCGGCAAGTAGACCTTAGTGGGTATAAGAGCTGATTTTATTTTGGTGTCAAAAACTGAAAAGTGGGTGGCGCAATCGAATGTTCTTTTTTTTTCATTGTGAGTGCCATTTCTCAAGAAATAATGCTACGTTCTGGATGAAATTTGGAATAAATGTGAATCTATTTGTAAATAGGCGTTGTTTCAATTTTGGCGCCAATCGCTCCATGGGGGTCTGATTTTTTTTTTTTTTTTTTTTTTTTTTTTTGTGTTAATAAAAATAGCTTTATAAATGCAACAATAAGAAAGATAAATTACAATATTCTCGTCTGCTTATTTCACGTGATTTTAATTTTCGGGAGATAATCGGAAATGTTATCGCAATGATTTAAAATTAATAACTGTTGCCATTTTATGTTTGTTAACAAATAAAACATCTAATTAATTCAAGCAAGGCTTTTAAAATAACTTTCAAGTCGTTCTTTGCTTTGCTTTTGCGGGAATTCAGAAATTCGGACGGTCGTCAAGTTTTTTTTTTTTTTTTGCTGGGAATATTGCATTCTTTTCAAGCATAGGGATTGATCAGAATTCACAAGAAAGATATAGAAGAAAGTTTCGTGATGGCCACAACATACTAGTTTTTTTTTGCATCGATTATTATAATATTTATTTATGTTATCTTTTTGTCATTAATTTTAATCTTACTAATATTATATATGCGAAAGTTTGTCTGTATGGATGTATGGATGTATGGATGGATGTATGGATGTTTGTTACTCTTTCACGCAAAAACTACTGAACGGATTTTGATGAAACTTTACAATAATATAGCTTATGCATCAGAATAACACATAGGGTAGTTTTCGTCCCGTTATGGGGGGCAAAACCCCCTTAGGGGGGCAATAAAACACAATTTTGTATAAATTCTCTAATATTGGGATGAAAAAATACTTGCACATATTTACATTATATGTCCATCGAAAGCTCTGATTTTTCTGCTGAAGATGGCACCTGTTCGAAATTTCTAAGTAGAATAAAAAACGAGTTATGAGCTTTTTAGATCCATGTTCGAAGGCTTTCCTCGACTCAATACAGTATTTAGTGTATCATCTCAACTCCCTGTCGATAGCGACAATTGTTGTATTGTTGACTTTCTTTGCTTTTCGTGATTGTTCAAGGCTTTTCTCAAGTCAAATCTTGAAATAAGATTTTTGCACAAGATTGGCAATTAATACATGATTTGGCTGATGATTTTCCATTTAAACGGAACTTTAATGTAATTAATGGTTTTTATTATTATTTATGCTGATTGAACACTTACTCATTATCCAAACAACCAGCAGATCGCCAAAATTTTTGCAGAAAGATTTCCGTAGCTGATGCATTTGGCAGTTTTTTCAACGTTGCTGTTTTTGAAGCCGAAGACTACGTCATAATGTTTCTCAGCTTTCACCATGTAAACAAAATATCGCCAATCAAAGAATTTTCAAAAGACTTTTTTTACTGTGTTAAATAATCCAGCAACTAAATTAGGCAAATCCATAAACAGCACAAAAACTTCCATTAATTTTCCTTTTTGCACAATTTCAAACAATCACCAGATTTTACAACTTATTTTGGAAACATTTCGGATGAAACTGTTTAGCGCCATTTTATGGTGACCAAAAATATCTCAGCATCTGGCGACGATATCTCTGTAACGAAAATTAATATCATATCGTTTTACAAAGTAAGGAAAGAATGGGGGAGCATCATCGAAGGTACCTCGAAACGACTTTCGCAAATTCGGTAAAATCGCACCAAGAGCCACAATGATTGAAATTTCCCGAAATAACTAAAGCAAGTATAAGGGGATTACGAGCGCAGCTACTTTTTTTTAATCACTTCGTACTTAATTAGCCATACAGAGAAGGTTTTAGACTCCATGTTAAAAAAGAAGTATCAACAGATTAATCTTTTTAAACATGAGAAGATTAATTTCATGTTTTTTAAATTTGTATATGCTTAAATATAGTGCTTTCGTTTCTAAATCAATACTACTTTGTTCTTTATACTTATTGCTATTTTAGTTTTATGGGTAAGGAAGAAACTCGATTTTTAATCACGTCAAAAAGATGTGTTTTAAATTTTTTTACTTAAAACAAAAAACAAAAGCAAGTAACGATTTTTTCTAATAATTATTACTGACCCAGGCAACGCCGGGTATTTTTGCTAGTTAGTAATAAATAAGATTGTTACTGACTTTGAAATTATTTCATATTTTATTAAATAATGTTAATTAACTGTAGCTACAATCAACTCTCAACCTCTTAACTAACTGTTGGTTAGCAACTCAAAGAAGCACAAGTTGTCAGTTAAGAACTCAAAAAGAAAATTAAAAGAGTTCTATTTCAATAATCAAAAACAAAATTATTGGAATCCATCATTAGATTATGTGCTTGACCTTGCTCTTACTGATGTTACTTTACGCAAGATTTCACTTCCAGGCAAGAAATTATTTCTAACTGAAAGAAAACTAACTAGGAGGACAAGGCAAAATTGGTAACAAATAAATTTCTATTTAAAAAGGCAACAGAACTTGCGTGAAAAAAAGAAATCTTGAAAGAAAAAAATCATGAAAAATCTGAATCAACTGTAGTGAAAGTGTTTTTTTTAAGCGTCTGTTGTAAAGGAATGTACTTTGACTGATTCTGAAGAACAAGAATTTGCAATAAAGTTTATCTAGATTTGATCTTTTTTTGTTGAAAAGCATTTTCACTTACAAGAAGGACAGTAGGGCAGTTGCTTCAAATAATTTTATTTGACATCTACGTGTCATTTCTGAAGAGAAAAACTCCAAATTGGTATCTTTCTTAAAGAAACCTAAAAGAACAACTCCTCCAATGAAACACTGAACAGCAGATGTTGTAGAACTAAAACCAAAGGAAAAAAATAGAGGATTTCATTACTAATATTCAGATTTTTCACCATAAAGGTCTTTTCATCAAGTTTTTATGAAGAGATATTATCAAATAGTTTGGATGATGAGTAACAATCAGAAAAAGGCTTGTATATTTCATATTACTAGAAACAAAGGGGGAAAAAATTACAATATTGGTGAATGGGTAAAAGACTGAAATTGTAAACCAATGATATGAATGGCGAAGTGGAACTTTTGCAGGATTTTAGTTTGACATTATTACACAGCATAGAACCATGAAATGCTTATTATTTTTTTGTATGCATAAGGAATAAGTATTTGGGTTATGTTTCCACCTTAACGAACCCAAATTCATGTTGATGTCAAATATTGCAATAGAAAATTGGAATATATTTTTACTTTATTTTTTCACAATGATCGTAATTTTAATCGCTGGTAGCAACCTCTAAATTTTGTTCAAATTCTATGAAAATTTTAAGTAAGTGTTTTTTCATCAAAAGGAAGCAATTAAAGGGGTGCCTCATAAGAAATTCAAAATTTTTTCAAGAAGTGCATTATAAGACGCACCCTAATACACACATACACACAGACAGACAGACATTTTCCAAAAATAGTCGAAATGGACTCAGCACACCTCAAAACGTTCGAATCCGTCAAAATTCGAAATTCGAAAATTTGCACGAATCCAATACTTTCTTCTATATATTAGATATAGAAGAAAGTAAAAATCCTTCAAAATGCTTCTTGCTGATGATCCCCTAAATCCAAATATGACCACCATTTTCCCTCATCACGTTCAATTTTTTTCGGACATAGACTCATCCCCCCTTTTTTTTCTGTCAGGTTTCGACAATTTTATAGCTATAGTTTTTATTTCGAGAAGAAGGGATCATAAACATTCTTCTGGATGGGCTAAAGAGGTGCAAAGTTCAAAAGCATGAACATTTGGAGCAAGTTTGGGGACTCATAGGGAAGTATTCCCCCCCCCCCCCCAAAAAAAAAAATATTTAAAATATCGTCAAAATCGATCTTTTCTGGGGGGTTTGTTTTAATTTTTTTCACTTTTTTTTTTTTTTTTTTTTTTGCATAAAAACAGTGTATAGGACTCACTGATATGTGCCCCATGTCTGAAAAAAAATTTCACGTTGTGAAAAATAAATAAATAAATAAATTGGAATTATCGCATATTTGTATAGTCAGAGTCGCATCACAGATCTTCAGTGAAGAACCTTCCAATATTATTTGTATTTGTTCAAGTTATATTCGCAGATTTTAATTCAAATTAAAAATTATCATAGGCATCGTATAAGGCAGCATGAACCGCTCCCCCCCCCCCCCCACGCCAATTGTTTTTCTCTATAAGATGCAGTTGAAATGAATAAAATTTTAACAAAATAGCAAACTTTTAAACCAAAAATTACCGCCTATGAATTAAAATCTACAATTTCTCAATTATCGAAATCTTCTCGCTTTTGCGAATATCAGAGCTTTGAAGTAGTGATTACATGAGCGTTTATACGTTACATCCAAAATTTCATAAGCTAGACTAATTACACGATGTTTCTACTAGTACTTAGGACAAAAAGTGAAATGTATTAATTACATTGTACTCAATAAAAAGCAAACTAAAAATTTACCTTTTTAAGAAAAAAAAAGCTATAGCATGGAAGAAGGAGAGGTTGCAAGCGGTTTGATTTTTAATGTATTTCGCCACTTTTTTAGTCAGCTATTGGAAACAAATCCGCAACATGTTGATCTACAGTTTCGATTGCAAAAAAAAAAAAAATGTTCAAAGCATTGACAGTAGATTTTGGAGCTGGAATAGGAGGTTCGAGATCTTCTATTTCTTCACCAATGTCAGACGATGATGGATATGGAAATTGTTCTTGCGAAAGGTTTTTGCATCGATCAGAAAATACTGAAGCTAATGAAACCAGAAAGCTTCTTTGCACATGTTTAAAGTCAAGAAGTCTGATCAATAAAATTTTTTGAAGGGAATCCACTTTTGAGGTCGGGTACGTTTACGAATGATAGGATTTCTTTCCTACTTTTTTTACCAAATGTTGAAAAGCTTGAAATTTTCGAAAGTTTTGGATCGCTATAGTTGATTTTCTAGCATTTGGGGATCTTTTCAAGCGTTTGAAATTGCATTAGTGACATGGGATTTCAGTTTGGACCATTCAAAAGGTTCGTTACAACCGGGAAATCACTATATCCCGAGTTCACTATAGAGGGGTTCGACTATTTTCTTCTCTTTTTTTTTTTTTTTTTTTTTCACAATTTAAAATAGATTTCAATACCTTCAGTACGAGGGTCACCTTTGGAACGCTGTAGGATCGAAAGGTGGCCCAAAAGCTACAGTTTTGTAATTTTATAATAAAAAATAGTTGAATTTTTTATTTCGCAAAGAAAATTAAACTTGATAGGTACTAGTGTAAAAGTTTTGCGTAAAAGGATTCAGCCAGACAGAAAAGCATCAAAACTTAAATGTGGCTACCTTTGGCTCACCCACCTTTTACAATAAGTGCCATTTTCTCAATGCATAATTAACTTTAGTGTACCAAGGACAAGCTTTTCTTTGTACCGACACTGGGATTTTAAGCAAACAAAATATGTACCGAACTCGGCAAAGACACCTCATTCCCATATTTCACCTTTTGATTTGAAAAAAAAAATAACAACTGAAAAATAGTCTGCAGACTTGCTCAAGAATCTGTGACGTGTGACGCAGTGTCTGGCTGTTACTGCAACCGGGTAAAGCAACTGAAAGGAAAGACCAACCACAATAAAATTATAACCGCCAAAAAATTTGAAGGCTGCGCCAAACTCACTATTATCAAAATATTCCCATACCCTCAAAAAGAAGAGAAAAAAGCCCATACTTGACGAAGGCAAAAAGACAAAAAAAAATTTTTTTCTTTTTTTTTAACAGAAAGCTCTTTGGATTTGTTAACCAATACAGCTAACTTGATACAGCAAGTTCAAATCTCGATTAATTAAGTAAAACAGAATTAAGAAAACTTACGTACACAGTTTTTAAATAATGGTTAAATATATCTCCCATCCTGCTGCCAATGATTCATCCAAAAGAAACATGAAATGCAGTCAAATTATTTGGAAAGGCAGACGAAGAACCTTCCATCCATAAATTTCCATCTTTGAATCCAGTGATACAACAACATGACGTGCGTGACTGATAGTCCTAGTGTCATGTTCTTCATGTCACGATAGTATTTTCAGTCGCGTTTTGTTGCTATGCATCTGCTCAACCGTCAGCACAACAAATATTCTTGACCCAGAGATAGTCATTGATTGGCGATAATAAATAAACAAATCAGGAAGTAGAAAAAAGTTCCCGACTTTTCTGAAGCTGTTGCTTTTGAGCTCGGGAGATAGAGTTGACATCTCGTTAAAATAATACATCAACGAATGAAAGCTGCTCCTCCAATTTTTCAGTTCTAATTTTTAGAGGAAGGAATTAAAACTTTTATTATCCGAAATGTTCAGGGACAGACTTACACAGAAAAGACTTTTTTTTTTAATTGCATTCTAATTTTAAACTTGGTTTCCTCAAATTTCCCGATGTAAAGGTAAAAATCATCGCAAGAAAATTATTTGAACTTTTTAAGTTGAGCTAAGAAATACGGCGAGATGTTGGCCACAACCTGAGCACTTCAATAAGAAATTATCAGAACACATTCGAAAAAATCCGTCCGTTTTATTAATCTTGTATTGACACTTTTTTTTTATCAATCATTTTGCGTATTTTAATCTTTCTTAGAATAGAATACACCAGGACTTCTTAAATTGTGGTCCGCGGGCCCCTTTTGGGGGTTCGCTGACACTTAGTAGGGAGTCCCGGAAAACTTCGGGGGAAAAAAAGTTTTTTTAAAAACGTAAAATGATACGTAGTAAACTTTTGAATTTGAAAACCAGTTTTCGCCTACGAAGTATGGAGTTGTTCTTTGAGCTCTACTTCCCGAATTCGAGAGGTAGAATGCTGCAAGATCATGCATAAATGGTCAAACCGTTTTCTGCTTTGACAAAACCGTGCAGTATATCCTGGAACTTTCAGAGTTTATTTATCAGTGAGGGGGAATTCTCAATTTACCGAATGGAACCCTAAGTTTTACCATATGAGATAACACGAGTATACCCACGTACCTACACGTATCACGTATTAGAAGAGGCATAAATAAATAAATAAAACTTGCTACATTTCAATGTAACAAGTGTTTTTATACGTCTTTGATCATGTTTTTTGATTATGGCCGAGTATAATCACCGTTAGACATTGAAAAAAAAAAAAAAAAACACTTATTACACTGCTCGACATTGAAAATGCAACACCAAGAAGAAGTGTTCAGAAGTTTATGCAAATTTTAGAGTAGACGCGTACATCACTGAGTTATGTAAATGATGTGAAATGCGCAGCTCTCCGACGCACGTGAAGTAAGATATAAGGGAAGGAACTTGTAGAATGGGCAATATTCGTGTCATTTCTGACTGGAGAATTATCGAAGAAATTTTGTTTTTGTCTTGGAGGATACGTGTAACACGAGAGAATGCCAGGCCGACGTCAACGAAGGCACTTCCAGCAGATAGACGATTTTACGAGGGGTATGGTGATCGGACTGAGAAGGGGAGGTTGGTCCGTACGTCAAATCGCAGCTCATACCCACATGGATGCGAGCACGGTGCATCGGCTATGCCGAAGATGGTTGGAACAACGAAATGTGGCAAGATTGAGGGGTGCAGGGGCAGCCAGGGTGACGTCAGAACGCGTGGATCGACACAGCCACCGACAAGCTGTAGCAGACCCACAAGTCACTTGTTCCTCGATTCTGCAGCAGGTGCAAGATACCCTGAATTTTCCCGTGTCAACCAGAACCATTTCCCGTCGTTCGGCCGCACGTGGTCTGCAATCACGGCGCACAGTGGTTCAAAACGACAAAAAAGCGGAAAAAATTCAATAACTTTGAATATTCTCAAAAAATGCTATGGAAAATTGTTAAAATTGTTGTGTGGTAATATTTATCTTCCTGCTGGCTGATCGTATTCACTGCGAAACCCCGATTTTACGTCCCCCGAATCAACGTTTTCGCCTCGTTTTACTATTTTTATCATCAGGTCCCAGTTTTTCCGTGTACTAGTAATATTAATTTAATAAATATTAATTGGAAAGTTTATTAGTTATGAATTTCCCGCATTTTACGTTTTCCCTTGGCAGTTAAAAGAAAAAGAAAAAAAAGTTTTAAAATTAAGCAACGTGTTTCCTTCTGTGCATTTTTAAACATAATCCACTCTGTTAAAAGTTAATCCATGAAAACAGAAATGTTACTGCTCCATCCGTAGCCAATCTTGTGGATCCTTCGACTGTCAATAAAGATGAACAAGAAGAAGAAACACAACTCGTCTCTTTTTTCAATACTGCATTTAAGAGCTTACTAATAGTGAAAAACTATTTTCTTTATCATAAAGACCAGAAAAAAAACTTTGCAAAGTATTTCAATCCTGGATGAATTCAATGACTCATTATTATTGACTATTTTCACCCTAAACGCCCGGATTCGTAACTTAATGTGTTAGAATGATCTAAATTGGTATGTACAATAATGTTCTTTTCGTAAAATATCGCGTTTTTACCTTTTTATAAGCGTCATCGTAGCAGCCTTTATTATTATTTTTGTTTCCTTATCTGATTTTTGCTTTCTATACATTTCTCATACTTTACGTTTTCCCATATTTTATGTTTTTTTTTTTTTTTTTTTTTTTTTTTTTTTTTTTTTTTAATTTGAACTGACGTTTTCCCATACTTTATGCATTTTATGTTTGATTCAGGCCACTGAGAAACGTGAAATCGGGGTTTCTCTATAGTTCAAATTCATTTCTGTTTTTAGCGAAAAATATAAATTGAATCAGTTGTATGCCACACGCTAGGTTTATTTATTGCAATTGATACCCTCGAACAATAGTTTCTGGCAATGTTGACATACTGAGAACAGCTTTATACTAGAATGATTTCGAAAAGGAAATCAGAAATTTCAAACGTTTGATGATTTTCTGATTTCATTGATTTATGAACAGAATGGTTATTAACTTTTTATATAGATTCTGTACGAGTTTTAAATTTTTTTTCTCATATGTATCTTCTTTAAAGCCATACGAAACGGGTCCGAAAATTGTTATTTTCAGGTTACTATTGCATTGCATGCAGAATAATGCTCCGCATTAAGCCATAATAACGTAAATCTGTTTAAAAAGATCCTCTATATTTATTGATGAATGTTTCAAGAGCCCCAACTTTCGGAAACAGTAAACAAACGTTTTTAGGCTCTCCTGCAAAGTAGTGAAACTGTGACATACGTTAGTCTGGAGCATGTCAAGTTTGATCACCAATTTCTTTGATAAAAAAAGCAATTTAGCCCCGTTATAACATTACGGGTTATTTTCTAGCTTACTATATTGGTGTTTGTAAATAGCGAAAATCAAACAAAACATCTACCACGATTGCAGTCGCAGGTAGTCGCAGCTAAAATGTTGTTGCTTATTTACAGGAAGGATTAAACTATTGATATATGTAAATTTTAGCCTACCGGACGCCGCCGATAAAAGTATATCCCACAATATTTTTCATTATATTTTTTAGAAAATAATGTTTTTTTTTATTTCAGGCAGTTTTTAATTTTCATGAATTTTTAATTTTTAACTACGATGTAATATGCATCCTATAAGTGTGAAAAACCAATCAGAAATGACTTTTATTAAGTTTTAGTCCTCCTCGTTAAACGAATGAATAAAAACTGAAGTATAAGGCGTTCGTCCGAAAAAAGTAAAAACATAATAGTTCAACAATCTCGGCTTATTTTTGTGAAAAAGAATTTTTTTTTTTTCAAAAAAATCTTCTGGAGTAAGTTACTACAACTCAAGGGCTAAGTAATTACGGCATGAAATATTTTTAATCTTAAAACTTAAAAATGGCTATTTTTTCCGCCCTTGAACCACTGTGCGGCATCCGCTAAGAAGACTGCCATTGACCCCACAATATAGACAGCAACGTTTAGTATGGTGCCGGACTAGAGCGACGTGGATGACAGAATGGCGAAATGTGTTCTCAGATGAATCCCGCTTCTGTTTATCCAGTATAGTCGCCGCATACGTGTGTGGCGTCGACGTGGAGACAGATCTAATCCAGCAGTAACTGAGGAACGTCCCACCGCACGACAACGTGTCATAACGGTTTGGGGCGCAGTTGCGTACAATTCCATATCACCCCTAGTTTGTATTCAGGGCACTATGACGGCCCAACGTTACTTGGATAATGTGCTGCGGGCTTTGGCAATCCCTTACCTTCAAGGGCTACCTAATGCAATTTTTCAGCAGGATAACGCCCGACAACACAGTGCTCGCATCTGCCAACATGCTCTCCAAGGCACACAGATGCTTCCCTGGCCACCATACTCTCCTGACCTGTCACCAATCGAACATGCGTGGGATGTGATTGGACGCCGTTTGCAGACTCTGACCCTGCCTCGTTCAGAAGACGAACTGTGGCAAATGGTTGAAAGGGAATGGAGAGCCATCCCTCTGGACACCATCCGCACCCTTATTGACTCTATGACTAGACGTGTTTCTTCGTGTATCGCTGTCCGCGGTGGTTCTACATCCTACTGAGCCGACGCCATTCTCGCTCTGTATTCTGCCTTTCATTTTGAAATTAAGATCATTTATTATTCGTTGCTGTCTCTGTCTTTTATCCAAATTTCATCACTTTCTGACCACTCCTTCTTGGTGTTGCATTTTCAATGTCGAGCAGTGTATATTGCAATACTGTCTTCAAATAATTGAATCGTCGTTCAAAATGTCAAAAAGAAACATTTTTATGAGGTCACAGTGACCTCCCGTGACTTTCCGTCGAGGCACCCTGAATCTGCCGTGAAGTGAATATGTATGTTCAATAGGCATAACTTCAGACTGCAGCTTAGAATTTTCCTTCCAAGACACTTACCCCAGAGTTCGAAAAATCCCGGGTGCCAGGTCACCCGGGTCATTAAAAAAGAAAAAAAAAACTTGATGTACTATGGTTCTTTCAAAACAGTATTATTTCGGAAACCATGTTCAACTAAATTTTCCAATGAACTCTGAGAGACAATTTGTCGCGGTATCTAAAATTTTTATCCAGCTCCGAAGATTTTAAAATTTTGACCGGTCTCTGCTTACTTCCATTTTTGGTCTCGTCTAGAAAATACGCATCGCTCGTTGGAGAAAACAAAGCGTGTTCTTCTATTTGCAAAAACTTACCGAGTCCGGATTTTTTACCTATGCAGGCACCAAAACTAAATACCGAAGCTGTCTAAACGCTTTTGACTCCAGCTATCAAAAATTAAACCCAATGTGTTAAGACAACCTCTCTTCCCATTAATTCGATACTCAATTTTGGATCTTTAATTGCTTTGTTACCTATTGATTTCTGTGTGTTCAATTTTATTTTTGTGCTCCAGAATTTGTAAAGCATTATAAACTATCTAACCTTTTATAAAATAGTGATGTTTCCCTGTAATTAGTTATGGTAAATGTAATTAAGTTAGATTAACTACAAACTATAAGGGGGAACTACATAGTATAAACTCTAATATAGGGGTCCGCAATGAACATTGGTTCATGAGGGAGGTCCACATACAGTCTGTGCGAAATTTCCACATTAAATGCTTGTGTGCCACTTAAAAAATAAAGGTTTGATGGTTAATGGCATAGCCAAGGGGAGTGTCCATGGGGTCTGGACCCTTCTCGAAATGATTAAGAAAATTCAAAAAGAAAAATGTTCATTTTTTCCTGTTTGCACAATCAAAAACATAACTCGAATTAGAGCACATGCATTTATATATACTCATTGAAACCTCTCCGTAATGAAATCCTAGCTACGCTACTGTCGACGGTTTTCGAGGATTTTGGTTAATTTATGGCATTCTGCTAATTCATTTCGCTTCTTAAACTTAAAAGGTGAAAGGGAGTCCATTTTATAACCTTTTTTTTTCATCTAAATGTATATCCGGATTAAACGAAGTCCGGTTTAATAGGGTTCGAATTAATGAGGGTTTACTGTATGGAGTAATCAACGTGGAGTATAGAGATTAGAAAAGAAGAAGAAAGCTTTAAAAAAATGTACAAAACATGAGAAACTTCATAGCCTGGCTGCAGTGGCGTAGCTAGGGAGGGGCGGAGGGGGCGGTCCACCCCGGGCGGCACTTTTTGGGGGGCGGCAATTTCGCACTTTTGATGCGAAAAAATTTAACACGTTTTTCCAATTAGGAAATCATGCTTTTGATCTATTGCTGGAAGCAAAAAAGAAAAAAAAAAGTCTTCGAATTGTAAGTTGTTAGTACGACAATGATAATAAAATTACTGTAATACAAAACATATTTTTTTCTTGTGAACATCTGAGCAATAGTGTTTGTTTTTTCTCTTCCTTCGTCTCTAGCTACAGACTGAGGGAGGTGGTAGTGTAAAGTCAAGGGACCATGTTTTTTTTGCTGTTAAAGATAACTATTACGGAGGAAACAATAAATTTCATAACCTTTCGTTAATGATGAAGCTACTACTTGATTTTAATAAGTTCCTAGGAAACCACCATATTTGAAAAAAATAATAATAATAAGGAAAGGAAAACAAGAGCAAAAAGGAGAGAGGTCTCGAATGATAGGCAATTTCTTGCTCATTTTCAGGATAGCATTATCTGTTTCAACAATTGCTTTGATTGGTCATTGACTACAAAATTTTCACAAAGACAGAATGAATTTTGTGTTTCATTTTATGAAAAACTTTATTCACAACTCGCAAATAATAATTGCTTGTATTACTGTATTATATCAACTAATTCCTTTATACTATGAGTTTTACATTTAGACATTCATTTTAAAGAAAGGTTTTTATTTAGTAAAATGATATCTAGGCAAAGCCTTTTACATTTCGACCTCTATTAGTGAAAAAGAGAATCGTCTAAATTTGGTTATATAGTAGTACCGGATTTAGGGAAGGGGAGTGAGTGAGTCTTGCTCGTACCCTGGGTGGCAACTTCTGAGTTATTCAACATTAGGTGAGTCGCTCAAGCACAGATCCAAAAAGGAGCTATAACTCCCTTTGAGAAAACAAATTGACCCTAAATTTGCGTTTCTAAAACTATAAATTAGGAAAATTTCCCCGACTTTTACGCTTCTTCCTACTGTCACAAAGTTTAAAATGCATTTTCATGACATTAATATTGAAACATTTCAGAGAAGAACCACTTACCATCCCTTCCTCTCTTAATTTGGTTAAACTTAGCCTAAAACAGCGTTTTGGAGGCTTCATTTCCAGCCCTCTCTCTCGCTTTTTGCTGTCTAAACTGTGCCAAAGATAACTTTAAAATGTGTTTTGAGGCCGGAGAATTTTGACCCACCGAAGACAGCTTAAAATTGCGTTGTTAAATCCTCAAAAAATGTCACATTTTTCGGAAAGAGCAACCGAATTTTCCTATGCCTTAAGGTCACCAAACAGCCCAGAAGTGCAGTTTTAGGCCTTGAGTCCCGAAACATTTCAAAGGGATAACGCTCACCCGATCCCTTCACATCTCATCTTTTAGCCTAATGGAGTTTTTATAACTTCAGAACTAACAAACTCCCAAGGGCGGTAAAGCCCTGGCCCTTCCTGTATAATGATTAAAGATAGTCTAAAGTGTGTATTTAGGACATCAACTTCGAACTTTAAAATCCCCATCTCATCCAATGTCTCCAAAAATAGCTTTTAATTTTAACTAAATTTAAACATCAGAAAAACTCTAAGGTAGGGACCCCAGATGTGCACGAAATCACCTAACGTCATCACAGTTGACTCCAAATTTCGTTCTTAGTAATTTCTGAGGGAAGACCCCAAATCCTTTTTTTTTCTCAGTGGTGAAGAGCATAAAATGAGTAACAGTTATATATATACGAAAAAGATTTCGGGCGGGAAACCCCCTCTGAACTCTCTCTCATATCGTTGTCCGTCAAACAATGACTGAAGTCACGTTTTTAAGACGTCATTTTCAAAAAGTTTTCAGAGGAGACGGAAAAACTATCTGACTTCCCAATATTTTTGGAAACATTTGGAAACTTATGCCGTCAAAGATATACAATAGCGTTTTTGAAACTTCAGCATCGAAAAATTTCTAGAGACTAAAATTGATTTCAAGTTTGAAAACATTTCTGGAGGAAAATCCAGTCTTTGTTGGAGTTAGGTAAGACCCTTACACCACTTACAGCCTACATTTACGTGTTTTTCAGCTTTGTTGAAAAGCTTCCCAGACAGCGCCCCCGAACCTTCCCCAATATCTTTACGTATTCAAAGATAGCCTGAAATTGCTTTTTTAACGCTTCAGTTTCAGAAAATTTCCTTGAGAAGTCCCGACCCCAAAACGTCACTAAAGAATGCATAAAACTAATGTTATAATTCTGAAAAAAAGAAAATATATATATATATATATGGAAGGAGCTCCAAGCATCTTTTCTATAAGCGTTACTACAAATTGCTTAAAATTCCGAATTTTGACTTAACTTTTGGAATATTTCGGTGGAGCTCTGAATTGCTTTTTTTTTTCTTCTGCAAGAAAAATAAGAAGGAAAAAAAAAAGTTTCTTTTCTTGTTTACTAAAATCTTATTCAAATACTTTTGACTTTAATGTGTCAACTATTTCCCATCAAAAAGGGCGGCAAATTGAGGAATCGCCCCGGGCGGCAGAAAGTGTAGCTACGCCACTGCCTGGCTGTAATCCTTCATTGCAAGAACTTTTATTTGTCTTTTTTTTGCTATTAGCTCTTGCTAAATTTCAAGCATTCTCATACATATAATAGCCAATGTTCGAGTAACGCTCCTGACGCCAATCAACAATGAAAGTTGCGCTACGGCATGATAATTTGATAATATGTTTTGGTAATGTTTAAAATGCAAGGAAAGACAAAAAGGTTCTCAACAATGAACGCTATCCTGGAGTTTAGGGTTGATCCACTGGAGTTAGGGTTAAAATCTCAATCATCAAACAGGCGATGTGGCTTCGTTCAAATGTATAGAAGCCATTTTCACCCGTCATACCTTGACGGACGATTTTCCAGTATAACTAATAAACGAGTATGCAGCGCGGCATTGAATTACATACATATATATATTAGGGTGTCCCAAAAAAATGAAAGTCGTTTTTTTAAAACGCATACCCTCTTATTTTTTTCCTTTTATATCAAAACCGTTGGAAAAAAAGTTTCATGCAATTTGAAGCACGGTAACCCGTGCCGACTTGCGCCTAAAGGCCTAAACGTGTAAATAGCACGTGTATTCATATAAGCAAGCGAATGCTGGCGACGCGATACTTTGCAAAGCTCAAAACAGCTGTAAATAGTGCACAGAAAACAAATGAAAACAGAAAAACATATGTTGGGGGGAGGGGGGCTTATCCGTAGTAATTTGCAAACCGTCAAACATGTCAGTACAAATACATTCCGGTCAGCGAGCGCAGTATAGTCCTTCCATAGGGAACGAAGCATGGCAGTGGAATTGCAAAGTTTGAAAAAAGGGATATTTTTAATAGAAGTCGTAAAACAACAAACTACGGGCTTGAAACTTCCCTCTAACGGACAAGTTCTGTCGGTTTTGTTTTATAACATTCGAGAAGTAAATTTAACCATCAGTGAAAGTGCAAATATCGCTATTCGGGAATGCATCATCTTTTGCGAAAAGGCACGCGCTCCCACCAAATCGTTGCTAAATTGTGTGAATAAACTTAAAAACCTGTATCAAATCTAGAGAGACTTACAAAAAAATGCAGAGAAACTGCAAGAAGTATTCAGGCAGCGCCAACAAGAATTTTCAAGTAATTTAAACAATTTATTCAATATTACACGTGCTGATGCACTTCGGTTAATCAAAATAGAGGAAGATGGGACTGTTGCCTGCTTTGAGTGCTCAAAAATCAAAAGAAGATCGCTTATCTATAGTTATTTTATATGGATGTGACGGAACAACTCATTGCTGAGTCTAAACTGGATAATTCCACAGGAAAAGAACAAACAAAGGCTGTTTGAAAGGCAGTTTTAGATTGGAATCTCGAAGACAAAGTTAAGTTGTGATATTACAGCTTCCAGAACAGGTCCTTTAAGTGGTTCTTCCGCTATTCTTGAGCAAAAATTTGATAGAGAAATGCTTTCCTTTGCTTGCCGCCATCACATATATGAACTGATCTATCTCACTTAAATACAGTGCTATGGAGGAGCTGCGGAGTTGTTCCGAACTGTACCCTAACTTGGAAAATTTACTTGACTTTTACCGTGCTGAACTTACTAATATTACGCTCAGGGATGACTATCAAGAGTTGACAGAACTGCCTATCATATTTTTAGGTGGAGATACAGAAAATGAATTTAAAATAAGACCACCGGGAGTCATGCACAAAGCTCGATGGATGGCTCGAGCGATTTACTCCCTAAAACTATTATATTTAGTTCACAACTAAAATTAGATACGAAGGAAAATGAAGCATTGTTTGATGTCTGCTTTTTTGTAGTGACAATATACGTGAAACCATGGCTTCAATGCATTTTGACAGTCAAAGCACCCAAAAAAGATTTGTGCTTTTTGATAAAAGTGTACGAAAATGTGGACCCAATTATCTCAAAAGCTGCTCTACAAAATTCATCCAGCTTTTATGGTATGGTCAATAATATTTCATTCCTTTATGTGAAAAAGACTGTCTCAAAGCTTAGTGCAGTAAACGATGCAGCTGAAAGAGCGGTAAAAATGATGCAGAACTTTCACTGTTTGCTAACAGCTGATGAGGAACAAAAACAATCTGTTACGTTGTGTTCAAGAGCAGAGGACGTTCTATTCTAACTGCAAAAAAGCAAACATTGAATTAAAAATATGTACAGTAATGTTTCTTTTAGTCTAATATTGTTGTAAATATCTGCTTTAAATAAATTGATGTCGCGTGTAGTAATGAATTATGCAGTTAGCAATTTTTCCACTGTAGTCGCCTTACAGGATTTTAGGTCCAACTTTGACCTCAAGTAGGCACGGGTTCCCGTTATTTAATTGCAATGGAACTTTTTTCTCATGTTTCTGAGGTGAAATGGAAAAAATTTGGAGGGTATGCGTATTCGATTTCACAAATTTTTTTTTCGCCATTATATCTTGGGACACCCTAATATATATATATATATATATATATATATATATATATATATATATATATATATAAGAATCGGCAATTTCGTGCTTAAGTTTATCAAAGAGGTTAAAATAATACAGGGGTGATAGTAGACTTAAGTAAAATTTTCTGAAGACAGTGAAATTTTCTGAAACTATGAGGAAGTTCGGCCCCCCGTAAAAACTCTTTAAATATGCACACAAAAATCATTAAAAAGAACCATTTAAAAAAAAAAAAAAATTTTTCAATTTTAGAATGCGTTTTCAGCCTTAAATTTTCGGAAACGGCAACCCAAAATGTTCGAAATTTTCGGATCACAAACACCCCTGAAATAATAATAATAATAAACCACAAAGCAAATAAAAGAAAACAAAAGAATAAAACCATTCTTTTTTCTTTTTGTTTACGCAACAGTCCGATTATGGGTAGTTTTTAAATTCTAAATTTGTACCAAACTAGCAAAACTGAACTTTGGTTCTCCAAACAAAAAAGCTTAGAGAAACATGTTCTTGGATTAAATTATTCAAAAGTAGCCTTCTCAAATTATTTTTAAAGAACACTAAAATAAGAAGTAAGGCCATAAAAAAATTTTTATTTTAATTCAGACATAAAATAAATGAACAATATAATAAATAAATTAAATATTTGTAAAAAAAATGAAGACTAGTTTAAAGACTAGTTGAAGTCTGAATATAGAAACAAAATTAAACTATTCTATTTAATAACATATGAAATAAATATTTCTCTTTGAATTTGAATACAATTTTCAAACATAGAATGAAACAAGCGATTGTGTACAATAAAACTGTAATAGCATCAAAAGTAAAGCATTATAAAAATTCATATTTCAACATCATTTTTAATTCTATTATGACTGATTAAAATCAGGACTGCAGAGTCGGAGTTGGAGTCAGCAGTCGAAGGTTTAAAATTCCAGGAGTCAGGGTCGATCGTTTTCCCTCAAAGTCTGCAACTCTGCCACTTTGCCAGTGCTGTCTGAGTCAGAGTTGGACTGATTTGGGGGTAAAGGAGTCAGAGTTGAAAGCTCTAAAATAAAATTCCTGGAGTCATAGTTAGAACAGGAGTCAGTCCTTTTCCCTCCGACTCTGAAGCCCTGAATACTTACATATAAAACGTTTTTAAAATTAAGATTAATGTCTCTATTTATCAATGTCCGTAAAAAAAGAAAAATCTTGATAAATATTTTGTGCATACAGATTTCCGATTAACAATATTTTCTTTTTACTTTTTATATCTTAATTTTAGAAGCTCCATTTGATAAATTTTTATTGCTTTTAAGAGCTAACAGGAAAGCTAATGAATATTTATTAACTTTGAAGAGCTAATTAAGCTAGTTTGTTTGGATCTTTGGATAACTTTGTATTGCCAGTTTTTTAAGATAAATTTTGATCAATACCAAAATTTGATTTTTTTTTTCCTGTTAACATTTTTACTTTTATCTTCATTCACAATCTATTCCAAATTGCACTGTGTCTTACCTAATGAAAACATGATACTGAGATTCGTTTTTTCTACTGTGTTACGCCGCATTATCCGACATGCCTGAAAAGAGCGAGGTTGACTGGCATGCAGGGCAATTCGAATTTTCGGGCATGCCAGATAATTTGAGGTTTATTTTGCAACAAAACAAAAGTAAATTTCCCCATTCAGTTCCAATCAGAAAGCAAACCACTGTAAGGAAAAAAATAATCCTGAAAGTAACCTTCTTTCAAAACAAAATGGTGTATTGCAAATAATATGTGCTTGTTATTTATGGTAGGTCATTATTGATGGATTTAATTATATGCCAATAAAGTAATCAATTCAGAAGAATATCATCGCTACTGAGATTTGTTTTTTTTTTAATAAATTTTTTTTATGTTCCTTTTAGAGAGCTCTGTTTAATATTTATTTATTGAATAGCTATGGTAAGTTCTTTAGCACTGGTTTAGGGGTGGTAACTTACTGCTTAAATGTTTGCTTACTTAGTTTTCATTTAATTTTTATAAAATTATTCGTTATTAAACAATATTTTTCTTGTTAAAATAACAAATGACATTGTTAGTTAAATATTTTTACAAAATTAAACTGTTTACTAATACTAATAAGGTATGTGTAGAACTTATATTCATTTTTAAGATGAACATATATTTTTTATAGTATTAATTTTTCTTCCTAACCTCGGTTTTTTCCGGCATGCCGGAAAGGACCAGGCAAGTGTTCTTGAAAATCTGGTGACCCCTGAATCTTACGGCATGCCGAATAATGTGGGGTAATACAGTATTTTCAAATGAAAATTTAGAAAATCACATAGTGTATTCATTGGTTTATAGAAATTCTAGAAATTTCCACTACAGATAGCTTTTGGTCAAGCATTTTGAAATTTTCCCTTCTGCAAGTAAGAATTGAATATATTTTTAATTAGCTTAGCAAAGAATACCAATTTTTTTTTTTTTTTTTTTTTGTAAATAGTTTATATTAGTAATACTTTAAGGAATATATTTTTTAAAAATCTCAACAGAGAAAAGGAATGCATAAGCTATTGGAAGAAACTTATAAGGAATGTATAAATTGATCAATAATTACACATAACTTAAAATATCACATTCATTTTTAACTTTAAAAAAGACCCCCTTTGGAATTATTAACAATGTTCAAGAAATTAATAATGATAATATTTAATTTTCTTACAAAGCACAAAAAAAATATATATTAGTTTCAAAAGGTAAAAAAATGGTTGATGATACATTCTAAAATTCATATAATATTTTAAAGACTGTGAACAAAAATAAAATAACAAAAAGTACAACATTTGGATAAAGCACAGAAGAGCCATTAACAATGGCTAAAAATACCAATAATTTTGCAAAGAATCACCATTTGATAATTTAAAAAAAATCATAATTTTTTTTTTCAATCATTGCACTCACTCCTTATACCCAAATATCTTTTGATGCTTGCTACATATTTCGTACAGGAATATAAAAAACGAAACAAGTACAAGAAATTGTTGTATTTTTTTCTGAATAAATGACTAGAATTATCTTAATGCCACACATTAGCTTAAGAATACAATCAACAAATTCTCACATCAAGAATAAAAGGTTTTTTTTCTTTAAAAACAATCATTTTTCAAATAAAATACATTTATGATAGCATCAACATGAAACAAAATGACAACATCAATTGTAAATTTTCATAAAAATTAAATAAGACACATCACAAAAATAACAAACGAATTGTTTTCAGAGAAAAAGAGCACCAATTTTTTTTAGTGAACGAATTAAGAAATCAAATACTTAAATAGATTTATTTGAACAGCTATTTTAAATGAGTTATTTTTAAAGAATAACAAATAGCAAATTAAAAAATCATAGAACTGGATTGATTTATCTGTATATAACAACAAATTGAAATATTTAAAGACAAAAACAACATCTTGAACAAGGCTTTGATTTACAAATATCTTGATTAGTTAAACAAATTACATGTGAATCAAAACATTGGAAGTTAAGTCATATCTCATGAACATGCTTCAGGTAAACTTTTTTTATAAGCAGTAATATAATTCATTATCTTACAAAAGATATTTTTTAAAAGCACATTAGAAATATAATGATAATAATACTTGAAACTTGGAATGTATTGATTTTTTTTTTTTTACCTCTTAAAAAAATATTATTAATGATTAAATCAACAGCACTAATTGCACAACAAAAGTCTAGAAAAAAGATTAAAGTAAGATTTAGTAAAAAAGGGGGGGGGGTTAAGATTTTAGTAAAAAAGGCTCATTTAATTCATTATTTGCAATAATGAAAAAAAAAAAAAAAAAAAGATAGTTAAACTGGATTAACAATAATATGCTTGAGTTGAATTATTATTTTTAGTATGCTTTCATTTCTGTGTTCCAAAATAATTCCCATCACATATATGCAAATAATATTTGAAATTATTTTACTCAATTAATTTGTATTGCTAACAAGGTTTGACCATTACACTAAGTTCAAGTATTTTTAACAAATAATGTGTAAAACAAGAATATACATTAATGCCATATGAATAAATTTACTCTCCCAAGTCTTAAGTCTTCCAACTTTTAATAAAATTAGACCTTTCATTTTTACCAGTAGAGACTTTCTCACACAGAGTGGCCAAATAAAAGCAGTCCGGAAAATATACTTATAATTTCCAGGTTGTTTTTATTTTGGCCATGCTGTACTTTTAAAATTTACCAACATACTTTTGAATTTACCTGATTTGTGTAAAAAAATTTGTATATATTAACAATTGTGTCACATAAACATTCATTAGCACCAGAAAATTTTTCAATTTCTCACACATAAGCACCACAAAATGATCTAAATTATACATTGTATTCATAATTGAGAAATAACAAAGCATGTAAAAGAAATAGGAATGCATCAGAAACTTCAACGAATTCAACAACTATAAATAATGATAGAACAACACTTAGTTTTAACATACTTCTTTTATAACTTAACTAGTGGCACACGCACGGCTTTGCACATAGTAGAAACTTAAAAGGTCTTTTGGTTCGCCTGTATATTTACAAATAATGTATGATGAATTTCTTGCCAATTGGCTTGCCCATCTTACGGGTCCACGTTATGATAACTTGGTAATTTACTCGTCCATCTTATGGTAATTTTGCTCGGGAAAATGTTCTTAAAATTAATAGAAAAAGAACAAAATCGAATTTTCGAAAAATCGCTTCGCGGTGCACACTAGGGTGTCCCGAAAAATTTTTTTCCGTTTTTCTTAATGCAAGACCTCTCAAAATTTGCAAAATCGATCGTAAATTACAAAAATAATTTAAAAAATAGAATAAAACTATATCTTCAGGGCTCTACCGATCGTCAAAGTTTTGAAAAATTGTCATTTTTATGGCAACTGAAAAAGAAGTACTGTGAATAAAGTTATAAATTCACTGTGAAATAAAAGCTCGACGGCTGAAATAAAAAGATCGTGATTCGTAATATCAACACGAACAGAAAAAAAAAAAAACATATGGTGATTACTACTGTAAATGCCTATATGGGAATAACCCCCATTTCCGCAGTAGAATCGTCCACGAAGCTTGGCGCCACGTCTCGATTTGCATGCAATAATATGTTACTGACGACTTCGACTTTGTTTGGTTTCAACTTGCTAATTCCTTTTACTTGTTTCGAGGGCTTTCTTGGCTTGACTCACGGGTGTTTTCTTCGTAGCCAAAGTAATTTTAATGCTATAAAAGTACAGTTGCAATTGTTAGTGTTATATGCCGATTCTGTTAGTTTTAAGTAATGAGTTCGAGACGTAGTGAGATTACTTGTGCTATACTGGGACCCTACAAGGAACTTGATGATCGGCAGCTACCTACTGTAAAAGACGTCATAAAATTTATTTTATTTGTCAGGAGCGAACAGAAATGTATGCATAATGGAAAGGACCCTTCCAGTTCAGATATATATACAATTGTTTCTGAAAAAATCAACAGTATTTGGACAAAAGCTTCAATTCCAATCGTAACTAAGGAACGAGTAATTCAATTATTAAAATTCTATTTCGAAAAGTACGTCAATTTGAAACGATAATCCAGAAGCAAACGAAGTGATAGTTTTGAAAATAAACTGAAGTGCTTTTTAGAGTCATCTGAGAAGCTCTTCAACGTTGCGGCTTGTAAGTGCCCTGTATTTGAGTCTTGTTCGTGTTTAAAACCTAAAAAAGTTCCCATCAATGAGAGAAGTTTCTTGTTGGATCAAAGAAATGACAGAAAAATGGTGATAAGAGGTGTCGATAAGAAAGAAACAGCTAGATTAATGAAACAACAGCAGAGAAAACTTGAAAGGGCAGCAAAAAAGTCTTCTACTGAAAATAACGATTCTGTCTCAGCAAATTTTGATGACGATTCGATGCGTGAATTTTCTCCAGAAACGTATCCCATAACAGAGACGAATACGGCCTCTACAGGGACACCATCAACTTCAACGACAAATAGGAATACACTGATCTTGCCAACAGTTGCTAAGGTCTGTGATAGATACGGTTTGTCGACGCGATCTGCTGCTGCTGTTACTTCTGCAGTTTTAGCTGATGTCGGCTTGGTTTCAAAAGAAGATTTAACTCTAATTGTCGATAAAAACAAAATTCACAGAGCTGTAGCTAAAGCTCGGAAAGAAGCTTCCAAAGATATTGGAAGTATTGTTATAAAAAGCATTTACTTTGATGGACGTAAAGACAAGACTCTGATAAATGAGAAAATAGGAGCTCGTTACCATCGCAAAGAAATTTTAGAAGAGCAGATCTCAATTTTAGCAGAACCCGGATTAATTTATTTGGGACACACAACGCCAAGTCGTGGCACTGCAAAGGCAATTCTAACTTCGATTACAGCTCTATTAGAAGGTCAATGCTTGAATTTAGAAGACGTGATTTGCGTTGGATGTGACGGAACTGCAATAAACACCGGTTGGAAGGGTGGTGTGATTCAATATTTAGAGGAGTATTTGGAAAGACCATTGCAATGTTGCGTGTGTATGCTTCATGCCAACGAATTACCCCTTAGTCATTTATTCTTGACCTTAGATGGTTGCACTTTGCGTCCTAAAGAATATTCCGGACCTATTGGAAAACAGTTAGCTGGTTATGAAAATAAAATGACATTGTCTTTTTGCGCGGTGGATGGTAATTTGCCTAATTTGCCGAAAAATGTGGTTGATGAACTAAGCACGAATCAAAAATATCTTTATGAGATTTGTCAAGCTGTATCAACTGGTTTCTGTAGTACTGAGCTGGCAAATCGCCAACTTGGAAAAATGGCGCACTCGAGATGGCTTACTTCTGCTAATCGTATACTCAGACTTTATGTAAGTACTCTTAATCCAACAGAAAATTTGCGATTACTTGTTAACTGCGTGGTTAAAGTGTACGCTCCAGTTTGGTTCTTAATCAAGCAAAAGTCATCTTTTAAGGAAGCAGCCAAACATCTTTTTCAAATGATTGTGTACTCTCGATTTTTACCCGAAAACTTGAAATCTGTTGTGTATTTTGTTATCGAAAGAAATGCTTTTTTTGCGCACCCAGAAAATCTGCTGGTCAGTATGTTGTTTGATGATAGGGAGCACATTCGGGAGTTAGCATTACGAAGAATAAAGAAAGCTAGAAAGGCTGAAAGTAGCACTAAACGCAGAATATTTAAAACACCAAAAATTAACTTATCTGCTAAAGATTATACGGAAATAATTGTCTGGCAAGAGTGTCAGGTTACAGCACCACCGGTTCTTCGACATATTTCTAACGAGAACCTTCAAATTATGGCAAAAGATAATAGCTTGGAAATCGTTGACTTCCCTTGCCACTCACAATCTGTGGAAAGATGTGTTAAACTAATAACACAGACTTCACAAAGTGTTACTAACGCTACTTCTAGAGATGGCTTCGTTAGAACCAAGTTGCAATCTCGCGCAGAAATTCCAAATTTTGGACACAAAAATAAGTTTAAATTCTAAACTTTTGTCATTATTTATAAACTGTAGTTTGTTTATTTTGTTTTCTTGTGCTTTGTTTCATTAGTTTCTTAAATAAAATGCTTTCTAAACTTTATTTTTGTATTTTTTAAATCATATCGTTTAGGTCTGTCAAAAATGTAAAATATGCAAAACTTCAAAGAGCGGTAGAGCCCTCAAGATGACACGCAATTCCATTTTTTTTTACCTTTTTCGTGATCTGTGAAAAATTTCGCAAATTTTGACACCTCTTGTGATAGTGTAGCTCAAAAATTTTTTTTTCTCATATATGGACGGGACACCCTAGTGCACACCCCCATGCTACAATCTAACTTTGTGCCAAATTTCATGAAAATCGGCCGAAAGGTCTAGGCGCTATGCGCGTCACAGAGATCCAGACATCAAGACAGAGAGACTTTCAGCTTTATTATTAGTAGAGATTGAAAATATTAGTTCAAATATCTCTAGTGTATTGAAAATCCAGAACACTTGTTGTTTCGTTGCAACCGTTTTAATCCCCAGAGAGAAACCCTTGTGCGAGAGCTGAGGAAGTTGTCCGTTTCCTGGCCTCCTGTTCCTTCTGCTCTGGTTCAGAGCGTCAAGACTTTTTCTCTTTTTAAACGTTTTATATATTCAGTTGTTTGACCTTTTTGTATGTGTGTGTGTGTTTTCCTTCTCTATTCGTTGGTTAGTTGTTTGTATGTTGTGCTCATTTTATTTTGTGTATTTTGTACTGTTGTGCCTCTCACCTTCTGGCCCTATGTGATACTATGTGGTGCATAGGGAGTTTCTTTTTGTGTCTAATAAAAATAAAAAATAAATATCTGAATAATTTTCATAGAGGAAACAATGAAAATGTTTCATAGTAAAACTTTATAAATATACTTTTAAGCTGAAATACATTTTAATATTTTACATTAAAATGAATAATTTGATTTTTAAATACTTTTAATTTTTAAACAAAATTAACTTAAAATATACCATATTAATTATAATTTTAGCATGGTTCAGGATTTTAGCAGGGTTTAGAAACAGTTATAAAGTAGTTGACACTTGATGAACTTCGGTTCAATGATATTCTCAAGTTATTGAAGGGCTTGTTCAGTTACAATAATTTCAATGGCGTATCTATAACTTTAGTTTTTGTTATTTTGAATGAATATCAACCACTATCAATTTATATGCAATTTTGTGAAAAACCAACAACATTTACTTCGCTTTAGTATTTGTGTTGGCTACTTAAAGATTCAGTACATATAAGTTCCTTCAGTAAAAAGTTCTAAACAGTCATTCTACATTTGACTATTTAAATTTCAAAACACATTTTTGTCTTTCCATTGCTTATTTGGAGCTCAAATTGAAATTCTACTGGTTTAACATCAGTTACAACCACTGATTAAAAAAATAATGTGAAGTAACATGATGAATACATATTTGAACTGAAATTAAATGACAGGATTGCACTTAACTTTGGAGGAAAGTATGTTTTTGTGAAAATTACTTTGTTAAAGAATTTTTGTTTTACATTTATACAACTAATAGTTTTAAAAAAATCAACCTATCCATGTTAATCTTTTTTTTTTTTTTAATTATTTTTTCCATGTTGGATTGATTAGGATTTCTTTGATTACAATACACCAATACACTATATTTAAGCTTCATTAAGTTACAAATTAATTGCAATACATTCAGTAATAAAAAAAGTGTGAAAGGTTAAGGAATCTATTTGGCAAGGACATACATTTGGCTCAACAAAATATAATATTTTATTGTACCAAGCTTTTTTTTGTCCAAAGGGTGTTAAAGAATACCAAGAATACTAATAATAATAACAAAATAAAAATGAAAGTATTTGTTAATACTTTTCTTCAAACCAATTTAATTATTTTTTTTCCTGTGCATTAATATTTTTTCTGTTTACAAATATGTAAACATAAAACTTCTTCACTAGGGAAAAAGCTCCTCGTTATCTCTTAGTAATATGTCCTCACATATCCTATAATACATTCATCACCTAAACATCTTTTCTTTTTTAAATGGGACAACAAAAATTCATCAGTACTCTAAAAGAAAGATAGCTAATTATAATAAGTGTTTTAATTTTTTACATAAAGTCATGTAAATATTCTGCTACCTTCTGAAAGGTATTAAGTGCAAAAGCAAACATAAAATACTAATATACATTATATTTAACATATTTAAATATAATTATTATTATGGCAAGATTTTTTAAAACAGTTAACTGCAATTTTATGTTTGTATGGCACATCTTTTTGGCAATTTTCAAAATAAAAATCATAAAAATATTTTTAACCTAAATAATAATCAAATTCAAAAATTTTAAATGTTGGATAACAAACTATGAAAAAACTAATAAATCTATCAACACTATCAAAACATAATAAATGAAAACATATATTTTTGAAATTGCTAAATTTCCCTCCCACGTTCCTAACACAAATATGCATCCGATGAATAAAGTTAACATTCACACTACATTGTATAGATCACTGAATAAGACACATACATCGAACACTGCAACAGACACATCTTTGTGTTACAGGCTTTGGAGGAATCAGATCCAGGTCTTCATCATCTGGTGTCAGATCTAAATTATAACCATCCTTGATTAGTTGTTCAGTAATTTCCTTGGCAGTTGAGTTTGAAATTGGGTGATAATCTACATCATCATCATCACTAAAAATAAAGAGATACAATTTTGAATGAGGGAAATTAATATTGGGGAGAGCAGGGCATGTTGAAACATTTGAGGTAAAGCTCTAGACCAGTATTTCTTAATTTGTTTTATATTTGGAATCCTTTTGACTGTCGACTTTTTTCGTGGAACCCCTGGTTTTTCATCAAGCTTGCATACTACTCGTACATTCTCGAGTGGTTTATTCTCGATAAAAGACTTGTTTTGTTTTAAAAAAATGTTTTTCAACAAAAAAAAAATCATATTAACAGCAAATTTCTCTAAACATCTAGAATTCATTTTAAACAAAATTTTAAAGTTTTAATTTTAATGATATGTGTGGTACCTATTTTATTATGACAGATAAATATTAGGCTCTGAGGATGAAACTTTCATTCTCAGATCAGGTTCAGCATCGAGTCTGTGGTGATATTCAGTTTCTGTGTACAAATAAGTTGAGATCATAAATTTTGTTGCAAATAGTAAAAGCCCTAACAAGGAATTTTGTGACAGTTGAGAACATCAATGTTTAAAACTTCATCGGAATTTCACTGAAGAGAATCATTTTAAATTTCTAGCACACGTAAGGATCGAGTGCTATTTCAATAAAAGAGTCGTATTCTGGAGATGACATAATTGACGGGCATGCATAGACTTGACACTGATTGGCTTTTTCATCCACTGTTGAGAATTCCTTAGCCATTTATTTGGAAAAGACTCATTAAAAACTTTACTCAAAGCATATTTTTTACATGACTAATTTGAACGTTTTGAAAAAAAGAGAAGATACAAGTTTCGTGGAACCCTTGAAGGGTCTCCATGGAACGCTGGGGTTCCACAGAACACAACTTAAGAAACGCTGCTCTAGACTAAGAATTCTGAACAGTAGCCACTGGCTATCGGAGTCACGAGAAATGGTTGTCACTTTTGACAGCCATTTTTTTAAAAAAAATATATACAGCGCAAAAATTAGAGGAACTGCTTCGAATCACATTGCCAAAGTGGAGTCAACTGATGCACTGAACTTCTCAGAATTGGAAGTGTGTTGTCATAGCATGATATATAATACAGTTTTTAGCAAATGAAGAAACACATAGTTGTCACTTTTGGCAACAAAGACTTGATTTTTTGGTAGCCATTTTCAATTAAATGGTAGCCTGTTGGCGACTGGCGACCACTAATCTAAAGCTTTACTTTGAAGTAGTAGTAGTTTTTTTAACAAAGGTAGAAAACTCAGATAATATATATCTGGTGTGTTTTAAGTACAGCTATTACTCATGATGTTTTTAGTAGTCAAGGTCCTTTTGCAGAGATAGATATTTATAATTTGATACAAAGGAATTAAATGTTTCATATTTCTCAAAATATTGGTTTACTTTAGAAGTATGACATTGACCTGTCTGAAATTATGTAGTCATATTTCTTGAAAACCGGGTTTTTTTTCTTTTTTCATAGAAGACATTTTTATGTTAGGCCCAGAATAAAATGCACTATAGTATGGGGCAGGTTAATACACTTTAGAAAGGGTGTGTTGAAACTGTGTCCATTATATTCCTACCCTTATTTCTTCTTGCTTCAGATTGTATATTGAAAGAATATTAGTTATTGGAGCTCGTTGGTAAAAATCATATTGAAAAAATAAATCACTGATATAAATCAAAAGCTAAGTTTTTAAATTAAAGAAAATTTCATGAAATAAAACTGCATTTGAAGTAAAAGTAAAGTAATGTTGGATTTGAATTTTTTTCAACAAATAATAGATGCATCACTCAAAAATCAGATGATTATTGAGGAATATTCCTCTTTTCCTTGTATTCCAACTTGTTCCATGCACTGTTCCAACATGCCCTGCCATGGGGCACATTGAAGCAGTTTGTTGACTGTTATATCAACGTTCCTTATTTTCTTAAATATTTGATTTTAAGTTTTAGCTAACATTTGTGTAACTAAAATATAAGCCTAAGTGGATCAATCTGTATCTTTAATAAATTAAGTTACAGACCAAAGAGTAAAAGATGTTCCAACATGCTCCCCTTTCTTTTAGTTACATTTTAGCTAACAGGGTCCTTTTTAATTTTTTGTAGATTGATTAGGTTGTTCCGAAAACACATGAAAAAGTTCAACAAGGTGTGCTGTTGAAATTTTTCATATGAATCACAAATGAGTCTGGGGAAGGACATTCATCTTATATAATTAAAAACTGAGCGTATGTCCGAGTTACTTCTCCCGAACGACAGTGAACTGACCATCGAACCAGGTATCGATGGATTCGTAATCTTAACTGTCTTTATGTTTGGCTATTTAACAAATCCTTAGATAATAATCAGCAGATACATCAATTAAAAACTATCAATTATGACACTTAGATTTTTACATAACATCCCTATTTTTCGAAGGCTTTCCTCCACTCAAATTATTATTCAGTGCTTCATCTCAACTTTCCGCAACAATGCTTTTATTAAAATTTGTAGCTCGAAGAAAATAATTGAAAAGAAAGATATTTTGCAATTTTTTATCCCGAATATGAACAAATAAAAGTATGAGTTTTGTTTTGAGGCTTTTCCTGTAATCAGGGGATTTAAAATGTTTTCCTTTTTGGTTATTTTTTCCGCAATCTGCCGCGAAATTTTACTGTTTTTTGTTCAAGCCTGATTGTTGAACACGTGTCACTTGAGATAACTTATATTTTCGAGGTGTACCATGCAAAGCTGGGCAAAGCAGCTAGTAATAGTTTAATTTGTCTTTAAAAAAAAAAAAGTTAAAAAAAAAAAAAACAATCTACGTAAGAAGATAACCACTTAACTTTACATTTTGGCAGATGAATGAAAAGAAAAAAAAATTTAATATTTTCCAGGAAAATGTCTGAATAAATTTTTCAAGAAAATCATAACTGACAGAGATCATGATATTGATGAATGAACCAGCTACCTTCATGCTTGATAATTTTTCAGGAGGCAAAAAACTCAGGAGGCAACCTGTGGTCGATAAACAGCTAGTAAAAGTCCACCTATATCACTTTTATAGTTGTAGTTAAATTTATTAAAGAAAACTTTTGTATTCATCTCCTTTCGACTAATATAATTATTGCAATAATAATATTTCTATCGTATGTGGTTCAGTTAGGATTCAGAAGCGTACCAAGTGGTCCTCGGTAGGGAAAAGATTGAGAACCACTTGTCTAAATCATCAATATAACTTAAAATTGGTTTTCTAGAATAGAATTCAAAATCCAAAACTTTGTTCTTGTTTCTTTTGAAAATTTTCTTTTAAATTCCAGAAGTTTTGTGTCCTTTATAGTTCAAGTAATTTTACACTTTTGGTTCCCCCCCCCCCCCCCACACTCTCTTGTATCTTCAAAACTATAGTTTGGTGCAGTATAGCCTATTTAGGCTCTTGCGCCATTAAAACCAATAGAACCAACCAACCAACTAGAATAGAATAGAATATTGACGTATCAGGTTGACAGTGTTCCTACATATGAAAGAAAAAAAACTATTGCAAAATTCATTCTTTGGAAGACGAGTTTTTATGTCTAACTTGTGATTTCAATGTCAAAATTGCTTTTGAAGTGTAAACAAAACATCAAAAACCTTAAGTTGCACTACTATCGTAAACCGTAACTCAGACTAGTTACACTATTGAGTAAAAATATATAGTTTGAAACTGGACATAAATAAAATACATATGCTGAATTTCAATTACCTGTCACTCTCCCAAGACACCAAAGGATGAGAATCAGTTTTATTAACAATTGGAGTTTGACTCTTTGGCACTCTTAACCTAAGCATGAAAAACAAGAACATGGGAAAACATAAATGTCTATAAAATCAGTTAACAATACAAATTTGCAAATTAAAATTTAAATCAAATTTTTCTGACGGAAAATATTTATTTCATCCTAACAGAGTAGGTTTAGTAGTACCTTTAATAAAATTATTTAGATTTGTCGCTGCAATAATTTTTAATCCTGGTAAAGTGATTTCATTGCAATGTATATGGTGTGATGGGGTGCAAGAAGTACCAACATTAAATTTCTTGTGCACTCCACAAAGTTTAACAAATTAAAGAAGGAAAATGCCCAATGATTTTATTTTATTATTATTTTTACATACATACTAGCAGAGCCTACAGACGTTGCCCTGTTCAAACTTTGTAAATTGAAAATATAAAATATTCCAATAAACCATAAATTGTTTGAACCTTTTTGCTGAAAAAAATATGCAAAAAAATCTTTTTAAAATACCTGGCACTTCTAAGAATCATAGGTTAATTATATTTAAAAACACTTATACAAAATGATATCAAAGTTTTCTGATTTTTACAGTGAAATAAACATTAAGATTTTAAATTGTTTAGAAATTATGTATTATTTTTGATACAATTATGACCATTGAAAGATAAGCTAACAAAAGAGCTAAAATAGTATTTGAAATTTAGACAGTTGAAATGAAAAAAATTTTAATGCTGTAAAATTCACTAATAGACAATTAAATATGCATATCCATGAACATTTTATGCATAAAGGTATATATACCTGCTACGAGGGATTAATTTCTTGGGCAAACCATCTATACTTTGCTCTCTTTGTCTTAGTTTTCTGGTTTGTAGAATTTGTTTTTCTGTAAAAATAAAACAAGTATGTACTTGTCCATACGAGCAGGATGAATTTAAAGAAAATGCATTGCACATGAAAATGATAGTGTAGAAAAGTAAATATACTTTTTACAAAATAAGGCACAGTTCATAGTGAAAAAACTTTCAGGTCACACAGAATATCGTAAATAGAATGCATTATTTTTGAAGACTAATGAACATAAGTCAGTTAGCTCCTAAATTTTTTAAAGTCAAAATACCTCAGAGGAATTAAGATCCCCCCCCCTCACCTCTTTCCTCCTTTCTCTGTGTAGAAGTATGACTAATCAGTGGCATATCCAAGGGGTGGGTCTCTCGATCGATCTGGTCCCTCCTCAAAATAAATAAGAAAATTCAAAAAAAAAAAATCCTCTTTTCACATATTTTTTTAATTCATTATGAACAACAAAAATTATTTAGTTTTGAATAAAATGGTACTTTTGTTATAAATATGTGATTTCATTTTAAAAAATAACAAATTAAACTATTTTCTTATGGAAATTTTGCAATGTTTTTGAGTTATAGTGCATTTTTGGGCTTATGATGAAAAGATATTATAGAATAAAGTTTACCTGTTATAATGGCGTGGTTGAAATAGTATATTTTCTTTTGTTAAAGTTTAAAAGAAAGTTTTTTTTTTTAAATCCTTGAATTTGACAGGATTTCAAATTTTATGTGTCAAAAAATTGCGGTAAATCTGCACCTCAGAGCCAGACTGGCGTAAGTCCCAAATTTGCTATTTTCTGTTTATTAGTAATGTAGATTCTTATTCCGCATCCATCCATGTGAACGCAATTTCAAAAAAAAACTATAATTACAATTATTTTCCAGTGCTAAAAGATCTTTTATCCCATCTTTTGCATACGCCAGACCAAAGTTTTTTTTTTTTTTTTTCCTCTAAAGGGTGCCATTATGTGACTTACGGTGTGCTGGCTTTGAGGTACAGAAATTTCGTATGTATTTTTAAATAAAAACCCCGAGACAGAGGCGGATCTAGAGGGGGGCCATGAAGAACATGGCCCCTCCCAAAGCCTTGCGATTGTAGGAAATTTCTTAAGAAAAAAAAAAGAAAAAAAATTATGAGAAGATAACAAAATTTAACACATGTGTTTTACTGAAAAAGAAGAGGATAGGCCTTAATTGGGAGATAAATTATAACCCCATCCTCAAAACAAAACTTTTATTTAGAAAATTTTTCTCCATCTTTTACATAATTTCTTGATTCCAACTACAGACACTTGGACGATCTCTAAATGCAGCTGTTCTCAAAGTATACCTATTGTTCACAAGACCAAAAAGAGCCTAAATTTTTGTTTTTATGGCTTTAATTTCGAAACTAGGGGGAGAACCCCCTTTTCCTATGCCCTTTCACAAATGCCTTGATGCGTAGCAAAAAAAAAATTGCATTTTAAGTCTTTTATTTAGAAAAAATGTCAATGGAAACTAGCTTATCCAGCCCTTATCACTTACCTTGCTTAAAAGCAACTTAAATGAAATTTTTTGGGACTTCAATTACAAATGATTTTTTATAGGACCCCCTCCCTCCCTAGTTTATATCGTGATGATAGCTTTAAAAGGAGGTTTTTGGAGAAGCTCAGGAATCTTCCATCCCTTTCTAAAATATGTATAAATATAGTTAAAAATCGAATTTTTAGAGCCTCAAAGGCAAAATATTTCCAGGAACAAAGGATTCTAAGCACCTTCGCACTTCCTTTGATGTAAGCAAACATTACCTAAAGGTGCATTTTTAGGTTGGACAGCTGAAGAGCTGGAAGAGCACCCTTCCTCTTCTAACTTCTCAATGTATAACCTTTCTCCGTACATCATCAAAAATAGACAAAATGCGTTTTTAGTTTCCCAATTTTCAAAAATTACTCGGAAATTTAAATTTTGAAACATTTTTGAGGGAGATTCCTAAATCCACTCCATCACCTAATGTCTCGATACCCCGAAAATTGAGTTTTTAAAACTTTATCTTAATAAAATTTCTGGGGAGTTCGGAGTTTGTTCAAAAATTTTGGATGGCCCCTCCCAAAACAATCGGTTGGATCCGCTACTGCCCCGAGATGTCTGATTATTTGTGCATTAGATATTCAACTATATTTTTAAAAAACCATGTTGTTAGTCTGACCCCAATCACAAAGCCAATAGAAATTCTTACATCAGACAGTGGGCAGGTCAGAGTGAGGTCAATAAGCAATCTTCTTGATTGCTCAAAAAAAATATATTAAAAAATAATAATAGGTAATAATAATAATAATGATAAGTAAATTAATTTTTAAAAAAACTAAACTTAAAGCAAAAATACATTAATGACCAATATTTAAATTGTTTTACACTAGTATTAATTACTGAAGAACGACCTCACACCAAATTGTGATACAGTTGGAAAAGTGAAGCAGCACACCCCAAATTGCCAGCCTAACTGGCATATGACAACAACAACAGCAACAACTAAAGAACTTTAATTCAATTTAGTCTTTCTTAAGATATCTTAACTTTTTTGTGTACATATTCTAGATTTGTCGTAATATGCCAATATATGTATGCATCACTACTATTGTCCGTTTTTTATAAGAAGGCACTTTGCCACGCCTCCTCGAACGAAGAGTTCCATTTTGCGCGGCAGTGTTGGGCATTAATCAACTAAATCCTCTATCGACTAAAGTAATCTGACTCCCATTTAGTTCAGACTAATATTTTAAAAATTTAATTCAATTGCAGACGAAGATTAACGTTAGTTTAAACTAACTCGTTAGTTGACTAAAAAAACTAATTTAGTTCAGATTGATTTAGTTCAGATTAAATTAATCAGATTGAATTTAGTCAAACTAATTTAATCAGATTGATTTAGTCAACTAAAGTAATCAGATTAAATTTCGTCAGATTAAAATTTATACTAAATCTAATCAGATTGAAAAATATCTACACTGTAAAAACTACAGATTGCGTTTGGATTCTTTAAGGGGTTCCTTTCTCTTCTCCCCCCCCCAATGAATATTAAGTAGCTCCTAATGTGTTACGGGGAGGACATTGGGGGTTGGGGGGCTGCCCCCCTTACCGATTTAAGACCTTAAAAAATCAATAATATTTAAAAACATCCTCTTTGGAGGGACACATTTTGCGACATGACCCACACTACCCCCCCCCCCCATTTGGTACACAATACTGCTTTTGGTCTTCCTTATCTTTATCTTCTTTATCTTTACTAATAATAAAGCTGAAAGTCTCTCTGTCGGGAGGATGTCTGTAGGATGTCTGGATCTCTGTGACGCGCATAGCGCCTAGACCGTTCGGCCCGATTTTCATGAAATTTGGCACAAAGTTAGTTTGTAGCATGGGGGTGGGCACCTCGAAGCGATTTTTCGAAAATTCAGTTTTATGAATTTTCTATTAAAATTTTAAGGCTTTTTTCACATAATCTTTACTAATAATAAAGCTGAAATTCTCTCTGTCCGGAGGATGTCTGGATGTCTGTAGGATGTTTGGATGTCTGGATCTCTGTGACGCGCATAGCGCCTAGACCGTTCGGCCGATTTTCATGAAATTTGGCACAAAGTTTGTTGCATAGTGGTGTGCACCTCGAAGCGATTTTTCGAAAATTCGATTTTGTTCTTTTTCTATTCCAATTTTAAGCCCATTTTTCACAGAAATTTAATAAAATGGGAAAGAATTTGTTCTGAAAATTTTCTTTCTTTATCTTTCTTTTCTTTACTTCTTTATCTTTCTCCTTTTCTTTTCTTTTTAAATAACAAACCTGAAAGTCTCTCTGTATGGATGTTTGGATCTCTGTGACGCGCATAGCGCCTAGACCGTTCAGCCGATTTTCATGAAATTTGACACACAATTAGTTTGAAGCATGGGGGGTGTGCACCTCGAAGCGATTTTTCGAAAATTCCATTTTATTAATTTTCTATTAAAATTTTAAGCCCTTTTTCACAATCTTTAATAATAATAAAGCTGAAATTCTCTCTGTCCGGAGGATGTCTTGATGTCTGGATCTTTGTGACGCGCATAGCGCCTAGACCGTTCGGCCTATTTTCATGAAATTTGGCACACAGTTAGTTTGTTGCATAGTGGTGTGCACCTTGAAGCGCTTTTTCGAAAATTCGATTTTGTTCCTTTTCTATTCCAATTTTAAGCCCATTTTTCACAGAAATTTAATAAAATGGGAAAGAATTTGTTTTGAAAATTATCTTTCTTTATCTTTCTTTTCTTTACTTCTTTATCTTTCTCCTTCTCCTTTCTTTTTAAATAACAAACCTGAAAGTCTCTCTGTATGGATGTTTGGATCTCTGTGACGCGCATAGCGCCTAGACCGTTCAGCCGATTTTCATGAAATTTGACACACAATTAGTTTGAAGCATGGGGGTGTGCACCTCGAAGCGATTTTTCAAAAATTCAATTTTATTATTTTTTTATTAAAATCTTAAGCCCTTTTTCACATAATCTTTACTAATAATAAAGCTGAAAGTCTCTCTGTCTGGAGGATGTCTGGATGTCTGAATCTCTGTGACGCGCATAGCGCTTAGACTGTTCGGACGATTTTCATGAAATTTGGCAAAGTTAGTTTGTATCATGGGGGTGTGCACCTCAAAGCGATTTTTTGAAAATTTGATGTGGTTATTTCTCTATTCCGATTTTAGGAACAAAATTATCATAAGATGGACGAGATTACCAGAACGTGGAACCATAACATGGGCATAAGCCAATTGGCGATAAAATTCACCATACATTATTTGTAAATATACAGGCGGACTAAAAGACCTTTTAATTTTCTATTACGGGCAAAGCCGTGCGGGTACCACTAGTACTGGAATAAAGGCTTGATTTTTTTCATATCCAGATAGCCGATGCCTATTCCCTATTGCAGTTACTTATATGAGGGGATGCCCCCTCTCAAAAAGAAATTCACTCCACTCAAATTATGGGGGGTGGTTAAAAACGCGAAAATTTTCCAAAAACAAACCTTAAAATTTTGAAATCTGCGCCACCCCGCCCCACTAATCCCCCTCCCTGTAGGCCACACCACTTCTGATCTTATTCGAATAAAATGCTTGAATTTTTTTATCCAGATGGCCGATGCTTGTTCTGTTTCAAAGTAACTTACTTAAGGGGATACCCCCCCCCCCTTAGATTGAACTCCCCTCAAATTACGGGGGAAGGGGGCTCCCCCCAAAAAAACATAAGTAGAATTTTTTTTCAAAAACAAGTGCCAAAAATTTTAAGTTTCAACCAACCTCTCCACTGACCCCCCCCCCCCCCCCCCCGTAGACCACACTGCTTCTGGTTTTATTGGAATAAAATGTTTGATTTTTTTAAAATCCAGATGGCTGATGCATGGTCTGTTTCTGAGTAACTTACGTAAGGGGATACCCCTCCTTAAATAAGAAAGTCCCTCATATTCTGGGGGGCTCCCCCACCTTCAAAAAACCTATTAAAACACGAAAATTTTTCAAAAACAAACCTTACAAATTTGAAGTCGGCGCCACGGACCCCGTTAGTCTGGATCACCGGATAATCCGGCTCGATCGATTTGACCGATTTCCCTTTACATTTCAAGAGCGATCGTCAAAATTCCATAATAATTATTTATTTAACCCTCTCACGGGCAAGACCGTGTTATGTCGTTGATTGAGTTCTCTTTTCTTCGCAATGCAACTTTTGAATCAATTTGTTTTACTCGATAGGGAAAAAATTGAACTGTCACAGGAGAAGATTACAGACTTTGTAATAACAAAGTAGACATGTTTACTGTTTATTTGTAATTCTGTGTTTCCTTTTAAGGTGATTTTCAGTGAGTATGTTTCATTTTGTTTTGTTTTTTTCATTCTCCGGATTTTCGATATTCCGAATTGGGTCGGATTCCAATTAATTCAAATTATCGAGGTTCTACTGTAATGCCCCCCCCCCCAAAAAAAAAACAAATTCAAAAAGATTATTACATTTTCTCATGGTTTCGATATTTTTTTGTATTTTTCAAGCAAACGTTCAAAATTTTCCCCGAGGTGTGGGAGGGGGGAGCGGGTCCTGACCTTCATGACCCCTCTTTGTATCTGCAATTGACATACACTTGGACATAAAAATATACATATGTACACCAATATACTCGGGATAACAAATTACACTTATATACTCGTATATTCACGTATTTACTTGTGTTTGCACGTACTTTGATGTACATACACGTGGCAAATACAAAATTAGTGTGTAAACGTATATACTCGGATTAACACGTTTACATACGTGTATACACGCACATACTCGTATATACACGTACTTACTCGTATATACACGCATTAACTCGTGTATGCATCATAAATATGTATTTTAACTTACAAATACAAATGTACGTCTGTACACGAGTATACTCGGGTTAAACAAGTATCTACACGCATATTCTCGTCTGTACACGTACATACTCGAAAATACAAGTATTTTTTCTTATATGCACGCATGAATATATATATACACGTTTAAAAGCTAATTTACCTCTGTACACGAGTACACTTGGGGTAACACGTATCTATATGCATATTCTCGTGTGTACAAGTACACACTCGTATATACACGTATTTACTCGTGTAAAAATGCATAAATATGCATATACGCGTAGAAATACAAATGTACCATTGTACACGAATATACTCAGATTAAACACGTATCTTTACGCCTTTTCTCGTGAGGAATCGCACTTACTCGATTGTACACGTATTTTCTCGTATATGCATGTATATAAACGTTTAAATACAAATTTACCTTTGTACGCGAGTTTAGTCGGGTTAACATGTATCCATACACAAATTCTAGTATGTACAAGAACATACTCGTATATACAAGTATTTACTCGTGTTTGCACACATAAATAAGTATACAGGATGTATCAGTACAGCGTTTACATACTTTCAGGGCAGATACAGTGCACCTAGACGCGATAGTGACGACACAAAGCGTAAGACGGGGCACGATTAAGAGGAGAAAACATGTTTATTATTTTTAATGCAGCAAAAATACTGGTAAGATTTGTCTGGTGCATACAACAGATGTTGCTACGTATACCGAAGCATCAGATGACGGTGCATGCGCACACATGGTTTTTGTTCCACCAGGAAGTCCGGGACCCGCCCGGTATTTTTTTCTAAATTTCGATATTACGGGCGGGGTCGTAATTTCGAACACCTTCTTTGATGATGATTGTTGGCCCCTTAATTTTATTTTTCCTTAGTTTTTTGCTGTACTCAAGATTCTGAACACGTTCTCCTCTCTTATTCGTGTTTTGTCTTTTTGGTGATTGGTGTTGTCACTACCGCGCCAGGAAAGTGTTTCCGACCATGCATTGCTATGTGTTTCCCCCCGTCTAGGTGTACTCTATCTGCCCTGAAAGTCTGTAAACGCTGTACTGATAAACATTGTGTACACTTAGAAGTTTGAATATAAATCCGTGCACTAATAGACTCGGGAAATACGTATTTATACGTAAAATTTCGTGTTTACACTTACGAACTCGTGTATACACGTATTTACTTCTGTTTGCACGTAGAGATACAAAATTCCTGTAGACACGAATATACTCAGGTTAACACGTACAGCTCCGTATATACACGTACACACTCGTATATACACGTACTTACTCGTATATACATGTACTTACTCGTATATACACGTACTAACTTGTGTATGCACGCATAAATATGTATTTTAACCAAAAACACAAATGTACCTCTCTACTCGAGTATACTCGGGTTAAACACGTATCTATACGCATATTCTTGTGTGTGCACGTACATACTCGTATATACTTGTATTTTCTCATGTATGCACGCATAAAAATGTATATGCAATCTTAAATACAAATGTACCTCTACACACGAGTATACTCGGTGTAACATTTATCTATACGCATATTCTCGTGTAAATACAACGATCTCTACACACGAGTATACTCCGTGTAACATTTATCTATACGCATATACTCGTGTGAATACGTGCATACTCGTATTCTCTTATATGCACTCATAAATATGTATATGCAAAGCAAATTTCTCTGTACACGAGTATATTCGGGTTAACAAGTATCTATAGACATATTCTCTCGTGTGTTCACGTACATACTCGTTTTTACACGCATTTATATATGTATAAATGCACAAATACGCATATACACATAGAAATACAAAGGTACCATTGTACACGAGTATACTCGGGCTAAAAAAAAGAACCTAGAAATCTATTCTCGCTTAAACACGAACTTACTCGAATATACACGTATTTTCTCGTATATGCATGCATAAATATGTATACATACGTTTAAATACAAATTTACCTCTGTTCACGGGTATACTCGGATTAACACGTATCCATACGTATATTCCTTTGTGTACACGTATATACTCGTGTATACATGTATACACGTATATACTCGTGTATGCACAGATAAATTTGTACATACACTTAGAAATTAAACATATCTCCGTGCACGAATATACTCGGGTATGTATATACGATACAAATATGTATCGTATATACACATATTTACTTGTGTTCACACGTACTTGTAGGTATATGCACGTAGAAATACAAAATTCCTGTATACACGAATATTGTCGAGTCAACACGTATATACACGTATATGCACAAAAATACTCGTATATACACGTATTTACTCGTATATACACGTATAACTCGTGTATGCATACGTAAATATGTATTTTAACGTACAAGTACAAATGTACCTCTGTACACGAGTATACTCGGGTTAAACACGTATCTATACGCATATTCTCGTGCGCACATGAACATACTCGTATATACTTGTCTTTTCTCGTATATGCACGCATAAAAGTGCATGTACTAGATCAAATACGAATTCACCTCTGTGCACGAGTATACTCGGGTTAACACGTATCTATATGCATATTCTCGTGTGTACTCGAACATACTTGTATATACACGTACTTTCTCGTATATGCACGCTTAAATATGTATATAAACGTAGAAATACAAATGTACCTCTTTACACGAGTATACTCGGGGTAACACATATCTATACGCATATTCCCATGTGTACACGTATATACACGTATCTTCGCTTGTGTGCACGCATAAATGTGTATATACACAATTAAAAGCAAATTTACCTCTGTACACGAGTATACTCGGGGTAACACGTATCTATACGCATAAGGGTGTGTACACGTACATACTCGTATATACACGTATTTACTCGTTTATAAACGCATAAATATGCACATACACGTAGAAATACAAATGTGCCATGTTACACGAGTATACTCGGGTTAAACACGTATCTATAAGACTATTATCATGTGTGCACGTACTTACTCGTATATGCATGTATTTTCTTGTATATGCATGCATCGATATGTAAATACACGTTTAAATAGAAATTTACCTCTGTACACGAGTATACTCGGGGTAACACGTATGTATAAGTATATTCTCGTGTGTACATGAACATACTTGTATATACACGTACCTTCTCGTATATGCACGCTTAAATATGTATATAAACGTAGAAATACAAATGTACCTCTTTACACAAGTATACTCGGAGTAACACGTATCTATACGCATATTCTCATGTGTACACGTATATACACGTATCTTAGCTTGTGTGTACGCATAAATATGTATATACACAATTAAAAGCAAATTTACCTCTGTACACGAGTATACTCGGAGTAACACGTATCTATACGCATAATCGTGTGTACACGTACATATTCGTATATACACGTATTTACTCGCTTATAAACGCATAAATATGCACATACACGTAGAAATACAAATGTGCCATCTTACACGAGTATACTCGGGTTAAACACGTATCTATAAGCCTACTGTCGTGTGTGCGCGTACTTACTCGTATATACACGTATTTTCTCGTATATACCTGCATAAATATGTATATTCACATTTAAATAGAAATGTACATCTTTACACGAGTATATTCGGGGTAACACATATCTATAAGCATATACTCATGTGTGCACGAACATACTTGTATATACACGTACTTTCTCGTATACGCACGCTGGAATATGACGTAGAAATACAAATGTACCTTTTTACACGAGTATACTCGGGGTAACACCTATCTAGACGCATATTCTCATGTGTACACGCACATACTCTTATATACACGTACATTCTCGTATATACACGTATTTACTGGTGTATGCACACATAAATATGTATATTTACTTAAAATTTCAAATATACCTCCGTACACGAACATACGCGGGATAACACGTTTATATACGTATATACCCGCACGTAGTCGTATGTACACGCATTAACTCGTGTATGCTTGCATAAATATATATAACCCGTAGAAATACAAATGTGCCTCTGTTCATATGATATTTATATTTTACGAATTTAATCTGAATTAAAAAAGTAATCAAATCAATTTGATTACTTTTAATCTGATTACTTTTAGTCTGACTAAATTCAATCTGATTAATTTAATCTGAACTAAATCAATCTGAACTAAATTAGTTTTTTTGAGCAACTAACGAGTTAGTTTAAACTAACGTTAATCTTCGTCTGCAATTGAATTAAATTTTTAAAATATTAGTCTGAACTAAATGGGAGTCAGATTACTTTAGTCAACTAATCAATCAATTACAAATTTAGTTGATTTTTTTAGTTGATGCCCAACACTGTTGCGCGGGGTTGATCTGTATGCAATCCACGCGCTTCTAAAAATGACAGCCTTCCCTTGGGCGTGCATTTTAATGTGCAAAAAAGTCTTAGTGTTAAACAACATCACTTGCTTCACTTGTCTGTTGTCATTTTAGTTATTCTTACATTTTAAAAACTGCTGCTTTCACAACAAAATACTATGATCCGAATATACCTTCTGCCGAAAACAGCGAAATAGAATCATCGGATACCACGTGACGAGGGAGGAGTCAAGTAACTTCTCGTAGAAAACAGACAATATATATAAAAGTGGAGAAAATCGACAAAAAAAAATCATCAAATTTAAACTTCATTTTTTTAAATAAAAAGTCAAAATGATACAAAGGATCTGAGCATACCTAACCGTTTCTGTAATACTGATGAAGGCATGAGTTTTGTTGCAACTTTGACATTATCTCTGTTGCTGGCAATTTTTACAACATGAGACTCAACCTAAAATGAATTAATGTCTTTTTAAAATTTGAGTTGTAAAAATGAAACAAAAATAGTACAAACAATGTAGTAACAAGGATGGATCCAGAAATGTTTCAAGGAGGGGGTGATTATATATTTGACTTACCTCTTACTAAGTATCTGGTTCTACATGCTTGGGGGTGGGGTGGGGAGAGCTGCCACAGCATTTTCTTTAAAACAACAATAACATAGAGATTGTTGAGCTAAGGAGGTCTTCGAATCTCTTCCGTAAAAAGAGGTATTCTAAAATTTCGTTTCAGAACTTCAATTTCGTAGTAATTCGAGGGGAATTTTTTAAAAGCCCATTCCTTAACATCATCGAAATTTGTCTAAAATTGTGCTTTCTGGAACTTCAGTTTCAAAAAATTACTGGAGGAATGTTACTGAACCCATAACTTCCCCTAAAACTACCCAAGATATCAAAAACCACGCCTTTAACTTAATTTCTGCAAAATGTCCGGGGAGAGACCTACAGACTCCTTTTTGAAAATTAAATTCCGAGAGGTTTTCATTAAGGGGATTTAAATCCTATTCCTTTCCTTTACGTCATCAAAGATGGCCTACACTTGCATTTTAGGACCTTAATTTGGAAAAACTGCCGGTGCAAGGTCCTTCAAGGGAGGGGCATCGCCTCTTCCTTGTATCCATCTTTGTTTAGCAACAGCATGAACTACTATGGACATAAATTAACATTGCATTTATCAGCTTAGTTTTAAAAAAGTGAATTCATCTGGTTCTCTGCTTTTTCCAAATGGTTTTCTCTGGTAGATGACAGAGTGGTTAAGTGATTAGACATTGGTCTCTTAAGCCCAAATTGGCAGGTTAAAAACTGGCTCCAATCAGTGAATATTTAAGATGCAGAAAGTCAACAGGGTCTATGGTGCGTGATTAATAAGCAGTATATAAACAATCTCTCAAATGCTCATTTGGCTTCAAGTACTCTTGGCAAAATTAAGCTCCTAGTAAAGTTTCTCACTTCAAAATCAAATTATTTAGGTTTTATTGATCAATTTAATAATTTATACTATGCTATTCTTTTTGTCCTGTTCTACTTGAAATACCCACTATTTTTCTAATTCCAATTGAGGCAGTGAGAAGCAAAAGGATGTAAGTGACAAAATTAAAAATTTCGAGATAACCCATGCAAACGATAGGTGAACTTCTCCTCTGTCTTGCGGCAAGAGATAGTACTAGTAGCCCTGGTAGGTACTGCTGTACAGCATGATATAGAAAAAAAATTCAATGAAAGCCTACCTAGGAAGTTATCTTTAAATGTGTTTTACTAAAACTTGAAAATGTCCACTTACATCCCTGGGTCATTCCACGTCAAATCAACCCAAAAAATGAGATTTTGACACCCATAGTCTCAGATTTTGATGAAACTTGGCATAGTTGTTTCTATTATGGATGTAAGAAAGAATGTAATTTTTTTTTGCTGTATCTCGAACGGTTTAGATTTTATGGAGTGTCAAAGTTTTCTGAATTTTACGATTTTTCTCGATGGCGTGCGTGAAAACTAATTCGCATTTATGCAGAAAATAAATTATAACTTCCCTGTTTACCAACCAATATTGTTGAAAAAATTTTTTAATGAACCTGATTATCCAAGGATTACAGAAAAAATACAATTTCATCAATAATTATCAATAAAAAAATATAAAAAATTCCTAAAGTACAATTTATTAAGTTTTTTTGAGAAAGTTGGGAGCTATACTTAAAATGAGATATCTCCAAATGGGTAGTAAATAATCCCTCCATTTTTTTTAAATTTCTGATCTAAAAGATGTATTTTATCACATAAAAAAATAATTTAGGTGGTTTTTACACTCCTTCATTTCAACAAGGGGCACAAAACATTTTTTAAGATAGCTGCATGAAGAAAAAAAACATTAACACCAGCTTTGCTCTCAAAGGGTAAAAATCTGACTACTATTATGCAATTTTGTCTGGAGCATACCTTTATATTGAATATACAACTTATAAATGGTAAAAATTACATTTAAAAATTTTGATTACAAAATTAAATGCTGTAATGAAAATCGCAATCTTCAAAAACTTACCTCAAGGAACATGCATAATATTATACTCTTTTAATTGCAGATAGGGGAACTTGTATTTTCAAAAATTGAGTTGATTGTTTTCATAAAGTTTTGAGAAAATTGGTAAGTTCTTCCAGTTGTTGTTTTGGGGGGCTCCACAACTGCAAGGACATGAGTAATAGGGACTGCACAAATATCCTCCCTATTTGGCCAGAAAAATGATGGCGAAGGTGCATGAGGATGCATAAAATTTACAGTAACATCTTTTTCTTCTTCATTCACCTCATTCACCATGCCAAAATACCACAAATTGTCATATATACTTGCGATGAAGCACCCAGAATACAACTGTTCTATTTTCACAATTGAAGTTTGCTGTTTGTTGTAGAGATTGAAAGTGAGAGCTGGTTTTTCATCACTACTAATTCTTCTTGCTTCAATGTTTCCCAAATTATCCAATGGTCGAAAATTGTGGAACATTCTTGTTCCGGGAAGAGTTTCTACTGATTTAAATCGACTTTCTAAAGTCTGGCGAGTTAAATCGACTTCCTGTTTAGAAATTAATTGGAAGTGAATATTTTTGAAGCTAGTTTTGCAAAACTCAAAAAGATCATTTGTGGTTAATACTTCTTTGCCTAGCTCTTGTTGATAACTGTGTTTTCTGGCTCCACATTTGACAGTACCCCCTATTCCGTCACATTCCGTTTTTCCATGACTAGTTGCGTGGAATGACCACTGAGCTTTTAGTTGAAAGTCATTCTCGTGCATGCACAAATTTATAAAATTTAACTTGTTTTTGTACTGCCCAGCACATCCATCACTGAAGTAGTGAACAATCCTGATTTGAGGGTGTTTCTCTTTAATGAATGCTATTACTATTTCCTGAATCTTATGCACCATAGCTACATCATGTTTTAGGTCATCAGATATTATGCAAAGTGATGAAATATTTTTTTCATTACTTGGACCTTTGCAATGGATGATAACAGGATGAATAGTACATGACTGTGAGGTCCAATGGTAACCTTGAGCTTCATCTTGTATTGTAAAACCATAATTTTCGCTAAAATCCATTGATATTACAGCAATGTATGATGAAACAGTTTCTTTTAAATTTTTGAAAAATGAAGTTTGCGATTTGGCTATGAATGCATGTGGAATCAATTTGTTCAATTTTTCAACCAATATATCAATGAATTCTGTCACTGAGCTTGAACATCTTATCATTTCAGTACGATCTGTAGTAACCCACTGGCTGTACTCAACAAGTTCTTCATTTTCATAATTTTCGAATTTAGACTCTAAAAACTGGATTAGGTTGGTTTTTGATGGGCAGTCATCACAATGTCGCAGCATGCATTCTCTTTTTGTGTCCTGGCAAACAATGAAGGACATAAGTTTTTTATAATCTTCTACCACTCCCGCCCCCTTAATTAGCAAAATTACATTTTGGTGAATTGTGCATACACACACTAAGTGTGTGCCACTAGCACCAGCCAAAACACACCACTTTGGTCTTAATGAACAGAACTTGGACAAACCTATCTTCATATTTGGGTATTCTATTTTAAATTTTAAATACAGTTCCCTGAGGTTACACAAAATTAAGCGTTTTCTTTCGTAAACGTTTTTTCGAACACTCACAACATCCTTCATTCCAGGCAGAATTCTAGAATGTTCGCTACTTTGATAAAACTGTTCTACTAATTGAATAGTTTCAGAACTTAACATTTTCCCCTGTCTTGGCTCCGGTTCTGTTAAAAAACCTTTATCTTTAAACAGTTTTTGTGCTTTGCGAACTGTGTAATCAGAAGCATTGAAAGTCTGTATTATTTTCCTTTTTGGCCACATCAATGCAGCTGGAATTGTCAACATTTGAATTTGTTTTTTTTTTTTTTTGGAGCATTGCTTAAGTCTTTCTTAATAATGGAAATAAGTTGATCTAGATCTTTGGATTTTTGAATAATATCTTTTTCTGGGACATCTTTTTCTTCTGGCAAATTAACTTCAAGAATATTTTGAATTTTTTCTTTTACAGTTTCATGCACTCTCTGTAGCTCTTCTTTGCCATAAGATGGTTTGCTGTGTTCTCCAAGTGCATGTAATTTCACTGGGGAGCATCCAATATCATGCAAAGAAGAATTCAGTTCCTCGATTTGTCTTTTTTTTTGTAATTTTTTTAACTCATTAAGATTCAATCCATCATCTTCTTCTTCTGAGGAATTTCTGCTTTCACTGGTTTTTTCAATATCGTCAGAAAATTCATTCAATTGAGAAAACTTGTTCCTACAATTCGCACAAAGCTTCTGTCCTGGTTTCACTTGAAATCCTTTTGCTGAAATAGTCCTACTTAGTTCTAAAGTTACAATGCGAAGTCCTTTCTGAATTGAAGATTTGTGTCTTTCAAAAGGATCACAACAACACTTTTGTAAAAATTCATACTTTTGCAAATACACACATTGATGATGAAGACAAATAGTTTTTAACTCATTGCTTGCACCTGTTCTTAATTTCAATAAAGTTAACTCAGATTCAGAGAGGTTTTTAGTACTCTTTGTGTCTTTTTTCTTGACAAAACTCAACAAATGACAATCACTATGCGTAACTTCTCCAACGCTACATGTCTAAATTTTTAGTTTACAGCCATGCAAAATCAAAATTTTACTAGCAATTTTTTTTTTAAACGACAATATTAGAACAAAAACTATTCATTACTAATTACAACTAAACAGGGGTCTGGCCAGAGGATATTTGGGTCCGTTAACGGACCCTTCACAAAAATCCGATCAACCAAAACGGACCTTTCACAAAATCCCGATCAAACAAAACGGAACCTTCACAAAATTCTGATAAACAAGATCGGATCTTTCACAAATTGTGTATTGAAAGAGCAAATCTGAAAGCCGATAATTTTTGGAACCTTTTTTTAAGTCAAATTAGAGGGATCAGCTTATACATAATCGGCTAATTTTGGAGAAAAAAAAAAAAAAAAATCGGCACTCTTGCGATGCTCCTGCAAGCGATAAATAATTGCTACTGCCAAATAAATATAATGGTTTTTTTTTATCACAGCTAATTAGCAGCGGTGTTGTTGTAAACTTTTCTGAAAAGGCATTGGTTAGCACTTTTCTCCCCGCTCATGATTTAATAAACAATAATATATATCTGCGAAACGAACTTAGAACTGCAAAGGGATTGTAAGGGTGGGGAAAAAATATGATCGCTTCAGATAGGGTTACCAACTTCAAAATTCTGACCACTTAGCGTCTGGCGTTGAACCTTTAATGACTAGATTAGAAAATATTCTCATCATTTTACCAGCTTGTCAATATTTGCGTTTTTACGGTGCGATGTTTTAATTGTTATTTTGGGAGAAAATTATATGGGTTTTGATTTTTCGATGCTAACAAGGATGATTAACTTTAAATACCGTTTTTTTTTCTTTAGATGGCTACATTTTGAAAAATGCAATCTTTCAACATCCGATATGAGAATCATATTTTGTTCTTTTTTCAAGCTAACTTCGCTTTATTGGAATGCAAATAAAAGAAAAGTCTCTTTCTTTCTGTTAGAACTCTCATTTCAAGTTTTTAAAGCAAAATTCCATTTTCTGTAACGAGTCAAAAATTAAAATGCTGAATAGATGGTTTAATTTTTTTTTTCCTACTGTGTCTACAGATATTAATGAAATGTTTATCATAGGACTTTAAAATGCAATTTTAAAATAATTTTATCAAAAATATTTCTTTTACAAGCCGTTTTTATACTTTTGATGCTTTCACTTTAAGAATTGCGATCTCTTTGCATCCGCTATGGGAATCCGATTTTTCGAATTTTTGATGATTATTACGCTTTGTTAAGAGGTAAACAATCAAAATATCTTTTTATTTTTGTTAAAATCACGGAATTTACAAGTTTTAAACGAAATTCTGTGCTTTTTAAGAGTGTCTTGGGTCAAAAAGTTAAATGCTGAACCCTATTCTGAATTTTATTTTATTTATTTTTTTTGTTACAATTATTTTAAATACTGTACAGAAATATTTCTAGTATAATTTAACATAATGTGAAATGGTAGATAAATATTGATACTTGAGAGAGCGTTGCCCCCCCCCCCCCCCCCCCCCCGCCAAATATCAGAAAAACACTCCAGAATGATTTTCTCGACATAGAAGAAGAAAACATTCAACTTTAAGTTTAATTGATGCAGTTTGTGCCATCTCTAAATTCTAAAATTTCGTTATAACAATTTTTTTTTTTTGGCGAAATTATTTGATTTTTCACAAAATTAATTCATTTTTTCACAAAATTATTTGATTTTTCACAAAAAACGGACCTTGTGAAAAATCCTGGACAGACCCCTGCTAAAAATACTGTAATTGGAAATAAGAATCAGTTAAAGTATTAAACTCAATCATATGTGTTACTCAAGCAACAGCTTTTGAATGACTGACTGGTTAAGGTTTGTAGTTCTGTTTCTATGATGATTTCATGTGTGGGAAACCCTAAGTGCAACTGCACAATCTCCAATCATATAATATGTGGTATGAACTTGTATATTTTACACAAGTCAAGGCCATATGTTCTGTTTCAAAAAGACCTAACTTTTTCAGACAAGTTTCATGTATGAGCTCTCAAGGGAGGGGAGGGGCTCAATGAGCCTCTCAAGAGAGAGGCTCATTGGGCCTCTCAAGGGGTTTGTGCAGCTACTTTGTTTATTTTCATTCATCACTTGGAAGTGTAGGAGGAAGGGAGGGGGAGCTCTTATTTATTACTTGATGAATAAAGATGAATGACAGTGGATTATCCTGGTTGATCACTTTTTTTTTTCTTTCTTTCTGTTTTTTTTTTTTTTTTTTTTTTTTTGGCTTAACATTTTGGTTTTGAAGTTCCCAGAGAAGTTAGTTGAAACAATTTCTATCTTTAAAGATTAAAAAAATGATGAAGGAAGGGAAAAATTACAAAGGTGATTTTTAAATGTGATAAAATGAATTTTTAAGATCATAAATAGAAGAAAAAAAGGGGGGGGGATATTGTCAGCTCAATTTTTGAAAGTATTAGTTCACTTATCTGCAGTTAAAAGATTTTTTAACATTATGTATGTTCCTTGAGGTAAGTTAATGATTTTCATTGCAATAAACATGTTCATCGGATGTTCATCATTGCACCTAATTTTTGTAATCACAAATTTTAAATGTAATTTTTACCATTTATGTGTTGTATATTCAATCTAATTTTTCATCCAGACAAAATTGCATAATAGTAGTCAGATTTTTACCCTTTGAGAGCAAGGCTGGTGTTAATGTTTTTTTTCTTCATGCAGCTATCTTAAAAAATGTTTTCTGCCCCTTGTTGAAATGAAGGAGTGTAAAAACCACCTAAATTATTTTTTTATGTGATAAAATACATCTTTTAGATCAGAAATAAAAAAAATGGAGGGATTATTTACTACCGATTTGGAGATATCTCATTTTAAGTATAGCTCAAAACTTTCTCAAAAAAACTTAATAAATTGTACTTTAGGAATTTTTTATATTTTTTTATTAATAATTATTGATGATATTGTATTTTTTCTGTAATCCTTGCATAATCAGGTTTATTAAAAAAAAATCAACAATATTCGTTGGTAAATAGGGAAGTTATAATTTATTTTCTGCATAAATGCAAATTAGTTTTCACGCGCGCCATCGGCAAAAATCGTAAAATTCAGAAAACTTTGACATTCCATAAAATCTAAACCGTTTGAGATATAGCAAAAAAATTTTGCATTCTCTCATAACTTTATAAAAGGAACAATTGTGCCAAATTTCACCAAAATCTGAGACTATGGGTGTCATGACTGGGTTGAAGTGACATGGATTGACCACCCTTTGCTTCTCACTGTCTCAATTGTTAAAACTTATTTAAGAAGATCTTTGTAGCTTGTTGTTGCAGATAAATATCTGTTATTATAATAAATTACTATCAACGCTAATCAGTAATACATAAATGAAAAATGCACTTACTGCTGAGGAATCATTCAGAAGGCTTGAACATTCAGAATTGGTGTTCTGCCCAACATTTTCAACAGCTTTTTCTTCATTTTCTTCGTGGTCAGTTTTGTCTGAAGTATCTGTACACGTGGCAGAAGCTTTTCCAGCACCAATTAAAGTTGTTTTGGAATCACTATCAATGCCACTGTCTTCCATATTTATTATTTTACATTGATAAGAAAAATTACCTATAATAAATAATAATACATTTCATACAGTGATTCAATGTTTAAAAAATAAACAGTTCACATTACAACAATAAACATATATTTTGCGAGAACTGACTTTAAAGAATTTCTAGGACTCTTCAGGCAAAAAATCAATGATATAGTATATGAATGACATGAACTCCAAATTAAACTAAGTTTGATACTATTATTTTATTTATCTATAGGAATTACACTTTTGAAAAAACATAAAACATGAAATTTAAATCATATTTAATACCTATAAATCAACATTTTAAAATTAAAAACATAATAAAATCCACATAGCTACTTTACTGTTAATAAAGCATACCTATAATTTTTTGGCAGTACGATTTTTATTAGTTTTGCAGGGGAAAAACCTGTTAGTGCTTCAGTTCTTCAAGTTTTAGAACACCAATCACTTCATGTCCAAGAAAAAATTCCAAAGTCTTTCCAGATGTTTTTACACATCATCACAATTTACCTGGACCTTAAACGCCTTGTAAAAAAAATTAATAGAGTTCAAGGACAAGGTTCACATTCACTTTGATAAATGAGAGCAGAGTGTGGGAAAAAAAAGTCTTTCCAATTCACAAATAGTCTGCAGACCTCCTCAAAAATTTGCTACATGCGTTGTATTGTTTCTGCTACTGGGTCAACAACTTCAAAATGAGTTTGCAATCATGATAAATAAATTAAAATTGCTAAAAATAAAAAAGTTTCCTTTAACAGAAAACTACCAAATTTGTTTACGAACAAAAATAAAATAAAGGAACAAATATATGTTTCAATCAGATATTAGTAACAAGAGGAAAGTGGTATTAATTTATAGCTTTTTTATATTAATTCATAGGTACAAAAATAAAAGAGAAAATAATGGTAATAAATGTACTCTTAGTAAATAATACAATATGATACTTTTCTGTTAAAGGTACTCACTCTGTATATTTCTTATTCTTGGCAATTTTGGTTTTTTTATAGCTATTGCAAACTAAAAATTTCATAGTTGGCGTCTTTCAACAAATTCTAGGTTCGCCATACACTTGAAGTCATTGCCAATTGCTTCAAGCAATTTCTTTATTGCAGCCAATGTAGAAACAATCAAGTGATGTACCTTCAACAGGGAAAGTGTCAATACCATAAATAAACAAAATGTATGGCACTATATAGTGTATGAAAATTAACAATATCATAAAAAAATTTTAAATAAAAAAAAATCGTGTTTGCACAAAAATGATTCATCATACTTTATCTGGTAATGAAATATATGTTTATATCCTTCTGAAACTTTTGTTTAATGATACACTACTAATTCGTTTTCTAATTAATTTTCAGACCATTCCGCAAAACAAAGATATATTTCATCTTGTCAAAATTATTCGTAATTCCAAAATATCGTAAAATACCGGTATTCGGCATACCGGTTTGGAATCACTAATTGGGAGGGTTCTAGTTTGGGAGTCTTTAATTTTTAATCTTGTGAAGTATTCTTTTAGGTTTTTCAATAGAGATCTACAGTGTGGATCTCCATTGTACACTGTACCTAGAGATTTACTGAATATATCCACAGTATGTTCTGTGTCCCCCAAGAGGGCCATATGGCCTGTTGAGAAAATTGCTACAAACGAAATATTTAGAGATCTAACTCCCTTCAGATACGAAAATACGAGACCGGAAACACTAAACTAAACAAAAAAGGAATTGGTTTTCACAAAAGTTGTAAAATAATTACCAAATTAATGATACAAATAGCAAACCTCTAAAAAATTTTGTTTTTGTTTACGTTTAGGTGTTGCCACCTTCATACACCTTAGACTGGATACGGAAACGAACTCGGAGTGGATGGAGAGCCTGGAGGAGTAGTTTTCTCTTTGTGGTTGTACGCTCATGGACTGATTCAAGTCCCTCAAGGACTGATAACTAGAAAGACAAGAAAAAAGTAACATTTTATTAATTCCTTGTTTTTAGGATAGAATATTCCACTTTGTGATGCTGGGTTATTGGTTTTATCTCTTTTAGCCACCATTAGACAGAAACAGGAGCGCCTCCTGTAAAGGGGCGCTGGGGATGTCCCTGTGGCCTCCCAAAAGTTTTCCTTATTCAGCAAATTTTATTAGCTGACGGTTCGACAAATGTTGAGACATAATTGTAATACTGTAATTTTTATATGCTTTAATGTCCCTTTTTATTTGATGCCCTTATGTGTGCTTTTATCATTCGGAAAATTTTGCGACGGTCCCATGTTTTTAATGAGCACCAAAAAGGCCGAAATTTAATCAGAACCATAACCAAGGTCTTATTTACCTTCGGGCTAAAATGCCCCAAAAACCCAAAAATGCATTGTGCCCTAAACTAGGTAAATTTTCCCATAGTGTGGTAATTCGAGCAAGGTTTTTTTTTTTTTTTTTGAGCAATCACGATTGCTATTATTGCTTTCATTTGACTGTTTTTGATGTCCTATCACTTTATTTTCCCACCGCCACCCTCCGCACCATCACCGTCTACCGGCTCCTCACGATGCTGCTCCTTATAGCGAAAGCCGTCTCCGGGTTGCTTCCATGTCCTACACACACGCGCATACGTACACAACTGCACACAAACACACAAACATACACACACGCATACATACAGACATCTACACATACACACACGCATACATACAGACATCTACACATACACACACAAAAAAACATACACACACGTACACATATCCCCCAACCCACACACACATTCATACACACAACTACCCACACACTTATTCCAGCACAGACACAAACACACATGCCTACACACACATACACATACCCCTGGTATACGCCCAAAATGTCGCCGGTTCAAAATGTCGCCGAACCAAAATGTCGCCAAACCAAAATGTCGCCAAACCAAAATGTCGCCGGCCCAAAATGTCGCCGGTCCAAAATATCGCCGGTCCAAAATGTCGCCGGTCCACAATGTCGCCGGCCCAAAATGTCGCCGGTCCAAAATGTCGCCGGCCCAAAATTCGCTAGTTCAATTGGTACGAAAAATTTAAATGTACGTCGATGCTTTTCAGCATAAAAGTTACGAAAGAATATTAATTGCCTTTCAAAGTAAGTTCCTTCAAAAATTCCAAACGTTTTCTCCTGTCTTAATTCGTAAACATCAGATTAATTCCAGAAAATTAATAGTTTTCAGAAAAACATACGTTTTTCTGTATACTATTACAAACGTAAACATGCGAAAGGCTGCTGCAACGGAATTCTCTTTCTTGTTTAATCTGATTAATAATAATACTCAAGATGTAACGCAAAGGATCTAGATGTAACGCAAGGATTCAGACAAAAAATTGGTATGTAAGTAAAGCTAAACTGTTCTAAACGCGAATGAAAGAATAGTGAGGCGCAATGTGAATATGGCAAGAGAATAGGCGGTTTGTATTTTTTGGCGTAATGAAGTAAAAACAAATAACTCCTTCACTCTAGCATATTATTACGGTAGCGACAGGTCAGCCATTTAGGGGATCAGGCGGAATGGCCCCCGACTTTGAATTTTTTTTTCATATACAAGTGGGAGTGGTTTTTATAGCAATCCTATGAAATTTGCATTGGTTATACATACGCCCGTTATCCTCCCTCTCCCCTTTCACTGGAAAAATTCGAAATCACAGGCCAGGGTGGAAATAAAGTAGAAAAGTATCTTAATGAAATTTAATTTTCTCATAGATTTATTAACATCACCCTAAGAACTGTAAAAAAAAACAACTGTACGTTTTCAGTAAGATATACGTTGGTTAAAGTAAGATCAAAACTGTTCTGAGACTTTTCTGTTAAACTGAAGAAGTTTAACAAGACTGCTCGAGACCTTCCTCTGAGAGGACATTTGTATGTCCTTTGCGACCGGGATTTAGGGACAGCAAAACAAATGTTTAACAGAGATGACAGATTATTGCCGTGGGAACTCCCATCTCTTATGAGTAAAATTCTGAAATTACGTTGAAATGTTCACCGTCAAATCTTTTGAAATCAATGAAACCCATAACTGCTAAAACAGGTGTCTTTCACTCAGATTTTTGAAAAACTACTCTACTCGATGACAAATATTTTCTATTCTCAACATTCATGAAATTTATATATTCGATAGAACATCAAGGGACAATTTCAGAACAGCTATTTTATTGAAGGTTTTCAAGAGGATACTTTCATGCTTGCGAAGTAGCGCTTTTCAGCTGAATCACATTTTCCAATTTTAAATAGAAAAGAAAAAATTTCATAATGTATGGTGAAATAACTGATATCAATGAGTTTATTCAGATCAATTTTGACCTAGACTTATTTTTAAAATGAGTTTCAAAAAGTAATAGTTCCAGCTCAATATAGTTTGGTAATTCAGAAAGAAAAGAATATTGATAATAATAATAATAAACAAATAAGTTTTTCTCTCTCAGAAAAAATTGCTGTTTTAATTAGTGAATTTTTACTACGCAAATTGTATAAGAATGCAAACTCAGTTTTTATTTAACACCCACGCTAGTCAAAGTGCTACAAAAATGAGAGGAATACACGGCTATAATTTAGATTTTATTGATATCTTGCTCAACTTCTCATATTTAAATTCAGTATATTTTTCATTGTTTATTTAATTACACTGACTAACGTAAACGATTACGAAACTCAACTTAGAACGAAAATAAGGCTTGTTTTTGTTTAATTTCACTTGTATGCTACATTTTTGTATGAATCCTCGCATTACTTCATGAGATATAGCAGTCACATAAAACGATAAAAATTATTCGGTGAGCCATCCTTTTGGGATGACTGAAGCCAAAAATAAATGAGCAACTCGCCCTTTAAGATATACCTGTAGACCAATTTTTGTGTTAACCCTTGTACAGTAGACCCTCGTTTTACGCGGGGGTTATGTTCCACGGAAATGCTGCGCAAATCGAAACCGCGTAGAGACCTAATATTAGTGTCAAAATAGGGATTAGGTTCCGTAGATAAAAAAATACTTCATTCTAGTGATGACTAATAATAAGTTTAATGTGTACTTATATCGATTTTTATGCACTATGCATAAAGAAAACAAACTAATTTCGTGTTCTGTTTATGAAGAAGAGCTGGCTATGATAGAGTCTTTTGGTAGTCATTAAGAATTTTTCTCTAATTCTTTGCGGAGCATTAACGCATCCATGATCACTTGCGTCATTTCCTTGATAGAATCTTCCTTCACTAACAAATCAGAAAGATCATTTCTATTGTCTACGAATGGTTCAAAATTTTCAATGTGAGCGTTTTTGGTTGTCGGAGTCGGTATCTTCGGTGGTTTTGACCTCCTTTGTCACTCCTAAAAGCTCTTCTTCCAGTGAGTTCTAAACTGTGTGAGTTTAATCACTTTACTTCTGATGGAAAAAGCTCTGGAACCAATCGCATAAAATGTCTCCAAGGACCCAAGTTCGATTATTAGCACGCCAAAATGCAGTTAGTTTCGTGTAATCTTTAGGAGCTTGGGTTTTGAAAGAGAGGAAAATGTTACCCGTTTGCATTGCCGCATCTGCGTAAAACCGAAACTCATCTGCGTAAATTAAAATAAAGGTGTCAAATCTTCAACCGCGTATAATCAAAACCGCGTAAAATAAACCCGCTTAAAACGAGGGTCTACTGTATTACTTTTTGAGATATATCAGTCACAGATAATAAAAAAGAAAGGAAAAAAACATTTGATTGCTCCACCCTCTGGTGTTATTGGCCCCAAAATCTGTCCCCCTGCTGCTTCCTAACATTTTATTTGATTCCGTTCATCATTTTTTGAGCAATGACCGTGACGCATATCGATGAAAACGTTCTGTTACTCCACTATCTTGAACGAATTGACACAAAAAACACGCAGCCCTAAATCATATATGGGTACTTGCGGGTATCGTTCGAATTCTTACTACAGGTGTTGACGTAGAATGGCCCCAAAAAATCGATCACATACAAACGCACACTATTCTTGAAGAAAAGTTTAAAATAATTTAGCGAACGTCAGAACTGAACGCCGTCAGAACGTTTTACAGTTGGTGGATAGCGAGTCACAAGAAATAAGATAATGCTTGTATTAAGAAATAAGATAACGTAACGCTTGTATTCTATTTGTTTGCTGAAAAACAGCCGAGAGTTGCGAATCAAAATGGAATAATCTTTTTAGAATTTATGAAGAAACTCAGTCCAGTCCCATTTTTAACGGAGACATTCATTAAAGGCAGTAATCATTTGTTCTGCAAATTTTGTGTTAAACAGCATTTTTGTACATTTTCATTTTTCTTACCAACTGAATGAGTGAATTTTGGATCTACGACATTTTGGCCCGGCGACATTTTGGACCGGCGACATTTTGGACCGGCGACATTTTGGACTGGCGACATTTTGGTCCGGCGACATTGTGCACCGGCGACATTTTGGACTGGTGACATTTTGGACCGGCGACATTTTGGATCGGCGACATTATGGTCCGGCGACATTTTGGCCGCGACATTTTGTCCCGCGACATTTTGACCCCAAACCCATACCCCTACACACAAACACACACGCCAACGTACACACACTCGTGATTGCGAAAAACATAATTTGAATTCAAGATGTCAAAATTCAAATTATTATTTTTTTTTAATTAAATAAATACAATAAGACTACACGAAAGTAAAAAGCAAAATTTTAATGATATGAATTCAGAATTAAAACAAACATCGTAGAAGCGAAGCGAGCGTGTACGATCTTTTTGTTTTTTGTGTGATTTTTTTTTTTTTTTTTTTTTTTTCAGCGGTCTGAAAATTTCACACAAATTGAGAGCTCACAATTTTTATGAGGTCCCTATCTACCGCTCAAAAACAGTTTTGAGAGTATTTACAAAAATTGCAATCACAAAAACGGATTCTTTACAAAAAAAAAAAAAATGTCATTGTAAAAAAAAAAACATTTTTCTAACAAAGTAAGAAAATTCAGCAATTTCAGGTCGTAACCATGTTTGTCACATACGATTTTCCTCCTTCTCAAAACGTTTTTCTTCTAAAATCACGGCTAAACGTAACGGGGAGGTTTGTTTTCGGAAAGTAGGGGGTCGATTTAGACCTTAATGAATTCAAACTTCTGGTTTTGGAGGAGAGTCAAAAGTTATTTTGGGGCATAATAGTGTGTTCGCAGGGGCGGATACAGAACTAATTTACTGGAGTACTGGAGGGGCCCGGAAATTGCATAGCGTCCCTCCCCCATACAATAGTTCATACCAAGATTTTCCTGACTTTATTTTTAATTTTTTTTAGGATCACACTAAAACAAATATTATGCCCTAATATGCTTTGAATGTGGACGTAAAATATCTTTAACATTTCAAGCAAATGAAATTCAAAATCCAATATAATACCATAGTGATGTCATAATAGGAACCGTTTTAATTAGGAATGTCATATTGACTAGAACTAGGATGCATAGTAGTTAAGTAAACCCATAACTCGTTTGAGTTTTTATAAATTAATTTATATTTTAATTATAAATAGTATGTAAGATAATCATAGCTTCATAACACATAAGTTTTATAGAAGAATTCAGCAACAATTTCTTCAGTGGCTGATTTGATTTTAAAATCATGACACAGTTACGATATCATTTTGATGCCGTTTCCATTTATGTCATGGTTTTGCAAAGAAACTATAATGTGATTTCTTTCATTTTGCATTTTTATAATCTGAAAACGAAATCTATTATTTCGCTAATAGCTTCCTGGATCGGAATAACTCTTTCAGACACGTCTGCACATTTTTTAAAGTGCTAATTATTGTTTCTATCAAAGAATTAATGGACAAACCGTGATATTACGTTCACTTTAATTCGAAACCAGTGAGTTAAAAGTATTTTGCAACTCTGCCTTCTGGTTCCAGTGAAACTTCTTTAGCAAACAAAAATGCTTTTATTCAAAATATGCCGTGTTTGTTTTGTCCTTTTAAATAACAAAAAGTTTTTTTCGAGAAGTCAATTAAAAATAATATATGAAATAATTGACTTAATTAATCCTTTGGGAGGGGGAGACAGCTCCTCCCAAATCCGCTACTGGGTGTTTAGGACAATTTGTTTGTTGTTGGGAGGGGGGGGGGGACCTAGAATTCTTGATGTTTTGTATGTTAAAAAGTTTAACGTTCATAGTGTTCAAGATTTCCCATAATAATGTTCATTTTTGTTTGAAATACAAAGAGAAAATACGCTGGAGCAAATTTATGAGGGTTATTATAAATTTTCAATGAGTAAAATTTATCAATGAAAACTTCTTGATCTTAATCCCCATCAAATACTAGTATTGATATCGTATTAATGAGTGAAAAAATAGAAGATTGACATTTTCTTAGCTAAACCTCACCTAACTTTACAGCAAGGAGGCAGTTGAATTTTCAACTTAGCTACGTATCAGGTTTGACCACGCTTGAAGGTGATGGGAGGTTTTACCTACATTCTAAAACAACTACAAATTTAGAGATTTAGCCAAAGAAATCTCAGAACGTTTTCGGTTGAAAGTTAATCTCAAGTTTCATTTTAGATTTTTAATTTCATAATAATTCCGGGGGAATTTTCCGAAATCCCCCCCCCCCTCATTTAACATCATTGAAGTTTGTATAAAATTGTGCTTTTTGTGACTTCACTAAACGAAAGCCACTGAACCCTTTATTTTCCCTAACGAACTGAGATATCTAAAATCATGTCTTTAAGACTTAAATTTTGCAAAACGTCTGATGGAAGGCGTATTTACATCGCCAAAGATAGTCTAAAATTGCCATTCTGAAAAGTTTCTAGGAGGGGGATTTGAATCCCATTTCTTTCCTTCACGTCATCAAAGATGGCGTACATTAGCGTTTCTGAGCTTCAATAAGGAAAAAATTGCAGGTACGGGATCCCTCAAGGGAGGGGTGATTGTCCCCATTCCCTTCTCGTGTATCTGTCCTTGCTTTATAACAAGTTGTCTTGAAGAACATTTCAAGAAAACCGTTTACATCACTTTCCTTGAGAATGCCATTTGTGATTTTGTGAAGTCATGATTCCCCACCCAAACAACAACACAAAGTAATAATATTAAAAAACAATTCGAATTGTGAAAAATAAAATAATGATTTTTGCAGTCACGAATTGTTGAAAGGATCAACCCTTTTTTCACTACAACTCTACTCGTTTTTTTTTTTTTTTCTACAAGTGACTCCTATTGTAATTATAATTGTGAAAAACATAGTAATCACAATTCAAATTGATGGCAGGGTAGCAATGCAGGATGATGCTTGCTGGATCCTGGGGGTTGTGCACTAGATGGGGCCTAGATGTTGTAGGCTAAACACACATTTGAGACATTCGGGTAGTTCAGGATAGCAAAAACCTTAACTGTCAGAAAAAGCAGGTCTTTGTCCAAATTTAAGGGAGGTGACGCACATAGACAAAAGTATCCAAAATTTCCATCCTTAGTATAGAAAATTTCACTGTTCTTCCATAAATGATTCATAAATAATTCTGAAAAAGAATAGAACATCAACTATGGTCAAGTGAAGATAATGGGCAATTTATGATTGCTCAAAGAAAAAGTCCAAATGAGTAGCAAACATTTTCACCATTACTTTGAGAGGCTCTATGATCGAAGCTGAATTTTATCTTTAAAACAAATCAGGAACGCAATACATAGTGAAAAGAAATTGTCTAGAACAGTACCTGAAATTTGCAATATCTATCAATTTCTATTTGCATAGCTACAGATTTTTTTTTATACATGTGAGTGTGGCATCCACTGTAAGAATTTTTTGCCAACCTGATGTCGGCTTAACACCAGAAAGATGATCAGGTAAGGACGATACAAGGGAGGGGCGATGGGGCTGATCACCCCCTCCCTTAAGGGTCCCTACATCGCCATTTTTCCGAATTTAGGTCTGAAAAAACAAAAAGGTAGCCTTTTTTTAATGACGTTAAGGAAAGGAATGGGGTTCGAATCTCTCTTCCCCCTAGACTTTTCAAAATTGAAGTTTCAGAGAGGCAATTTCAGATATTCTTTGGAGATGTTAGGAGGAGGAGTCTGGAGGCCTTCCCCAAGGCATTTTGCAAAATTTAAGTCTTAAAGATGCAATTGCAGGCATTAGAGGAAGGAATGTTTTCAGTAATTTTCCTCCAGTAATGTTTCAAAGCGCAATTTTAGGTGACCTTCGATGATGTTAGGGGTAATGGGTTTCAAAACACCCAGAATTATTACAACATTGAAGCACTAACATGTAATTTTAGAATACCTCTTTCAACGGAAAAGAAAAGGAATAGGTTCCTAGGATAAAATTCTATATTATACTTGTTTCAGAATTTAGAAAAAAATGATGTGGCAGCTTCCACCCCCCCCCCCCCTCCTCTGCAAACATTTGTAAATTAGATACATAGTAAGATACATTTAAAAGCAACAATTAATACAATGAAGCGCTCCTTCCTGAAAAAATTTCTGGATAGGGTCTGCATTCCATATGTTGTTGTTCAACCTGTGAGACAACCTGGGTCCAAAGGCATGAGTCCAGCACCATGCCATCACACTAGCCAGCGGACTTTTTTCTTTTCAGCCATGGTGCTTGTTCAATGGTTTTAGTTTGCTATGAGGACTCTTCTGGTCTGAAAGAAAAACTTAGAGCATATATGCTGTAAAATGTATGGGAAAAAGTTGCAAAATCATTTTTTTATGGAAATTAATTTTAAGGTCGCGAAAAATTACTGACCAGCAATCATTGGGTATTTAAAGAAAATATTGCTCGTAGTAAAGTAATAAAAATCAAAAGTGATAAAAATTTCTGATATTCAAAAGTCCTTAATTTCTCTGTTCTGTGTATATTGTACTGAACGAAATCTACCAAAGAAAACCAAAACACATTTTTAAAACATTTTATTTGCTAAACATTAAAACTTCAACATTTGGCATGGGAAACTTGTTTTGAAAATAAATAGTTTAAAAAATTTAACACTTTCTAAAACAATGGTCGAAACTATGAAAAAAGTACAGAAGGAAAACTAAAGGCTCAGACAACAAAATTAAGTAGTATTTTAATCAAGATTTCTTTTTCAATAATTTTTTCCACTAGAGAAGGAATAAAAACTGCAAATTTTGGGCAAGTCACAAAAAATGATTGTGCAAGAAAACTTCATCAGAAAGTTTAATACTGCAAAATGTGACATCTTTTAAATAAGAAACAAAAGTATGAATATGATTCTTTTACTAACAAAAGTTAAATAATAGGTCTTAAAAAACGAAAAAAAGAGGGGAATGAAATAATTAAGTTATAACTTTCAAAAGAAAAGCTAAAATTGAAGATGTAACTACTAACTCAGATTGAAAAATCTAAAGTAAATAAACTGCAGGAAATGTTCGGTAATTCAACTGAAAAACATACTTCAAAATATTAAGAAAGAATAACAATTAAAATGTTTGTTAAAAATATTGACAATGAAAAACAAGCAACATTTACAGCATTAATTGCACATCACATAATTTTTTTAAATAGAATTTAACATATGTACAATATTAACAATCTTTTTTATATACAATAAATAAATATTGCTTTCGTGGCAAAAGTAGCTAGAAGTCTATTAACCATTAAGAAACCAATTCTTTCTGGTGTCATAAGAAATTCAAGGGATATTTCAACAAACCTAAAGTCTTATTTTTTTTAAGTATAGGCTAACTCATTAACTTTACTTTTTATAGAAGGATTGAGGAAAATATCACTATGTTTAAAAAATTCAAGTCGTTACAACAAGTTTTAAAGCTTCATTGTACAAATTCTTCATTTCAGTCCTTGGTCTATTTTCAAAAAGGGCAGCTCTGTTTTGCATTTCACCTTTCTTAACCCAATGACAATACACTCTAAATGCACAGCCATCAATGACCTAAATAAGAAAATAAATAAATAAATGAACAACAGTTAGCTATTTATCCAACTTTTCACACAAAATTTGCAGTACATATATAGCCAACAGTATCGTTTGCTACAGACTGACAATCATTTCCTTCACAAATTAAGATACAATAAATATTTTCAGCAAAACTGAAAACTTATTTTTGTTTCTAATACAGTGAAACCTATGTAAGTTGACCACTTGCGGTGCACTACTTTAGTGGTCAACTTATAACAGGGTTCGTACTCAATTTCAGAAATAAAATGAAGGAGTTTTGAAGGAGTAAAATGAGATTTTGAAGGAGTACTAAGGTCACAAAGTGTCACACTTCACCTTACTCCTCCTATTGTCACATGTCATATTTTTTATGAACATATTGTTATAATAACTCTGTGATGTCACTTTCTGTCCCCTTCTCTTTTTCCCCTTGTCACAATTTCATGAACCTGTCTCCCCCTCAAGGCATGACATCACTTGTGGATGTGGATGACTCTTTTTACACTATCATAACTGCGATTAACTAAACATTTTTTTTTTCAACACAATCACTTAATATAGTACATCTACTTATGTATTTTTAAATCTTTAAATAATAATTAGGCAAGTTGACTTTTGCTGCTGAGAGTGTGGTTGAGGGAAAAGCAATCATCATAAAACTTGAAAAAATAGCCAAGCACCAGTAAGCATGTTTTACTTCACTTATAACATGTCTTAGTCATGTAATAATATTTTCACCTTCAATTTTTACGACTTTTATGATCAATTTGTAAATTACATCTTTATGAAAAAATAAATATACGAAATTACTACATTAAAATTGTCCTTATACCTTTGCCCTTGTGACGATGTTAAGTTGTCGATCGAAGTATTTTTAGTTACTGTCATAGAGGAAAAGTATGTAGTCTAATTAAAAAAAAAAGGAATTTTGAAGGAGTTAAAACCAAAATGAAGGAGTTTGAAGGGCCCTTCAAAAAAATTTCCTGAATGAAGGAGTATTGAAAGAGTTTTGAAGGAACCTACGAACCCTGTACAAGGGTGGTCAACTTTACAGGTTTTACTGTATTTTGCTTTTAGGGCCTTGTAAAAAAAATTAACATAGACTTCATGCTACAGTTAAAATTCATTCTTGGAATAAAATTTAAATGAAAATTCATTTCATTTAATGAGATTGTGCTTATGAGTAATTTTCCTCAAAAACTTCAATTAAAACTACAGAAGCATTTGCACGACATATTTTAATCCAGTGTACATATTCATCTTGATAAACATTGTATGTTACCTGAAAACTCCTTTCACAAAGCATTATTGAAACCAGGAACTGAAAAAGGTTGTACAGAATTAGATGTGAGCCATGAGATGAATGACACCCAATTGGTGGGTAAAGTTTAAAGAAAATCTATCTTTCAGATGTCTGGAAATTTTCCGACAGCAAGAATTTAGTGCTTTTAAATATTGTGATTGCATTTGACGTTCAAATGCCATACTAGCCTCAAATTATCAGTAAATCAACATCACAATTTTGTTTCGGTACCACACATCATTCTCTTGATATTTAATGGTGCTGCATTCATAGGAAATATCTAATGGATAATAGCAACTCCTTTGGTTCAGCAAACTAAAATTTCATTACATGTGGAATAGTACATCCAAAAGCATGCAATACCTTTAATAACTGTAACTCATCAAAATTACTTAATAAATAATAAAACATTAAACATTATTTTCCCTTATTTCCTCTGTAAAGTGTAAACAGAGAACTAATTGTACACCACTATAATTTTTTCAGAGAAAGAATTTATAACACAGCAGGTATTTTTTGAGAGTTCTTTGAAAAACACTTAAGATTTTTTTTTTATACATACAAACATCTGTGTTTCATTTTTATTTAAACTTTTTCATGTAACGCATTTCAAAATTTGCAAATGACCAGGGCATATAATCTTAAGAAGAAATAAGGATAGCTTACTTTTCTAAGAGTTTTGACCCGATAAGGATCCATTTGAGCTATATCAATGGATAGTGGTTCAGGAGTATATTTAAGTCTTTTTAATCTAATCACAGCTCGAACACATAAAATTCCAAACTAAAAATCAAACGTAAATTAGAAAAATGTTTACAAATGAGGCAGTGAGAAGCAAAGGGACATAAGTGGACATTTTCAAGTTGTGAGTAATAAAGATAACGTATTAGGTAGGCTAACACTGAAATTTTTTTTAAAATAATGCTGTACAACAGCACCTACCTTGGCTACTAGTACTATATCTTTCCCAAGACAGAGGAGGGGTTCACATACCGTTTGTACTGGTTATCTCCAAATTATTAATTTTACCACTTACATCCCTTTGCTTCTCACTGCCTCAAATGAGCACAATATCATAAAATAACACAAATATTTAGAACTTCCACACTAAGCAAAGCATTCTACATTTCTTTTTTCAAAGAAAAAGTAAATAAATGTATTTTTGAAAATTCATATTTAAGGAAAAAAAAAAAACAGTATGAGACCCCAAATCCGAAACTCTCAAGAAAACAACCTTTCCAAATTTTAGATCCAGACTCGAAAATATCGAAAACTATCTTCATTTTTCTGAGTTTTGCTTAATCTTTGAGGCAAAAGTTTTTATTTCTTTATCAATCTCAATTAAAGCATACTTTGGCATGCTAAAAAAAAATGGCAAGAGAAAATTTGCATTGTCGTATGATCCTCGAATACTACTTTACAATATTCTGATTGATACAATTTAAAAAAATCATACTTGTACTAAAAATAGCTTTGTATTAATGCTCAACACGTTTTGCATTGTGTGCTAATGCAAAAATAAAAAGATAAATCATAAACCAAAAGCAGGTGCTATGGAGTTTGCTACGCAATTACAGTAAAACCCTCAATATTACACATGACATCAATGAAACGTAAAAAAGGAGATACAAATATCAAGTTTTCAACAAGTAACAGGCGATTGTTAACAATTTTAAACATAAAAAAAGAGAGATAATATGGGAAATAAAGAATTATAAATTTGAAAAAGAGAAAACTATTCAGCAAAAATCTTCTTGGATTCTGAAATTGGGATCCCATGCTGTACGTTAAATTCACAAATAGCAGTCAGAAAATGCAGTGTTAGGTGAGCATAATGGGTGAGGGGCTATCTATAAATGATGTCGCACTTTTTCTTCACCTGTTCTGACCTCAGAGTGAAGATGGGTAGAGAGAGTATGTGGCAACATTTTCTCACGCCAGCACAAAAGTGATTTTCACCTCATGACAAGCACCCACCGCAGAGAAGCGTAGCATGTGTTTCTACGAGGGAAAGTTGTTTTAAAAGAAAATGGTCTCTTATTGCAGGGTTGGCAAAAACCCGGGGTTTTTTAAAAAAGCCCATGGACCCAGGGTTTTTTTAAATAAAACTCAACTAAAGCTGGGCTTTTAAAAATAAATGTGGGTTTTTTCTTTTTTTTAGGGAAAATGTGGGGTACTTGTAGCATATTGTAGCTAAGCATATGGACAAAGCGCAAAAATTGTCTTGGGGTAAAAAAAGCTGGAAAACTAGTTAAAATTCAGCATTTTCTGAAGAAAAGTATAAAAGACGACAAAACCCAAGAATGGTGAAGTTTCAGATTTTTTAGTTTCTATGATTACCAACAGTTACGGCAAAGTTACTTCTCGAGTGATAAAATCTATTGTTCGTTTTTAATTAGTACTTTTTTTTTGCATTTTACTTTATTGTATTTCATTTCGTTATGCAAAACTACTGTAGACCCTCAAGTAGTTTAAATCCCTTTTTACTGAATTCCAGCTCAATCAAGACATTTCTTTGAACTTTATGTTGCCTGTTTTTCTATTTCTGTGTGCAGAGTAAGAAATATTAAACTTTTTCGTAAGATAATGAAAATACTGTACATCCTAATCTGTTTTGTGTCTGACCGTTTGAGAAACCTGTTGAGTTCTAAAAAATATACCTTATTTATTCGGGATTTGTGACGTGTTGGTGTACAGAAAATAATTCACCTGAAAGCCTTTTAGCTAGAGTAGTTTCCTCTGTACAATCTACAAGTATTGAGAAAATCAGACGTGACAGGACTAAGTCAAGATAATTTGAGTTATTTATTGACCAGTCAAAGAAAAAAGTTAAATATATTTATTTAAAATCTTTGAAGTATTTTTTTTAATGCCGCCAAGAGTTAAGAAATACTATTAAAGTTCAAAATTCATTTTTTATGTCCATTGTCTGTGGTAAAGAGCAAATAAAAAATAAGTTGTAATTGTGAAAATATTTAAATTAATCAATTTTTTTAAAAACTTCTCAGAAAATTTTAAAAAACCCAAAAGTGGGCTAAATAATAGGTTTTTTTAGATGGGTTTTTTCAAAAAAACCCATTGGGTCCAACCCAATTGGGTCCAATCCGGCCAACCCTGTCTTATTGTTCTGTATTTGGATGTAAGAAAAAAATTGGTCCAAGGAAGGATTAATAACATTCCATTAGTAAGTTTTTACTTTAATAATATCTCAGTTATTAATAAATTTATTGGTTTTATAGCTAAAAATAGAGTTAGAAAGTCATTTATCGCTTTTTAGGCGAAAAACATTTTATTTTACCAAAATTAACAACTTCAACTGAGCGTTGGCGCTGTCATCTTTCATCTCATAATATACTTAATATAGATGTTCGTATCTTTACAGATACCTGTGACCTCATTAAGTTTTTTTCCATAAAGCTAATTGAGGTAGTGAGAAGCAAAGGTATGTAAGTGGCGAAATTAAAAATTTGGAGATAACCAGTACAAATAGAAAGGGAACCTCTCATCTGCTTTGGGGAAAGAGATAGAATTAGTATCCCTGGTAGGTAATGCTGTGTAGTGTGATTTATAAAAAAATTCAATGAAAGCCTACCTAGGACGTTATCTTTAAGCGCATTTTACTCTAAACTTGAAAATGTTCACATACATCTCTTTGCTTTTCACTGCCTCAATTCAAGTTGGGTTTTCTTTCTCACATGAATTAAGCTTCATACTAATATTACACTGTCAGATGAATGCTATTCATAGGCAAATACAATTCAGTTTACTATTTTAAGGGTCAGTAAAACTGTAAGCAAAATTGTATTCATTGGCGACTTTTCTTTTTTTGTATTAATTATCATTAATGATTTGAGGTGTCCACGAGAAGGGCGGGGGGGGGGGGGGGGATTGCATAAACTAAGCTAATGCAATATTAGCAGAAGATTATTTTAACAGGGTCTTTTTTTTTGGGGGGGGGTCTAATTCGGGGGGGGGGGGGACTACATGGCATTTGAGGCGGTGCTGTTGGAGGGATAGGCACCTCCAAGATTATGCATTTATGATTCTGGTTTGTGTACTCAAGTAATTAAAAACGAATGATTTGTATAGTTTATTTCTAATAAACAGGAAGTCCTTGTTTCTGTTTTTTTTTTTACTAAAAAAAATTTAGCCAGTAAATATTGCAATTGTGTGTTTTATTTTAAATGAAATACTTTCTCAATATTCTATGGTATTATTTGCATAAGACATTATGAATGCTTTCTGATAAATTCATATGCATTCATTGCAATTTTTTGAAACTTTTAGAAACTAATTTGGAAGAAGTGGAAAATTTATTTTCACATTTGCCGTTCCACGATTATGCCTGTAGCAGACTTTGTTTATACGTTGAAGGCCATTCATTAATTACGTAAGGATGATTTTGGCAATTTTTGACCTCCCTCCCCCCTTGACCCCCATGTAAGGGTACGTTAGATTTTTCAAACCCCTCCCTCTATTCTTACGTAAGATTCCATTTCAATTTTCAAAACAAAAAATGTTGTTAGAAAAGGATTAGTTACACTAAAACTTCCTGTTTGACGTTCATCAAAGATTTTTATAATATATTATATGATGTGATATTAGTTACAAATAAAACATACCATACATAGTGCAATTCTATTATTATATTTTACATTATTCATTCTTAATCAAACAAGAAAAAAATAGCTAATCCTAATACGTTTTTGCCTTCCAGACGCAAATGAAATATGATCCCTGAAAACCACTTGATTGCTCAATTTCTAGTATAAAATATCGACTTGGGAAATATAATGTATGAATGGGTTTGCTCCCCCCCTGAAGTAAGGGTATGTAGAGATTTTTCTAATCCCCCCTCCCTCTTGGGACCCTTATGTAATTAATAAATGGCCCCTTGCAACTAATCTTTAAAATATTTTAAGATGCGGAAAGATTAAAATTTGCAACCTATCGCATGCAAACACTTGCCAATAAATTTAGGGTGCCAAGGTGCAAGAAGTTTTATTCTCCCCAAGTGACCTGTGCTCGCGGCAGCTTCCTCTTGATTTTAACAGTCTCAACCAATCTTCACTCTGAGGTTCTGACCCTCTCTTCCTTTATCACAAGTCCTGTTATTTTTAATAAACAATCTTATAAAAAATGTGCAATATCAGACTTCTTGTTACCTCCTCTCTCCCCCGTACCACAATTCCACAAAACCTCTCCCCCTCTCGAAGCTTGACACCATTTGTAGACAACTCCTGAAGCAATGCACTGGAATTCATTTTTTGCGAGTTTGTCACAAGCAGCATGATCTTACATAATCATGTTTCAGAATCACACCTTTCCTGTTGACAATCGCTGAAAGATATTTTCTCGACTTTGCACCATCTAAATTCTTTTTGTTCGGATCGTTCTGCACTTGAAGCGCAGAACAAAAAAAGTAAAATTTGACTAATATCCAAAATGCCACTTCAAGATATCTTGCTCCAAAATCGGTTGGTTTTTATAAATATAGGGTAGAAAAATTGCACACTTAATGACAAAAGAACATAGATAATTTGGGCAACTACACCATTGATTAAAAATACGTTAAAAATTTATTTGTTTGAAAAAAAAAAAAACTTTCAGGATCCCCTAATAGTACAATATAATATACTTCACTAAAATTCAAAACATGGATATAATCTCTGTAAAAATGCATGCCAAATGTCAAGCAAAATATTTACAAAAATACATACCTGAAATGTTCTACGAGCATTAAATACTCTTCCTTTCGCTTGCTGGAAGAACAAAGAAATATGAGAATCATAAACACAAGAATGTGAGCACAAAATGTATTGTAAACATACATGAATTGAAAAATAGGTTGCTTGCATCTTTCATTTAAAAAAAAAAGAGTTATAAAAAATAAATCAAACTGTTGAAAGATTTAACAAATAATGAAATGTCAGCCAATGAAACTGATAACATGAGACAGTTTTTAATATCAAAGTTAACTTGACTGGATCTAAAAAATAGTTTGTAGTCTATTAGTTTTTCAAAATTAGTTTACAAAAGAAATCACTATAACTAAAGGCTCTTTTCATGACAGTGCTTTTGCTGTTTTTCATTACTAACAGAGATAGCTCTAGTACCACTGGCCATAATAAACGAGCTATTGTGTTAAAGCATCTAAATAAAAAAATACTTATTCCTTTAGGGGGCAAATAGCATCTTTTGTTTTCACTTAAATCAAATATAAAACTAAAAATTCTTCAGAACCTTTTCTTACCTGCAACATATTTTGTTTTAACAAAAGTGACCTTACTGAAAATTTTATATTGCATTTTTTTTCTATTTTAAGTTGCACACACTTGAATGGTTATTTATTCATTTATTTATTTATTTATTGTAAGAGAAAAAAGTTTCCAAATAACACAAAATCTGAAAGTGCATTATCGAAAATATAAATGTGTACTTACAACAATTTTGAAGAAATCATGTGATAATGCTTGGGATGCACTAATTCTTCTACAAGGCTCAACAACTAAAAGCTTTCTAATCTATGGAAGAAGACAAAAAAATAAAAAACCTTAAAGAAACAGAATGCCTTTCAAGACGAGTCAATAAATTTAGTGCTCATAAAAGGAATTTGTGAATATGCAAATTAATTTCACCACTTCATTACATAAAACATTACATAGATTTTAATATGGGAGGGCTAAATTCTTTTTGAAAATAATTTAGCTTTCTGTAAAATGGTAGCACCAAAACAGCGGTTACTATTTTTTGAATCCAGGCCAATTACCAAAGAAATAGACATCTAAAATTTCTGAACCGGGAAATCTGAATTATGGAAAATAATCACTAAAAATAGCCCTATTCACTAATGAATGACCTGAATTTAATTATGAGCAAAAAGTAACTGAAGAGGAAGAAGAGAATGTCATGCCTTAGATACTTTGAGAATCTTTAAGATTTCTTCCTCTCAAACACTGAGCTCTCGTGCAATGAAGGATGATTTTATGACACCTTCATGTCATCAAATGATGGACCTTCAAGAAGTCCTCTGCAGATTTGATGACATTTAGTCTCTTTCTACAATATGAAAGCAGCCATTTGAAACAAATAAAATTAGAAGAGAAAAATTTCAGGTGGTTGATGAAAATAGAAAAGTAGTTGGTGCTTGACATCTACAGAGATACATAAATGAGGATGATTAATTAAAAAGTAAATGAAGTTCAAGAAAAAAAGAGTCTCATAGTGCAAGTCTCAATTTCCAAGAAAAAATTGAAAAAAGAGGAAAAGTAGTTCATGATGATTTATTACTAAAGTTTCGAATCTCTGATCTAATGTTTCATTCAAACTAGTGCTGTAGCATTAAAACTCTCAAAGTTAATAGTTAAATATTATGATTCAATCTGCCATGGACAGGTAAACAACAGTATCTGCAGAAATGAGCTTTATGTGTTTCAAGAAATGTGTTTTGGATTCACTACTAGGGAAATGCTGGCATTAAGACTTTTTTTTTTTTTGTGCTTTTCAGCAGAAACTAAATGAGCAAGCTTGTACAATAAAGCTAACATACAATAGATTAAAAAAAAAGTAGTTACTGCCCTTTACCTGCCCACAACAGTATTTAGTGCTACTTCTGAAAATAGTATACAAAGAGGCATAAAGCAAATGTAGCCGCCAAGCAAAAAATCTTTAAAAAATACTCAAGTAATAGCAGTACCAGTCCTACTTCTTGGCCAAACTTTTAAAGCAAGGAGCCAGTTTATGTTCGTGTGGTGACAGCTTCTTTGTTTCAGCAGATGCTGATGTAATTTTATCAGTCTTCTTCACATAAAACCATATTTTACATTAACTAATGAGCTAAACTTAATTACTGCAAACCTATATGAACATTCGAGTAAATTTATGATAATGTTTACTTTTTAAATTTAACTTGAAATTATTTATTTTTGCGAGTAAGATCTAAAATAGATGATGGGGCACTTGTGAACACAACATCTAGGGACACATGTGAACAGTTCACATATCTTCTTTGTAATATTAATACTAGTGTAGGTTATGATAAGTGTTTAAAAATGTGTAAATATTTGGAATTATTGCTTTTCAACAAACAGTTAGTAAAGCTATTGATAATTGTTATTAAATATTCATTTATTTTTATTAATTTTTTATTCCTTTAAATTCATTTGTAGCTCAATAATTGGTCAAGAGTTTAGTGTTATATAACACTCACATTACATAAAAAGAAAATATTTTCATCTAAGTAAAAATTGAAGTTTAAAATTTTAAAGAATTTAATATCATATTCTGTGTGAAGCTTAAACGCAATATATAACAATAATCTTTACAAAATAAAATAATCTTTGTATTATGTAGTCTAAAAAGTTTTTTCTTGTCTATCAGTTATCAGGATATGCAACGTAACTTTAAAATTTAAATGAGAGTTATATAGCTTGGAAGAAATATTTCCGTAATGACTTTCTGTACAATAATTTGACACAATATAGGTTACAAACCTTTCAATGTAACGGGTATATACATTTTCCGTTGAAATATAATGCTTGTCCCACATTTTTCAATCGTTTTCACATGTGCCCTAGGCTTGTTCACATGTACCCCCGCTATAAGGGCACATGTGAACAATTAAAGACATTTTTAAAAAAAAATCCATAAAGTAAAGAAATAATCTTTTAAAAAAATCCAAAATGCCACTTCCAGATATCTTGCTCCAAAAACAGTTGGTGTTTATAAATATAGAGTAGAAAAATTGCGCACTTAACCCGTAACAGGGGAGGTGAAAAAGTAGGATGTAACAAGGGGAAGTGAGGTCTCAGAGACCGTTCTACTTAAAAATTTTTTAAAAATTGTGTAATTAAGATGCATTTCCGTAACTTCAGTTCAATGTTTGTTGAACTTTCGTTAGCACATTGAAAAAATATTTTTGAATTTTTAATTGAAACATACCTTTTCCGAGGAAATTTTGCTAGAGTCTTAAGATTTTTCCAGAAAAAACATACAGTGCATTAAATAACTTACTATTCACAATAAAAATGAATCTGTGGATTATTACTGATTTTATTTTAGTTATTAAATGCATACAGAACATTTTAATACCAGAAAATTGATTCTATCACAATACTGGAAAATTTTGAACAACAATATTTGCAACTTCCCTTAGATGTTCTTTTAACTTTTGTTAGTGGGGGGAAAAAATATTTTTGAATTTTTAATTGAAATATACCTTTTCCGAGGAAATTTTGCTAGAGTCTTAAGATTTTTCCAGAAAAATCATACGCTGCAGTAAATAACTTACTATTTGCAATAAAAATGAATCTGTTAATTATTACTGATTTTATTTTATCTATTAAATGCATACAAAACATTTTAATACCAGAAAATTGATTCTATCACAATACTGGAAAATTTTGACAGCGACTAAACTATTAATATATCACGTCGATTATTTTTAGAAATAATTCAGCTCTCATTGTCTGTAGAACATTCATTGCGTACCTTTTAAGAACATTTCAAACAAATACCAACCTCATTTTAAATATTTTACATCTCAATTTTTTTCATATAACAAAATACTGTAGTTACCATGGAAACAAAAAATAAATCCTCAAGTATAGTATACTAACATTAAATGAAATGCTTTTAGGGAAAATATTAAGAAATTAATTAATATGTTTTCTGTTGCTGTATGAATCAAATGAAAAGAAAGTAATAATAACAATATACCAAATCTTTTGGCAGTTCTGTAATGTCATCCCACTCTGGGCTGCAAAACTCATATTTCCCGTCCATTATATTTCTTAACATAATCATCTGCTTTCTGTGCCAAAACGGAGGAAATCCAACCAAACTAGAAACCAAGAGCAGTACATGAAAACACATGAAACGATTAATTTTTACAGTAAATTTATAAACAACAATCAAAATGTCAACTGGGATATTCATTCCAAAATCAGCTTTCAGTTTCCCTGACTTTTCCAGGTTTTCTGTGACTTTTCCATACCGACAACAGAAAATTTCTAGGTATCAAAACTGTTGAAGTGTTTTGCATAAATTAGAATTTTCATCTATAAATTTAAAACTAAAAGAAAACTGCCTATGCTTATACGGGGAAAATGCATGACATTACAATATGCTGTTCTTTATAAGTGATGGGAAATCAAGACTTTAAGGGGAACTAATAGAATGAAATGGCTGCCCAGCAAAATCTACTGGGGAAATTTCAACAAAAGCAAATTAACTAAATTCCTTATTAAAAGTTGAAAGTATTCAAATATTTTACTTAGTATCATACTTAAAAAGGAGCAAAACATAACATAAATTCATTATTAATGATATTAAATGAGATCAAGTTACTTTGATTCTCTTCCAGAAGAAATTTGTTTGGAGTGATGACATAGTGATGATATTTTTGTTTAGTGATATACTCATTTTCCATTAAAACAATTATTAAATTAAATTAAAACATTTTTTTAAATAAAATTTTATTTCCGGTTGCGGAGAGTCATTGATGAATTAGGGATTCAGTGAAAACCAGGGACAAACTATATTACTGTACAAGATTTAAAATATCATTTCAGAAGAACTTCTCAATAAAGGACAATATAAGGGAACTGGACAACTAGTCCTTAGATAGAGGTGTTCCTCCTTCAGAGATAGATGAATTGATGCATGCTGTGTACTGAACTCAGTATACAGTTGAGCCCATAGACTAATAATAAGAGTAGACCGAGCTTTCCCAGACTTGCTGATGGAAAAATTGGTTCATAGATACATCATGTGACTGGTGAGAGGCTTGGCGAAAACTTTGGCAGCATGGTTGCTAGATGGCAACATTATCTATAGTTTGGCACTCGACATGTACTTTAAGATGTAATGTGTTTTCATTATAATTTTTTTCTAGGTGCAGAGATTGAACTGTTTTTCTTTTAGTTATGCATTATTTTGACATTAGTAATTAGTTTTTGATCACAGTTTTCAATAACTTTTATTTCATTTGGAACTGCTACGTCAGCGTTGGCGTAAACATAATAAATGTACTAGTCGGTATCTTAAATTGAAATTGTAGGTAAAAATCTTACCGTTTGCCGATTCTTTTTGGGCGCTTGCATCTTTAATTGCTTATTGAAATTGAATTAAGAAAATGCACAATACTATCTAAACGAAAAACTCACTACATTAACAAAATATTTACAACTTAGAATAACAAATCGGACTCCCTAAAAGATCATTCTTCCGTATTCCATCAATTCTATTTATTTTATTTCTCGCGGACCTTGATCGTCTGCTACGATCAACGCCCGCTGTTGCTAGGATATCCACCAGTCACATGGTTTGGTTTATGAGCAGCAAAAAGGTTGCCATAGCTCGGTCTATTCTTATTATTAGTCTATGGTCGAGCCTCCAACTTCCACATATCAAAATTTTCAATATATCGAAATCCCAGCAAATTTCAATGTTCATTACATAGAAAAATTGTTTATATATATCGAAAAAATCTCTATATTATCGAAAAAAATTTCGAGACATCGTAGATTTTTTTTTTCCACTTTAGACTGTTTGTCTCGTGAAAAATGAAGGTTAGGGGAGAAAATTATGTTTATTAAAGGTTGCTAAGAAACTAATAAGAAATCTGGGTTTGAGGGGTGTGTAGATAGGTCGTTGTTCCATTCTGGAGTTCTTAAATTCCCTCAAGTTTATTTCAAATCTTAGTTGTAACCAGTAACACTGTAAAATCAGTTTCAAGTTATCCTTTTTGTCTGTTGATTATTTTAGCCTTTTTAGCTTCAGTAAAAATCATTCAGGTTAAGTAGATTGATTTTTTACTTTTCTCTCGATTACATTGTCAAAACGAAAATCCCCTCATGTTGCGAATCAAGTTGAACTGCCGAAGAATGAAGATGTATGAATTACAAAAATGTAATTTCTGTTAATTTTTCAGCTACAGTGGTGGACATAATTATAAACTCAAATTTTTTTTATTTTGGTTTAATTATAGCTTAACTCAATTTAACTTTTTTTCACTAAAGTAAAAATGAATGGTTAAAAGAATAGTTCTAAAAGTAGTACAACTCATCGGTTAGATTAAAAAGTTAATGAAATTGGAGAATTTGAAAATTTAATATCATTACATAATTTTATCATTAAGTGAAACATGGACAAAAGTATAAACTCAAAGGTAAAAAATCCAGGACTACGAGAAAGTTTCGTTCGAAAATGTTAATTTAACGCCATAGAATGAATAAATGTTGCCATCAGTGATTGCTAAATTTTTGTTTTTGAAAATTAATAAGAAACATTTTAATGCACTGCTGGACAAAATTATAGACTCAAGACCTTTTTCATTTTTTCAATCATAATTTAACCCAGTTTAATTTAATTTTTTATTTAATAAAACAGATAATGCAATTTAAATGCTCAGCTCTAATATATAAACTAAGGGCTCTTGTGTATTATATTCTAAGTTTTGGATTTTCTTATCATTAACTTCTTTTCCGAAGAGTAAAATAAAAACATTCTTGCCATTAGCTATTGCTTATTTTCTTTATAATTATGTCAAACAAAAAAATACCACTGAATAAAAAAAAATAATAAAAACCAGTTATTTTCATTTCAGATGATATTTTCTCCTCAGTTTAATTTTTCTTTATTATTCAAGTAAAACTTTTTATCATCTGTTTTCATGTTCAGAATGATTTGAGCTTTTTTTACTGCAAGTTTTTTATTCTGTCGAGTCGTTAAATTCTCCGTGCTTTGGTATTCATTGAGTTTTGAAATGTCTCAAGGTTTAAAACTTACAGGGCAACAAGTAGGAAAACTTGTGGCCTACAGAGATGCTGGTAAAACCCAGCGCCAAATTGCCTATTTAGTTAAACACTCCCAAGGGGCAGTAAAAAATGTACTGAAGGATCCTCCAAATTATGGAAAAAGAAAAAGGACGGGCAGGCATTCAAAACTAACTGAAAGAGATCGAAGATATATTTTATGCACAGCATCAAACACTGGAGCTTCTTCCAGCAAAATTCTGAAGACTTTAAAACTCAAGGTGAGCTCTAGGACAGTTAGAAGAGTTCTACACAACAAGCTCAGAATATGAAGTGGAGAAAATAAAAACACAGCCAAAATTGGAGGTTCGGCATATCACAGAAAAACTTCAGTTTGCACAGAGACATATGTCTTGGAAAAAAATGTGGAATTCAGTTGTTTGATCTGATGAAAAAAAAAATCAACTTGGATGGTCGAGATGGCTTTAGATACTATTGGCATGACATTAGAGAAAAAGAACAACATATATTTAGCCCAAACTTTGGTGGAGGTTCTGTAATAGTTTGGGCTGGTTTCTCTCAGCTTTGGTAAAGCAGGATTGGCATTTCTTAATGGAAGACAGAACGCTGAAGATTACCAATTAATACTGGAAGATCATCTCTTACCTTTTGCTCATCTGATTCCTGGAGATAACTGGTTATTTCAGCAAGATAACGCGAGTGTACACACAGCGAAAAGTACAAAAGAATGGTTCAAGTGCTGGGGTATCAAAATTATCAAATGGCCAGCTCGTAGTCTGGATCTTAATCCGATTGAAAATCTTTGGGGGACCATGGTCAGTACCCAACCACAGAGGAATTAAAAAAGGCAATACTTTCAGCATATGCCACTGTAGCTGTTGGAAACTCTTGTGAAATTTATGCTCAGCCGCGTAATTCAGAAAAATGGTGGCCCAACTCGCTTTTAAAAGTTAGTAGTTTACACTGATGGCTAGATTTAATGCAGGGTTAATTTGTAAAACATTTCAAACATTGATTTTATTTTCAATTTACCCATTTTAATAGCAAAATTACATTTTCCTAAATCTATGCTTTTGTTTTACTAAAGTAATTGCAAATGTAACTTAATTAAACTCAAAAAAAAAAAAAAAAAAAGAAAGAAAGAAAAACAATAATAAAATAAAATAATAATAAATAAATAAAATTTTGTCAACTTATAATTGTGTTTATGCAGTATCGTAAGTTTGTAATTTTTTAATTCAACATTGGTTCATTTTTGGATATTAAATGATCAAGTATTTGAATAAAATTCTACCAAACTTCAGAGTTTCTTAGTTTGGAGTTGATACTTTTGTTCACGTTTCATGTGTTATTAAGATATTAAAGTTGAGATTTTTTTAAATTAAATTATTTATTTCATAAAGTTAATGAGTTAAACTAAATTTAGGACTATTAAGTTAGTTATTTATCTTTACTGAAACATTTTTTTTTCCAGAGTTAAATTATGATTGAAAAAACGAAAAATAAAAATGAGTTTATAATTTTGTCCAGCGGTGAATTTATATGTTTCTCATTAATTTCCAAAAACAAAACTTTTAGCAATCACTGATGGCAACAATTATTCATTCTATGGCGTTAAATTAACATTTTCGAATGAAACTTTCTCGTAGTCCTGGATTTTTTACCTTTGAGTTTATACTTTTGTCCAGGTTTCACGTAATGATAAAATATTAAATTTTTCTAATTTCATGAATTTTTTAATTTAATTGATAAGATGTACTAATTTTAGAACTATTTCTTCAACTATTCATCTCAACTTCAATGAAATTAATATAAACTGAGTCATGTTATAATTGAAACAAAAGAAAAAAAAAATTGAGTCTATAATTTTGTCCACCACTGTATTAACTTTCGTTTAATCCGATGCTCGTATAAATTAGAAATTGGGTTTCATGCACGAAAATTAGCTTTAATTTTAATGGTTTTGGAGATTTTTATGATAAAATAAGATCGTTTCTATATATCGAAATTTCTATATATTGAATTTTTTCCGGCAATTTGCTACTTCGATATATGGAGGTCCGACTGTAATTTCATAGTAAATGCAAACTAATAACATTTAAGATTAAGTACTGAAATTGTTTCATAAATTCAAATAAAATTAAGAATTATTCAAACTGGGGGGGGGGGGGGAGTGAGGGGGGGGATAGAAATTACTTTATTAAAAATTTTACATTATCAAAGTTTTGTAACTTAATTTCATTGATTACAAGTTTGAATTTTTGCGTTACATGGATTTGTTTCATGTCATGCAATTTATAATGCAAAAAAAAAAAAAAAAAACCAGACCACATTTTAAGTTTTTTAGATACAAAGCTTGTTATGGGCAACACTTTCCATCAGGGCTTAACCCATATGAACAAACTGATGAGAAGTAAAAACATGAATGTAGGTCTTGGCAGAAATTTTAAAAGCCATATTTGTTTATTTGCATCTTAATGTCTAAACAAACGTTTACAAGTTAGTTTTTGGACAAAACGTGAACCTTGAATTCCAATAAATTTGATACTTCTAATGCATCTAAACTTTTTTTTTTTTTTTTTTTGTAATTTATCTGTGTGACAGTCCCTTAATGGGAGGCAAATACATGGAGATCCATATTCAAAGGGACTTGAACCAGAAAAAGTCTCTTAATAGAGGTGTCCCTTAAAGGAGGTACTACTGTACATTGTGCTTTCTCAATTTTTAGCACATAAACTATAATTTTACATGATGCTTGAGAATCTTTTTTTTCCCCCCCTCAACCCTTTTTTTATAATCCATCCTGATTTTAAATTTACAAGGTTCAAATATTAACTTAGGAAAACACAAAACAAATGCAAAGAACACAGTATAATAGTGCGATAATTATCTGCTTGCAATTGAATAAGAATGTTTTAACTGTATATGTAGCATATGTACAAAATTTAAAAATATTTTTTTACTTACAGAGTATACATGATAACACCACATGCCCATCTGCAAAAATTGAAAACAAAATCAAACTACTGAAATGAAAAATAAACAAATACATACCTTTGTGCGGAAAAGTAAATGGTGATCAATCATGTTTCGACACATAAAATTAGCCGTCTGCTAATTTTGAGCGACAAAGCATTGTTGATCATCGATTACTCAAATGAAGCTTTTATACAAACTATTTCAATCTAATTATATGCAAATATGGGGAGATAAAACACACAGAGGAGGGTAGGAAGGAATGGGAGGGCTGCATTCATGCCAAAATAAAATGTAAGCAGCTTTAGACTTGCTTGTTTCTAATCTGCTGCAACTGCTGAATAAGCAAGAAATAATTTTTCATTTTATTTTGGCATAAAATCAGCAGTCCCATTCCTCCCAAAAAGGGTGCGAATATATCATGATATTTTCCAAAATATCGTCAATATCAGTTATTTTGATATATATCGGATATTTTGATATCCATCCGATATTTTCTATCAGCACAAATTAAAGCCTTTAAAATAGTAAATGCATCCTCAAATCACTCTTCTTTTCTTATATTATTATTACATTATGTAGACTTATAACTGAGGTTTCTTTCATTATTTATATCTAATATTTCATTTAACATTTTTATCAATTTTAACGGAGTTAATTTAACATTAGCTGTTTTACTCATTTTTCCTCTGTTAGCTAGTTTTACACAGTTATACGATTCAGAAATAAAAAATATGCATTAGTCGGTGCACAGTCATAAGATATTTCCTTTTTTGCCGACTCAACGTTTTTTTTAAGTAAGCACTTTATTTATCAATTAAAATTGTTACATTGCTAATAATTTTATGAGTATAAGATTAAAAAAAAAAGAATATATTATATTATTTTGTTATATTAATGATGCATTAATACATCATAAAACTATAGTCCATAACTTTTTGGTTATTTTTAATAATAAATGAACAATATTACTATGATTAATATAATTTTTATACTAAAATACGGTAGTTAAAAACAAATATCAAAAATGTAAAAATATCATGATATTTTCAAAATAAATATCCAATATATATCGTGATATATATAGACTGATATATATCTGCAAACCCTGCTCCTAACCCTCCAAGCTTTTCCCACAAACATTTACATCAGCAATAGTCAGAAACATAAGAGTTCGTTTCAGTTTAAAGAGTTGGTTTTAAATATACATTGAGCCTAAATTTCTCAATAGTCACTAAAAGAATACTCTATTCTAAATACAGTCGACCCTCTGTATATCGAACTTCCACACTTCAAAATTTTCTATATATCAAAATTCCAGAAAATTTCCATGTTCACTGCATAGAAAAATTGTTTCTATATATCGAAAAAATCTCAAAGTATCGATTTTTTTTTTTGAGACATTCTTAGATTTTGCTTCCACTTTAGGACTGTTTGTCTCGTGAAAAAAGAAGGTTACGGGAGAAAATTATGTTCACTAAAGGTTGCTATGAAACTCATAAGGAATCTGGGGTTGAGGGGTGTGTACATAGGTCGTAGTTCCGTTCTTGAGTTCTTAAATTCCCTCAAGTTTATTTCAAATCTTAGTTGTAACCAGTAACACTGTAAAATCAGTTTCAAGTTATCTCTTTAGTCTGTTGATTATCATTCCTAGTCTTTTTAGCTTCAGTAAAAATCATTCAAGTAGATTGATTTTTTTACTTTTATCTCGATTACATTGTCAAAATGAAAATCCCGTAATGTTGCGCCTCAAGTTGAAATGCCGAAGAATGAAGAACTCAAAGGCGCAAAAATAATTTGTTCATTTTTCAATTATTAACTTTCATTTAATCTGATACTTGTATAAATTAAAAATTGGGTTTCATGCACGAAAATTAGCTTTAATTTTAATATTTTAGGAGCTTTTCATGATAAAATAAGATTGTTTCTATGTATCGAAATTTCTATATATCAATTTTTTTTTTCCGGCAATTGCTACTTTGATACAACTGTATTGTTTTCAGTGACATTAGTTTTCTTTATTGCTGACATTAGAAGCATTTGGTTCAATTAAAACAACACCAAGTAAAGATGGTCGAAAAGTGATAGTTGAATTTGTAATAGGCAACAGACATATTTCACTACACACTATCTGCTTTTTCTCTAAAAACTATTTCGTACTTCATTTAATTCTTAATATAGAAAATATGCTTTCTTTTTGATGAAGATTGTCTGAAACAAATCAGTCAGTCAGATTAGGATTTTTAAATTATTAATTCAGCTTTTCTCCTTCTAGATTCAAACGCATGTTTTCTTGAACTGCTCAAAATTGAATTCATTGTGATGTTTTGATTTGAACAATATTGGAATATCCTGGTAAACGTCTTTGTTTAAGAAGTTTTTTTTTTTTTTTTAAAGAAGTAATAAACTTAAAATATGAAGTTCAATTCTTATCTATCTAGTCACCAAGATGGTCTCTCTATTTTGGATTGATCAAAAACATGAAAAATATTGAACTAAATAGCTTGTTATAATATGGATAAAAGTAAGGTTTGCTGGTTAAAAAATGCATGACAAATCTTTGATATTTATGTTGCCACTAGATATGTAAAATTTCCGGAAATTTTGAAGTGGTGGAAAAAAACCGGTTTTTTACCATTTTTTTTCGGGAAATTTTGGAAAAAATGGAAATTTTGATTTCTTTAGGAATAAAATTAGGGTTTCTTAATAGTTCTGTGTTTCTTGGAACATATAAAGGGTTGAGCATTAAAAAATATATGCTATCCACACATCTTCTTTTTCTGCTTGACAGCAATACACATAAAGGTAAGATTAATTAGGAAAAAAAACCTTTTTGTTTTATAACTAAGAGCTTTCATGGTCAAACACCAGAAATAAGTCCAGTCGTCATTGAACCATTAATATTGGGTAATGTGTGTCTAATCATAAAAATTACATTTTATATTTTAGATTGCCTTTGAAACTTTAAATATTAATTGATATTTTCGACTTTCAAACATGATTTTTTTTTTGTAAGAAAAATGATACAATGTTACTGTCTGAAAATAAAAGCTATTGAGTTTTGATTTTTTCCCACCCAGTCTAAGTCCAAATAAAAACTAAATTGGTTTTTCTTAAGCTGAACCAAAACTTAAACTGGAGTTTCAGTTTATTCATATGGCCGTGCTAAGCACAGTAGTAAAAGTAGTCATAACAGCACTTTTGAACAAAACCGAGTTATTAGAACCAAGTTGTTCTCTGTTTCGTATTTTACATAATAAATAAAATGTTTTAGGGTCATTTGATCAAGAACTTAAAAAAAGAAAAAAAAAAAAGAAATCTGAATCAAATATATGGAAGAGCCGAACTTTAAAACACAATATCTCAGCTTGAACCCAACTTCAAATTCCACTTTTTTGCTTAGCACGGCAGTCTACAGGGTGCGGCAAAAAAAAAAAAAATCGGACCAAAATTGTATCATCGAATGGAAGAAAGGTAATTTCATTTTAATAAGTGCCTTATTTATTTTTGTTTCACTTTATTAGAAAATAATTTACAATATATTTCCTAGTTTATGTATTGTTTTTCGGTTTTCTTACAATTTTAAATAAAATACCTGCTATTTTAAGTTGTTTAACCAAGTAGAACGACAGTTCGTTTGCTTGTTGTGCCCCGGCAAACAGTATTGGAAATGATATGTTGTTTCGAGTGCCTTGTAAATGATTGTTGATGTCCGGAAAGTTGACAAAATGAACAATGAACATTTGATATTCAGTAAATTACCGCCCAATAGCCAGGGATAAAGCAGAAATACATGAAATACACCGCCAGCTCAGTCATTTCCAGCCGAGGACTGCAGTTTCGTGCTTATTAGCACTCATCAGCCCAGCATAGGAAAGCGACTGAGCTGGAGATGAAAAACCTCTTAAGGAAGCCAAGAGTGCCAATTAATCGTCAGGTCATCCAAAAGTGAGTTCAATGAAATCCTTGGGTTTCCACGAGAGCAATCGTTCGTAAGATGGGAATTTGTGACCGATTAGTGCGACTAAGGGAAAAAACAGCTCAAACAGAAGTTTTACGAGTTCCAAAAAGTTCAGGCATTTGTATGACTCCAAAGATGCCAAAAACGTTTGAGACGAGCTGCAAGGCCCCGCTGAAAGAGATAGTATTCAACCAGCTCATATCCCCCAGAAAAATAAGAATTGGTCAGTAGCGAAGCACCTTAAAAAATGTTAAATATCGCCAAAATCCGAAGTCAGTCTTGGTCTGTGATGAAATGAGCACAAGCAAAAAAAAAATCTCTAGTTTTTTGTGGATGAGGGCCGTAAAATGAATCTAAGTGAACCAGAAGGACATTTTAGAAGTTATTGTACTTCTGTGGGCCTAAGAGCACTTCAGCAACGTAAACTGGACATTTTCCTTGAACTCCACACCGATTCATATGGGCAAAAAGACAAAAGTGGTGCATGGCGCATTTTTTTTTTTGGTATGATATTATCTTTTGAGTGGACGCTCTACTCGCTAGACCTCAATCCCATTTATTACACTGTACGGCCTATTTAGGAGTCGAAGGTCTACCCTAAACTACACGTCAGTTTGAACTCTCTAAACCAATTGCTTTATAGGAATAGAATTGATTAAAGGACTTGTGGCCCTTGAATGAAAAATTCAAGAAGCAGTTGCATCTCTGCATTACTGCAAAAGGCTGCTAGTTTGAAACCAATTAAATTTATTGATTTCTAAAGGTGTACTCATATTATTTTTTGTGTTTTGTTAATTTATTCATTTTTAATAAAGTTTCATGGAAAATTGCTTGCCCGGGTTTTTTTTTGCTGCAGCCTGTACATTTGATTTGCACAGTCATTAGAAACATAGTTTTGTGGTTGATGTTATGCTTGTTTGTTTCATGAAGAAGAAAATTAAATTCTTCACTAAGGTTATTGGTTTAAGCTTTTTTGCAAAAAGTATTATTAAACGTTTTTTGATCTATATGCAAATTATATTATCATACAAAAACTTGCATTAAGGTTAGACAGTATTTTAACATAAAACGGGGGGGGGGGGGGGGAGGAAAATGCATCAGAATTTATGTGTGAAAAATTTCTAATCACTTTTTGCTGAAAATTTCAATTAAAACCTTGAAAAGTTGAAAAAATTCATTTTTTTTTTCAATTTTTCCGAAGTGGAAATTTACTCCTTCGAAAAAAAACGTTTTTTTTTCAGAAATTTTCCGGTTTTTTTCCGACTGTTTTCATCTTTAGTTGCCACTAAAATTTCACAATATGAAAACAATATCAAAGCTTTTAGGAAACATACATGTCAATTTCCTTGCCATATCCTTCAGCATTTTCATACATGGAAGACTTGAGTAGTTCAGGAGCTAAATATCCAGGTGTGCCACACAGTTCTGAAACAATCCAACATTTTCAGTAAGTTACCGCCCTATAGCCAGGGCCTAAGGCAGAAATACATGAAATACACCGCCAGCTCAGTCATTTCCAGCCGAGGACTGCAGTTTCGTGCTTATTAGCACTCATCAGCCCGGCACAGGAAAGTGACTGAGCTGGAGATGGAAAAACCTCTTAAGGAAGCCAAGAGTGCCAAACAAACTGGGCGCTAATATAGAATTAGTTCGGACCAGATGAGTGACCGAATCAATGGTTCGGTTCAAACATTGAAGGCAAGGCATGATATATTCAGTAAGTTACCGCCCATTAGCCAGGGCTAAGGCAGAAATACATGAAATACACCGCCAGCTCAGTCATTTCCAGCCGAGGACTGCAGTTTCGTGCTTATTAGCACTCATCAGCCCGGCATAGGAAAGTGACTGAGCTGGAGATGGAAAAACCTCTTAAGGAAGCCAAGAGTGCCAAACAAACTGGTAGCTAATATAGAATTAGCTCAGACCAGACGAGTGACCAAATCAATGGTTCGGTTCGACTCGAACATTGAAGGCAAGGCATGATATATTCAGTAAGTTACTGCCCATTAGCCAGGGCTAAGGCAATAAGAGGTTTTTAGCAAGCATTAAGAGGTTTTTCCATCTCCAGCTCAGTCACTTTCCTATGCCGGGCTGATGAGTGTTAATAAGCACGAAACTGCAGTTCTCGGCTAGAAATGACTGAGCTGGCGGTGTATTTCATGTATTTCTGCCTTAGCCCTTTCTAATGGGCGGTAACTTACTGAATATATCATGCCTTGCCTTCAATGTTCGAGTCAAACCGAACCATTGATTCGGTCACTCGTCTGGTCTGAGCTAATTCTATATTAGCTACCAGTTTGTTTGGCACTCTTGGCTTTATTAAGAGGTTTTTCCATCTCAGCTCAGTCACTTTCCTATGCCGGGCTGATGAGTACTAATAAGCACGAAACTGCAGTCCTCGGCTGGAAATGACTGAGCTGGCGGTGTATTTCATGTATTACTGCATCAGAATTTGCGTTTATGTTAAAACCAATGGCTCTGGGGGTGTCCACCCCCCCCCCCCCCCTTCACTGCGCCACTGACGTAAGCTGTAAGAAATATAAAGTCCTTTTGGATAACAAAGTAACCATAAGGAACAACGTAGCTGATGCACAAATAATGCAGAAGTTGCAGACATTTGTTTTGGGGTTTCAAGGAACCCCTTTTCCAGGCACATCATTTAGAGAGTGGACCGTAGTTTTGAAAGATTAGTGAAAGATCAGGAAGTGACTGAGCTGAAGGTGGAAACCCTCTTAAGGAAGCCAAGAGTGGCCAAACAAACTGGTAGCTAATATAGGATTAGCACACAGACGATTGATTAAAGCAATCCACCTCCAGCTCAGTCACTTTGCTATGCCGGGCTGATGAGTGCTAATAAGCACAAAACTGCAGTCCTCGGCTGGAATGACTGAGCTGGCGGTGTATTTCATGCAATCCAATATTACACCAACAGAGAATAAACAAGCATAAGTAAAGAGCAGAAACAAGCCATAATTGGAACAATATTTTCTCCTTCCGTCTTTCATTGGGGATGGGCTAACAGAGGCTAAATGGGGGGGGGGGGGGGGGCTAGAATTTAAGCTGTTGTTTGATAAGTACCTTTTATGCATTCTTAGGTATTTTCCATATAACAGGGGTGCCCAGCTGGGGGGGGGGGGGGCTAATGGCACACACTGGGACATTTAAGGGGGAAAGACACCCCTGCATACAAATATTTTACTTACAGCCATGGGTGCCCATATGCAAAATTTTAGGGGGGGGGGGGTTCAGATAGTTTCCCCATGGAAACCAATTTCAGTACAGATTAGAGTTATTAAAGTTTGACATTTTTAAACACTTATTCATTAATGGCTGGAGAAGAAATGTTTTTACATTTTTGCAAAGAAAAAAGTACTAAAAGCAAGGAAATTAACTTCTGGGGGGGGGGGCTTTGTCCCCCCTCCCCTTTATGGATGCCCTTGCTTACAATGTATCAGGTAATTTTGTTTTTTGAAAAAGCTTTATTTTCCTTGCTTTTTAGTACGATTTTAATTAAGATAACCAGAAGGTGATTGCTTACCAGTTACATGAGCTTTGAGGTGTTGTAGTTCAGTATATTTCATTTACTGGATTTTAATGTATTTTGGGTTTAAATATTTTGTATATTTCTTTTTTATCTTTCTTATTTCAGTTATTATTAGTTTATTATCCCAGTGCTGTAATGGAAGTAAGGCTTTTCTAATGTTAAGTTTTACTCATCACAGGGATTTGTGGTTTATTAATATTGCCTATATACTAGCAATACCTTTCTTGCAGATAAGGGCATTCTCTGCTTCAAGAAAATATTTAAAGTGGAAAAAAAAAGTTAGTGGGTCTATTGTGACAATGTTTTGCCATCTTAAAATGCAGATTCAGTTTCCACACTGGGCTACAGTTGCAACATACTCAGGTGAGATAATGAGAATCCAAGCTGTTTATAGCGAAACCATATTAGCTAAATAAATGACACGCAGGAAACTAAAAGATTTCTTTACGAGTCTTATTCGAGCTTGTTCCCAAAGACACTGGCATCCCTTTAAACAGGGGCCTTCAAGAAAAAATAAAGACCAGTGAAGTACTGTTTATGCGTTTTTGAAGGGACTATGAAAAAAGCGTACAAACGAAAAAACATATAATAGGTATAGTAAGGTGGTTCAAAAAAACTTTTTTTATCTAGAGTCCAGGACACCCCCTTTTTTTTTGGACTTACTAATAGTATTATTCTGTAAAAGTTTTAGCTTCTTACTCAAATTTTAAGAGGGTGCTCAATGACCCCTCAATTTAACATTAGCCGTAGCATAGAATATGTCACAAATTGAGAAACATTTAATTTCCTCAACTGTTTTTTCGTAAATAATTATTTTATTGCAATGTATATGCATATTACTCGTGTATATTATATGTAGCATTGTTTTTTCAGTGCAAGGAATTTTTTAAACCCCTCTCCCTATACTTATGAAGTTTGGGGGAGGGGGTTGAGCACTGTTTTTTTCAGTTGAAATAGGAAGATAAAATTCTTCCAGCATATAACTATCCACAAGTCTAAAACTTTTGAGGGGTGTCCTGTTATGTCGGAGAACCACCCTAAGGTATAGGTTACTGTGTATTAGATTCTGCAGGGACCAATTTAAAAAACGTATAATTGATAAAAACATATAAAAGAGAAACATATAAACGGTGCTTCACTATATGTGCACTAGATGTGATGTAAAGGTTAGTATTGTGATACTAGGGGATTCAGAGTTGATCCTTTATCAATATTCAAACATAGCAAAATCAAATATTTACCAAATAACTTCTCATCAGGGGATACAACTTGAGCAAAACCAAAATCAGTCAATTTGATGTTGAAGCTATCGTCTAATAATATATTTTCTGGCTGTTGAATTAAAAAGCAAATGAATAAAATATAAACAACCTCCTTTTCAAATGTTTGTATGAATGCATTAAATAGCTGAATAGCTGTATTTAAAACAATTCTCTCATAATGATTTCTGACTGCATCAGTGCATTTTTTAAAATTCAAATTACTATGCAGCCCACATAATTTAATTTGTACACAGATATTTCATTTCAAAAATATTTCAAAATGAAACCCAATAAATATTAATTTTGCAAGTTATTACCTTCAAATCTCTGTGAACCACATTTTTTGAGTGAATAAATTCAACAGCTTCAAACAACTGTTTCATCACAAGCCTGAAAAAATTAAAAAAATTAATGAAACTCCATTTATAATATTTTGCTATTTAAGCAACAAAAGTAATCACAATCTATCTACTTAAATTAAAACCCAATAAGGAAGCAATGAAACTTTGCATTTATATACATTTTATTGTCTGTGGCAGACGTGCATCAAAGAGACTGAAATTTTTTACAAAATTACTTCGAGCCCCGGGAGAGTGCACCTGAGGTTTTATTTTTTAAAACTCGAATTAGTTTTTTTTTATAATTTTTTAAGCTCAAATTTTGCGTAAATTGCCTATTATTGCCAATTAAAGGGGTGAAAAATTACTTGCACATATTAATATTATAAATCGTTGTAAAGGGTAGAATTTGTGTCAATAATCTAAATTAAATACGGCGGGAGTTATTTGCGTTTTTGGCTTGAACTTTTTTAGGCCTAGCTAAAATTTAGGCACTACTTTCTTCATTAAATCTATAAAAAGCGAAGGAATTGTCCCACAGCTCTTTTTGACACAACTGAAAAGAGCAGCTTTTTTAGTCCAGTTCTAACTCGACCTATGGTCGAAAAAAGCTTCTATCTCCAAAGGAAAAAAATTACAAGCCGTTAAAAGTCATTTTCGAATAATCTCATGTCCATTAAAATTGATGTTTCATTTGGCGTTGCCATAGTTATGCCTTTTCGATTCACTTTTTTTCTCTCTCTTCTTGACAAACTTTAAGGGTTTTGATTTTAACGGAAAATCTTAGGCTCAATTCAAGCCCCGAGCTAAACAGCACAATATACTACTAGAAACTACGAATACGTAAGTGACTTTTCAAACGTACAAAACTGCAGTTTTGCAATACCCAGGAGCCCCTTAGCCCTCCGGCTCTGCAAGTTGGTACAAGTTATTTTGAAACCTCGGGAAGGGTGCTTTTTGTTCCAAAGGGAGCTCATAATGCATTGTTAATCTGTTTCTTTCTAATTGACGATTTAAATCTTCGCGAATCAAATAAGATTGCGAAGCAATCTTCAGGGGGTGGTGAGCATTAGTGAGCAAAGGGCAGAGCCCCCAAGTGTCCTAAAAAATTTTTTACATAGGCATATTGTTCAATGTTATCCAACACTATAGGTACAACTGTTTGAATGAGATATTTTTTCACTGCTTGGTCACTTTATACAAACCATAATTTTCTATGTTTAAAAAGGTTTGGTTTCTAATAAACTTTTCATAGTCACATGAAATTAAAGAATGCTAACATTTGAACTTGCAGATTCAGCAAATAACAGAGCTAATGTTCTGGGGTCAATTATTTAAAAACTTAAATAAAAACCAATAAAATAAATGAGTAAATAAACTGTTAAAATAAAAAATAATAAAACAAGCAGATTTAATGCAGCATATATTAAAATAGCTTCAAACTTTAAAAATAATTGAAATATTTACAAGATTCAAAAGGATTGAAATCTGAAAACTGCATGCATTTTTCGATGAAAAACCAACTGGATATTGGAAAATTTCCCAAAATAAGATTTTTATTAGATGAGTTATTAACTGAATTTCACAGACTTTGAATAAGTAGCAATCTCAAAAAAGTCAACTCTTTTAGTGCATTGAATTTAATGAGTTTTTCAAAAAAAAAAAAAAAACCAAAATATTGGATTTTAGACGTATACCAACAAAATAGACTAATTCTGCAAAATTGTTTTTTTTTTTTTTTTTTATTTGTCAAGTTAAAGTACTTGGTTTGTACTCAATTTCAGAAATAAAATGAAGGAGTTTTGGAGGAGCTTTGAAGGAGTACTAATGGGCTGTCCTTAAATGATGTTGCATTTTTTCCCAACATGTTTGACCCCCTACCCCTTTGTCACAAAGTGTCACACTTTAACTTACTACTTCTCTTGTCACGTCATATTTTTATAAATATATTATAATAACAGGATGATGTTACTTTTTGTCACCCTCTCTCTTCCCCTTGTCACAATGTCACAAACCTGTCCCCCCTCAAGGCATGACATCACTTGTGGATGACTCATCTTACAATACCATAACTGCGATTTGCTAAACAACTGTGTTTTAACACCATCACTTATAGTAAATCTGCTTATGTATTTCTAAATATTTAAATAATAATTAGACAAACTGACTTTTGCAGCTGAGAGTAGGGTGTATGGAAAAGCAATAATCATAAAACTTGAAAAAATAGCCAAGCACCATTTAAGCATAGTTTACTTCATTTATGAAATGTCTTAGTCAACTAATAATATTTTCACCTTCAACTTTTATAACTTCTATGATCAATTTGTAAATCACGTTTTTATGAAAAAATAAATATACGAAATTACTACATTAAAATCGCCCTTGTGATGAAGTTAAGTTGTTGATTGAAGTATTTCAAGTTACCATCATAGAGGAAGACTATGTAGTCTTTAACTAAGAACAAAATGAGTTTTGAAGGAGTTCAAACCAAAATGAAGGAGGTTGAAGGGCCCTTCAAAAAAATTTCCTAAATGAAGGAGTATTGGAGGAGTTTTGAAGGAGCGTATACGAACCCAGTACTATTCAAAAATAAATCTCAAAGCTTAAGGACTATAGCACTTTTTGAAGTTTTTTCAAGGTTTTCAAGCGCACAAAAGATAACATTGGTGTCAACATATACATAATTTCCAAATGCTTTGCTACTCATTTCCAAATTTTCTAAGTCATGTATGTAAGGAATTTTCTCGAAAAAAGGAGTAGCTAAGCTGGAGAAGTAGAAGTTAACAGAAATTTTATCAGCAACAACCAATTCTCTTTAAAAGTGAGATAAGCACCATAGACTAAACTGCACCAAACAAATATTTTTGATCTCATTAAATCCAAGCTTGCATTAAGTGAGTGACTCGCATGAGTTTTGGATCAAACCTTTAAATTTCATGCTGTACAATCGGATACTCTTCAAGTGTCATTTTGAAAGTGTTCTGTTGGGAAAAATAGCTTGAAAATAGGAAATAACTGTTTGAAAGAATAAAATTAAAATGTAATGAACAAAGATTGGAAAAGCATAAGTTTATACTTGTACAGTTGATTGAAAGGTGTGCTTTTGTGATTATAATTGTTATGCAGCGTTATTTCAAGATGGCGAATTTTGCAAAAGGTTTGTTTTTAGGCTTTTGAATTTTGTTGATTGTTGCTTTTATTCTGAAACAGTAATTAAAATTTTGCTTTTTAATTTCTTGTGATTTTATTTGCAAAGAAAAATTTTTTAATACTGAACTTTCACACATTTTACAACCTAGAAAATTAGAGCTCATGCAATTTCGCATTTTAATGCCTTTCAACACAGTTGTAACTTTCTAGTATACACATAGACTAGTGATTCAAATACCAGTATACCGAATACTGGTATTTGGAGCTATTTTGCAATTTTGTAATACCGTTATTTGCTGAGGTAGAATACCGGTATTTTTGGTATCAGCTCAAAACAATACAGTTTTTGATAAAAGAGTTTTCAATTTAACTAATTAATTAATTTTATCTACTGTTATTTTAAATATACGTTTCTTTTTCGATGAGACGGCACCAAAATCAATCTATTTAAGCAAAAATCTAGCTTCAAAAGCACGAATTTATAGAATATCAATGGATATAAAAGTAGAGGAAAGATTACAAAATGATATTTTCATCACCAGATGGCGTGATAAATTGTAACTTCGCGAGTTTATGTGATCCATGTTTTTATTCTCTCCATTTTCTTGACATGGCCTTTTGGGAAAATTAGTTTTAATTGTAATTACAAATGTGTTTGTGCAAAGAATAATTTATTCCAACCATTAATTGCAGAAATTCATTATGGTATTTCATGAAAAATAATTGTCTCAACTGTACTGAATTTGGAAAAAAACTTTTTCTCGCTAGTATAACGAAAAGTAATTTGTTATTGCTGGTATTAGCGTGCTGTTCTGTCTCGCTTTTCAACTTTATACCAAGTGAGATAATATTTGTTATGCCTTGAACATTTGCAAAAGGGTAAGGCGTAATCAGATGGAATATATTTTCAGATATTTGCATAATTATAAAGAATTTCAAAAAGAAAACTAAAGAAAAAAAAAAGAAACTAACAAGATTAAATACAACTTAAATTTCAAATTATTAACAGTACTACCGGCCTGCATGAATTCAGTAAGAATATTTGTAACTGCAGGAAACGTTTTCACTAAAATGATTAATTATTGATTTTTTAGTATGGTATTTGTTCCTTCAATTTGTTCACAATAAGTAAATAATGCAATTGTTGTACAAAATAATAAAACATAGCAACAAAACATGTTTTTGTATGTTTTTTCGGAAAATTTCTAATACCGGTATTACTACCGGGTCACGTTAAAAAAATACTGAATACCAGTATTGCAATTCCTAACATAGACACAGTAACCTCCAGTAGCTAGAGTGTAATGCTATCAATCACTTTTTGACAGGCCCGGACCTGCGTATCCCCAGACCCTGCATGGCGTGGGGCCATTGGGGGGGGGGGGGGAAGAGAGGCAACTGCCCAAGAAATTTACAGGGCTGCCACAATAGTTAAAGAATGAAATTCCCTGACATTTCCAGGTTTTCCAGTTGCTTTTAGAGAAAATTCCAGGTTAATGAATGTCGACCTACGTTATTTAATACCAATACAACATATTTCTAATGTAAATAACCTAATTTATAAATCAAATAATGCTTTATAAAATTATCAATATTTAGGTTACGTTAAGATAAACTAAAAATTTAATTACATTGATTACAAATGCTTTAAAAGATCAGCAATTTCCAATTGGTAGTTTTCTTTTTAAAAAGGACTGAAACCTCAAACGCATTAAGCAATTTTCAACAAAGCCAATGTTGGCATGTTTCAAAAAATTAAAATAAATAAAAAAATTTTGAGACTTTAAATTTTTATAACCATTATTCATTTCAAGAGGAAAAAAGAAGAATGAAGGCAATTAAGATACTAAGAAAACCACAGATGCATTGCGGAAAATACCAGTAATTTCTAGCTAAGCGTGGATTGGATTTTTTTTTCTCCAGAAGAGGTAAAATAAAACATGATGACATTAACTCAGAACTTTATGCAACTTTGATATGGATATTTCTTTTCCTTTTGTAGCCTTATCAGAATTAGTCTTTAGAAATGAGCTTGGATTTTTTTCAACTATAGGGAAAATTAGCACATCCAGAATGCAACATTTACCGAAGTGCAGCATCTTTGCCTGAATGACGCAGCAGTTTCACCTATCTGGTGAAAGAATTGGGAAGGAATCCCCTGACATTTCCAGAAATCTCAACAACTTGTGATATTCCCAGACATGCCCCGACCATTTTAAGTAGTTTTCATTTTTCCTGACAATTCCAGGTTTCCATATTTTCCAGGTACGTGGCAACCCTGATTTAAAAAAAAAAATGAAAAAACTAGCACTTAGACGTATAACGTTGCAAATACACACTGCTGGCCTCTGTGGAGGGGCTCAACAGAATTTGTTGCAAGGGGCCCCAAAATTTATAGATCCGGGCCTGCTATTTGATAACAAAATTATTTATGTCCAATTTATTCAATGAGTATTTTCTGATGTCCTATTTTAAGAATTGGATTCAAGTGTCATTCAAGAATGACTCTTAAAAACAATAAAATTCTGTCATAAGCCTAAAGGTTACAGAAGAACAATGAATGAATACAAGAGGTTGAAATGTAAAGCTTCCATCGAAAAATTCCAAAATTTATAAATATATCCATAGCATATAATATGAAATGCTTTACCTATTTAGCCATTATTACTCACTTTGTCTTTTTTTCTGATAAGGCAACAACGTTTGTTAAATAGTCAAACAGCTCACCATTCTTGCATCTATATGAAACAAAAATGTGAAACATTACCCACTTAATGTAAAGAAAATGTTTACCCTTTTACCAATCTCCCCCCCCCCCCCGCCTCTAATTTCGAAATATTAGTTTGTTTTGCACCTTTATGAGTGCAGTAGAGTCTCAATAATCCAAGTCTCGAAAGTTCGAGGCTCCGCTAATTCGAGGTGCTTACTTTACATTTTCATTTTTTTAGTTCCAAAGAAATGATTTTCATAAAAATCTGAAAATATTTTTTTTTCTTGCCGTTACACTTATTTAACTAGATACAGTAATTAATAAAAAAGGCATTGAAAGGTTGTTGTCAACAACACTCCTTAAGTGGCACGATGTACATGTAGTCATCGACTGCACAATATGAATTACGAAATGCCTTGAAGATAACTTGATGTGTGAAAGTAACATTGATTTGCCACAAAGAACATGCAAACATGCCTTTTAGAATATTAGAATACCTGATGATAGTCGAAAAGGAAGGTTCAAAACTTGACGCCTCACGAGTAATGTATACAAAAGACGAAACAGAAACCTTCTACAACTAACCGTTTTTGTGGTAGTCAAGATACATATGCTCACAAGCACACAGATACAAATGTTACGACAAAACTCATTGAAATGGATTTGAGCAATGATTCGGTCAAAATATATGTTCGGTAGCCTACAAATTTGCTCGGGTAAATACACACAGACTTCGTGGGAAAAGTCCAAATTCGTTTAGGGTAATTAAAAACGAAAATTTATGTTGAAATTTCAGTGATAATTTTTCACGTCAGCAATGTTGCTTTTCTTTGTATAAGGAAGTAAAAGGAGCTACTCCTCATATCATCGGAAAAGTGTAAAAAAATAATCTGGAAGAATTTTCCGGATAATCCAAGTTTTCAGTAATCCAAGGTAGCATGAGCCCCAATTACCTCGGATTTTCAAGACTCTACTGTAAGTACTAAATAAAACAATACTTTACTTTTCAATTTGATTACCTTCACATTAAATAAATTCTTACGCTGAAAAAAGAAGAACATTCAAGAAGACTGACTTTGGTTAAACAAGCTTAAGATTTTCAGATAACCAAGGTTCTACTGTACTTCAGTCTCGATATTGTAAAAGGGTTCTACTGCATAAACATTAACAATTAATGCCTCTCCAAATTGAAAATAAGTAATTATCTCTCTTGAATCTATCTAAATATATCTAGATGTATAAAATATGCAAAAAAGTTGAAATGTAAAGAATAAAATTTACAATTAAACATGACAAATCTAAAACGGAAATGACTAATTTTAAGAAGGGATATTTTTTCCCTAGTATTTTTTAAGGCTTGGTTTAAAAAGAGAAAAAGAATATTGAAAGCACATGTCATATTTATTTCTATGCTATGCTCTGCAGCACCTGCACCATATGTCTGTATATCACACACTAAATTATAATATGCTACTATAATACTATTAAGTAATCATACAAACACTCACACACAAAAAAAAAAAAAAAATAAAATAAAATAAATAAATGCATCATTAGTTGATATTTCAAGCAAACCATAGCTATCTAAAAATAGCAAAACTTCATAAAATGCATGAATTAAAATACGTATTAGAGTACGTATTTTATGATATACATACTCTACTCTTTTTTATAATAGTTTTATTACATATTTTTTAAGTAAGTTACGGTTTCTTTGAAAATATTAGTGATAACTTTTCCATAAAGTGTATCAGAAAAGTCCTCAACTTATCTCAAAAATTCATAGAAAAGCAATAAAATTGTCGATTGAATATGCAGTTTGCTCAAAAATGCTTTACAGGTTCGAGCAGTGGCGTAGCTAGACCCGACTTTCGGGGGGGGGGGGGGTTACTTCTTTTATATATATATATATATGTATAATCGCTTGGAATTTTTTCCTTTTCTTCTTTTTTTTTTCTTTCTCTTCTCTCTTCTTTTTCTCTTTTTTTTGGGACTAACTTTTCGGGGAGGGGGGGGGTTTGTCCCCAAACCCCCCCCCCTTAGCTACGCCCCTGGGTTCGAGAATTTTTCATGACATTGTAAAAAGAAAGAGGAAAAAAAGAAAAAGAAAAATAAATGTCGTGTGAAGTGTTTTAATACATCAGGCCCATAACGCTATTTGTGCTAATGTTCAAGTCATCGGGCTATGTATTATGAAAGTGTTTTATGCAATTAATATACATATGAAAGACATTCGAGTTTTGGAACAATATCTTTTGGAAATTTAAATATAAACGAACATTTAAATGTCAAACTGAACTTTTCGGGGGAGGGGGGGGGGACCCCCCTTGTATATGGCCTTGCAATATACCTTTCATTGCAGAATTCAATGTGTGTACCATATGTGGATATGGTAAGAACTTGAGTACCATTAGATGTGGTTTCAACAACACAGTGCACATATTGAACACGGGTAATGAAAACTATTGCTTTCTGTTTAATACCATGATTAAACCCCTCACATGATGCCTGTTTTTTCTTACTGTGACGATACAGCGATTATTTATAAAATAATTACACTCTTTTCCTTTTTTATTCTTTTTATGATAGCTTAAAAAACTCTTGAACCTGTGAAGTATTATGGCGCAAACTGCATTAATACAACAATTTGTTATTTTTCTATGATTTTTTAAAATGTGCCAAGGACTTTTCAGACACCCTGTATATCATTATAAAATGATAAACAAGTCGGTGATCTTAATCTAAAAATTGCTTGGTCCCTAGATCTACAGATTTGAGAGTTGAAAACCAAATGATCCTATTCTCACCAAATTAGTAGATCATGTTTTAATCACAGGAGTTCTATAAACAAGGAAATTTCACTTATCCAGTGAAAAAAAATTTGCGAGGTAAATTTTAATGCAAGAATGGACACAAGATTTAAAACTTCCTTTTTTTAAAAACAGAAATGACATAAACAGTGTGGACAAAAACGAAAACAATTAAAGTAAATATCAGTTTAGAAATACTTACAGTTCAAAGACCAGGAAGATAAATGTTGATGATTCGAAAACATCATGAAGTTCAACTAATAACAAAGAATAGCAAGTTGTCAAATTAATCAGTTGACTAACTAAAATAAAAAAAAACCCTAAATCCAAATATTGAAAGCATACAGTATGCTTACTAATGAAAGGATGCCCAGCAACTAATTTTAAAGAAGCAATTTCTCGCAGGGTAGCTTCTCTCAAACTTCCAGATGAATCGTCTACATCAGCACTGATATCAATAATTTTAGCTGCATATTCTCTACCAGTATCTTTTTCGACACATCGTCGAACTGTACTACTCACACCCCTAGCAAATACAAAATATTATTACTCTGAAATACAAACGTTAAAGTATTATTTCAAGACTAGCAATGATGTCAAAGATATTAATATTAGGATCCCCTTTTTTTTTCTTTTTTAAGTAAAAGCTTTACGTAAATTAATGTTCAGAATAAAAAATAACATGTCTTGCATGTACTTTTTATGGCTTCATCATTTTTTGTGTTTTCCAAGAAAATATAGCTATTAAATACATTTGAATTCACAAAGAAAAAAAAAAAAATCAGAAGTTTTTTTTTTTTTGCCGCCTCAAAATTTTGCATCTCTACTAACTATTGCAAAACAAAATCATGTTTGCTCCAATATCTGATACAAACAGTTTGAGTAGCACAAGACACAAGAAGAGTTCTACTGAAGAAAATGGTTTGATGATACTTTAGCACTATGAATATGAATAATTTCATTTTACACACTAGATAATATACAGTAGTTTTAATCAACTTTATCAAAAGCGAATGCAGGGGTGATAGTAGACTCAAGTAAAATTTTATGAAAACCATGAAATTTTCGGAAACTATGAGGAAGCCCCCAGAAATGTTTTTAAATTAAAGTCACAAAAAAGTGATTATGTTCCATTTTTGGTTAGGTAAAGATATGGGGCTCAAAGACTCACACAGGCAATTTTTCTAAAATTGTAACTTTAAAAACCTACTTTTAGACGCTTTTCAGTGATGTTAGGAACATGAGGATTTTAGGGCTCCTCACACGGAAATGTTTCAAAATTGCGCCCTAAACGTGTGATTGTGTAGGCCAAGGGTCTCCAACCAGTTTTTACTCAAGGGCCACATTGTTAATTTCGAGAGACTAGGCAGACTGACAATCCAACCATATTTCAGTTCAGATGTTTTAGTTAGTGCTAGTTCTCCCCCCCCCCCTTTTCAAACACCAAAAAAAAATATTTTTTCTTAAATCGCTCAATAGTGGTTTTTGAGATTTTTTTGGCTTAGTTTTCTTTAAAAATACTGAAAATTAAAATTTCTTTTTCAAATAAAAAAAAATCAGCTCCTAAGCTTCCTGCCAGCCGAGAAAAATCTGCTCAGGGGTCGCAAGTTGGAGACCCCCCCCCCCCCCCGGTCAGAACTAGATAAAACTCAACACTGTCTGCAAACTCGAATAATTAAAAATTTCCTACAAAATAATGTTGTGCTCCTCCTGTGCATGGGCGCCCATATGCAAAATTTCAACAGGGGGGGGGGGGCTCAGATATTTTCTTCATGGTTTAGCAGAATATTTTCTGCATGGAAACCGATTTCTGTATAAATTAGAGCTATTAAAATTTCACATTTTTAATAACGTATAATTAATAGCTGGAGAAGAAATCTTTATACATTTTTTCAAAGAAAAAAAGTACTAAAAGCAGAGAAGTTCTTATTTCAAAGGGGAAGGGGGCTTAACCCCCTACTTGCCCCCCCCCCATATGGGAGCCTTTGCTCCCGTGTCCTATATTGTAGCAAAGAGCAAAAATGAGAAGTTAAAAGTGAGTAGAGTACCACTATGCATCCAGCATGATTTTTCAGGCTCATTACTATACTTGCCAATAGCTACTAATCTTCTAGGGAAAGTGGTAATGAATTTTCGTTGACAAGTTGTAGCTATGGGTGATTTGTGCATGGTCAAGAGCCGAAAGTACTTTTTTTCTTCATTTATATAATAGATTTGTCATCTTTTACATCTGAAGCAGTGAGAAGCAAAAAGTGGACATTTTCAAGTTTCGAGTCAAACATGTTTAAAGTTGCGGCCCTCGGTAGGCTTTCATTGAAATTTTTTTCCAAATCATACTGTAGAACAGCACAAACAAGGACTACTAGTACTATCTCTTGCCCCAAAACATAGGAGAGGTTCACCTTCCATTTGGTGTACTGGCATTCTCCAAATTTTTAATTTTGGTACTTACACATCCCTCTTTGTTTCTCACTGCCTCATTTGATCATATTAATTGCCTTAACATAGCATCCTCTCATTTAAATAACCTATTTTAACAAAAACCAATAGAAAACTCAAATGAAATCGAATTTTATAGAGCATATAGATTTCACAAGAAATGTTTGTAAAAACCCTCCCTAAAACAAGTCCAGCAACAGCCTTGATTCTGCCTGCTGGGCAGTTAAACAGTCACCACTTTAGGCTCACTACAGTAGACCTTCGTTTTACGCGAGTTTATTTTATGCTTGATTATGCGCAGTTATATTATTTCGATTATAAGCGGTTTAAGATTTGAGACCTTTATTTTATTTTACGCCGGTGAGTTTCGGTTTTACGCGGATGCGGCAATGCAAACAGATATAATTTTCCTCTATTTTAAAATCCAAACTCCTAAATATTTCAGATTACATGTAATAAACTGTATTTTGAAGTGCTAATATTTGAGCATTTACGCGGCATTTCCGAGGAACGTAACCCCCGCGCAAAACGAGGGTCTACTGTACTGAGAATCACAAGAGTCTAACTACAGTACATAAGACTTTTTTTTATTCTTTAATTATGACAAAAGCAACATGTGGAGAAAAATTAAATATATCTTATTTTTGTTTATTATTAATGACTTCATATCATTTCACTGAAACTGAAAGATGGTTGAAGAGTGTACAAAAAGTTATCACATGTTACATTTATAAAGTATTTTTCAAGAGAAATTACCTGCCCAGGACTTCTTTAGGTTCATATTTTGCATAAAAATCTCTAGCAACATTTTTATCCGGTAATTCATCATCTTCTTTATGTGAAGAAACCATATTAACTTTAATTTATGAATGAGATGTAATCTGTAAATACAAACATGAAAATTAATCTTTGAAAAATTTGCAATTAAAACACAAGGACAATATAAATTTGACTACTAATTTTCAAGTGTCAACACAACAAAAATCATGAAAAATAATCCTTTTGTTTTTAGAAACATGTTCGGCACCTCCGAGGAATCACTCCTGCTTGGCGCACTTTCCAAAAAAAAAAAAAAAGATACAACTAGATTTCTTGCATTATCTCAGCTTGGCAAATAGGGAGGTGATTCCTTATATTACCTATATGTTCTTAAATAACTTTTAATTTGAAATATTATACAGGGGTGTCCACCTAGGAAGGGTTAAGGTGCAGATGGCACCATTGAAATTTTTAGGAGGGGAGGGGGATGTTTTGATTGGTTTTTCTCTCATTTTTAGGGAAGGGTTCTCACTCTTGAGGTGGTTCTCATGATATCTGGGGGGGGGGGGGGGGGTACACCCTTGCTTTTGGGGAGGATGGGTATTAAGTTATTCTACTATATTTGGACATGTTCTTTTCAGTTGCTCCTGAGCAGCATCACTAGGGTGGTTCAAAAAAACTTTTTCACAGTTGGAGTCCAGGACACCCTCTATTTTTTTTAGACTTACTAATAGTATTATGCTGTAAAACTTTTAGCTACTTACTCAAATTTTAAGAGAGGGTGCCCAATGACTCCTTAATTTAACATTAACCATAGCATAGAAAATGTCACAAATTTAGAAACATTAAATTTCCCCAGCTGTTTTTTGGTAAATAATTATTTTATTGCAATGTATATGCATATTACTAGTGTATATTATAATATGAAGCATTGTTTTTTAAGTTCAATGAATTTTTTTAACCCCCCTCCCCATACTTATGAAGTTTGGGGGAGGGGGTTGAGCACCCTCTTTCAGTTGAAATAGGAAGCTAAAATTCTTCCAGTACATTACTATCCACAAGTGTAAAAATATTGAGAGGTGTCCTGTTTTATCTAGGAGAAACCCTTTTTTTTTACATCTATTTTTGAACCACCCTAAGCAGCACCTTATAAAAGTAACAACCAGTCATTAGATAACATACTCTAATTACCTGAAAATTAAGTACAGTTTAACAGGAGGAAGCTCAGACCAAAATTTATGCCAAGTATTCAAAGCATAGATTAAGGGGCGGGGGGGGGGGGGGTGGAATAAATATAATATTTTTTAAAGACTGGCAGCCCATGTAATTAAAGCATTGAAAATTAAAGTACTGTAACTGTAGAATAGTCACTTCAAAACAATACAAAGTAATGAATATAAAATCACATAAAAATAAAATATTCATCTGAAAATAGTTCAAAGCATTTATGGAAATAAGAACATTTTGTTTCTATAATTGAAGGAAAATTTTATTTAAAAAAAAAAAAAAAAATCAGTTTTCAAAAATACAAATTTTACATAGGCGATTAAAAAAAAGCACCTGTCAAAAGTTATAATTAGTTACAGAATAACTGAGTAATCGAAATACCTAAAATAATGTACTCTAAAAGTTCGACGAAATACTCACATCACGAAGTTTGACTAGAAGATACATTCATTTACCGCGAAATTCTGCTTTATGTTCAAAGTTAAAATCTGAGCTTGCACATGCCCTAGCGTAGGGAGACACACAATTAAGCAGCAAGGATAAACACTATTTTACTAAATGAAGTTCATCATTGAAACATTTCGACTGTAGAAAACTTCATTTGTACTGAACTTATACATTCATAAAAATTAAGCTGTCTGAAAGAATACATCTGGTACGCACTCAGCACGAATTTAAGTTGCTACTAATTTTAAAAACCTTGACTTTGAGTATATAAACATCCTTTAATACTTTTTTTTTTTTTTGATTTGGTCGGTCCATCGGCATTGAAACAACAAACTGAGTTGCACAACTCCTTCCTCTCCTTCGTGACACATAAAACACTACAACTTCTTTTAATAAGGACGGTCTTTAGCGCCATCTTAAGTAGTTCCTCAAAGTAAAATGAAACGTCAACTGTCAATAATGTTTATTTCTGTGTCTTGTCCTCGGAAACTGAAGCGTATGAATGCAATTTTCTGCTAGAAGATGAGTCAATCGTGTCTGGAATGAAAACTCTAAGCTGTGTTTATGTTTACACTTCTTGAATCTTGCGACTTCGCAAATTTATTCAATGTTGGCTTAAACTTTTGTTTCATACCGAGGAAAATAAAGTTTTGTTGGCGATTTATTTGACGATTATTATTTGTCTGGCTTATTTGCTAAATTTTAGTCATGGCTGGATTACTTTCTCAGCTAGGTGTTGGTGGTAACCCCTTTCACACTGTTGTCGGCAAAGAATAGGTAAATACCTTAAGATTTTAGCTCCACTAATTGCAATCTATGATAATTTCCATCTGTTTGAAAATTTAAAGCAACTCCCTTTTATTTGTGCTTAAGTACTGAGGTGTCAAATTAAAAAAAAATAATAATAATTGGCACTCATTTTTAGAACGTTTTGTGTATTTAAAATCTATTAGCAATTTTTGCGTTATTTGTTTTAAAATATTTCTTCAATTTTTAAATTGTACTCATGCAAATAAGTTCGTATCATTGTGTGTATTGGAATGATAATAAGTTTGATTAAAAAAGAGCATTTAGCCATAAAAGAACAAATTTCGAACTTGATTGCTTGAAAAAATTTAGATTCACAGCCAGAAAAACCACGTTTAGCAGAATGTTGAGACTGATGTTCACGAACAAATATGTGTTCCAAGTTTTGTTGATTGGAATTAATTCTAGCTAGCTATACATTGTCAAGAACAGTGGCGCACACAAGGGAGGGGTCCAGGGGTTCTGGACCCCTCCCATAGCTCTCGCATTTTTCTTATTTCAACTGATTATGATTCTATGTACTTGATACACAAAATATTTCCAAACAAAGAAAACAAGAATTTCAGTTCTAATAATAGGGAAAAAAATTCTCTTGTTAAAAGATTGTTCAGAAAATGTGTACATTTCTTGTAAAGAATTGCACAAGCAAGAGATCTTTCTCGACTTTGAGAAGGCTAAAAACATACTTAAATAGTACTATGTATAAATGAACGTTTAATGTGTTTTTGTACTGCTGAATTCAAGCAATGTCACCATCACACACTGAGGAAGTTATCAGGGGTCTGGCCAGAGGATATTTGGGTCCGTTAACGGACCCTTCACAAAAATCCGATCAACCAAAACGGACCTTTCACAAAATCCCGATCAAACAAAACGGATCTTTCACAAAATCCCGATCTTACAAAACAGACCCTTTCACAAAATTCTAATAAACAAGATCGGATCTGTCACAAATTGTTTATTGAAAGAGCAAATCTGAAAGCAAAATAACTCATATTTCTGTGTATAAATCGATAATTTCTGGAACCTTTTTTTAAGTCAAAATAGAGGGATCAGCTTATACAAAATCGGCTAATTTTGAAAAAAAAAAAACAAAAACAAAAATCGGCACTCTTGCGATGTTCCGATGCTCCTGCAAGCGATAAATAATTGCTACTGCCAAATAAATATAGTGGTTGTTTGTTTTATCACAGCTAATTAACAGCGGTGTTGTTGTAAACTTTTCTGAAAAGGCATTGGTAAGCACTTTTCTCCGCTCATGATTTAATAAACAATAATAATATATATCTGCAAAATGAACTTAGAACTGCAAAGGGATAGTAAGGGTGAGGAAAAAATATGATCGCTTCAGATATGGTTACCAACTTCAAAACTATCACCACTTAGCGTCTGGCGTTGAACCTTTATAATGAGATTAGAAAATATTCTCATCATTTTGTGGGCTTGTCAATATTTGCGTTTTTACAGTGTGGTGCGATGTTCAATAGTTATTTTGGGAGAGAATTTATATGGGTTTTGATTTTTCGATGCTAACAAGGATGATTAACTTTAAGTAAACTCTTTTAATTACCGTTTTTTTTTCTTTAGATGTCTACATTTTGAAAAATGCAATCTTTTAACATCCGATATGAGAATCATATTTTGTTCTTTTTTCAAGCTAACTTCGCTTTATTAGGATTCAAATAAATGAAAAGTCTCTTTTTTATTTCTGTTAGAACTCTCATTTCAAGTTTTTTAAAGCAAAATTCCATTTTCTGTTATGAGTCAAAAATTAAAATGTTGAATAGATGGTTTATTTTATTTTATTATTATTTTTTTTGGGGTCAACTGTGTTCACAGATATTAATGATATGTTATCATAGGACTCTAAAATGCAATTTTAAAATAATTTTATCAAAAAATATTTCTTTTACAAACCGTTTTTATACTTTTGATGCCTTCACTTTGAGAATTGCGATCTCTTTGCATCCGCTATGGGGAATCCGATTTTTCGAATTTTTGATGATTATTACGCTTTGTTAAGAGGTAAACAATTGAAATATCTTTTTTTTTTGTTAATATCACGGGAATTTAAAAGTTAGAAACGAAATTTCGTGCTTTTTTTAAGAGTGTCTTGGGTCAAAAAGATGAATGCTGAACCCTATTCTGAATTTTGTTTTATTTATTTATATTTTTGTTACAATTATTTTAAATACTGTACAGAAATATATCTAGTATAATTTAACATAATGCAGAATGGTAGATAATTATTGATACTTAAAAGAGCGATGCCCCCCCCCCCCCCCCCGCCAAATATCAGAAAAAAAATCCAGAATGATTTTCTCGTCATAGAAGAAGAAAACACTCAACTTTAAGTTTAATTGATGCAGTTTGTGCCATCTCTAAATTCTAAAATTTCGTTTTAACAAAAAAAAAAAAAAAAAAAAATTTTTTTTTTTTTTTTTTTTGCGAAATTTTTTGATTTTTCACAAAATTAATTCATTTTTCACAAAATTATTTGATTTTTCACAAAAAACGGACCCTGTGAAAAATCCTGGACAGACCCCTGGTTATAAATAAAATCGAAAAATGAAATAGAAAACTAAATTTTATTCTACGACAGAGTAATAATAATGTTTTTAGTTTTGTAATTACAGGTTAAAATGAGATTTTTCTTGTTCTTCAGACTTGATGCTTCTTATACTTGAATTTGGGCATCTGTTTTCATTTATGAACAATGATAAAAGTAAATACATTGCATAAATTCGTTTGCTTTCTGGTAATTTAAGTATCTGTTATTAAAATTTTTTATTAATTAGTGCTAATTATTTATTCAATAATTTATTTTTTACTGTTTTTGTTCTCAAGAATCAATAAAATCAAGTCAATGTGTTTGACGGCATATTGGAGGTATGATATGAAAATGGGACTTTTAACTATGGACCCTCCCCTTGCAAAATTTCTGTATGCGCCACTGGTCAAGAACAACATCAAAATTGAATTATTCATTGATTAGTTATAACATCAAAATTGAATTACAGTATATCATTGCTAATTAACTTTGAAAATTCTTTAAAAAATTGAGGATAAAATTATAGAAAAGAAAAAAAAAAGTAAATGAGTGTCACCATGCACTCGGAGGTCGAGGCTTCCTCATAGTTTCTGAAACTTTCAGTCTCAGAGAATTTTACTCGAGTCCACTATCACCCCCTGGGTGGTTCTTTTGTTTGTGGAAGTTTCTTTCTTGATATTTTCCACTGTGTCAACAGACAAACACTTAATCGTTCAAATCAAAAGGATATTGTAACGGATCCGGTGCAACTTCCAACTTTCTTGAAAAGACGACACAGTTCTTGATTAAAAACACAGAGAATTTATTTACACTATGTACAGGAAAGATCGTCAACAACTGCTAAATTAATCATCAGCAATTAAGCAAATATCACACCACACCGTAAACTCAACGGTTACATGTACGTATTTTACTTCCAAATACGAAAAACAACACAGCGAAATGCCTCGCAATAAACAGAGCTAATACACTCTCAGTTCGAATTCTCAATCGAAACTAACTTTTTATCACGCGGGACGCTTTTATAAACATCGAAAAGAGATCTCTCAACTATTCCAGAAAATGCTACACCGTTCCACACTTTCTTATTTCTTTTCATCTTATCAATAAAAAAATAGGGGACCATATACTTCAGCCGAATGTAAGGGGCTGTATATTCATTACAGGAAACTATTTACAGGTTACGTTACTACAATAATTACTATTTACAGAATTTGTAACAATATTTTATGTACAAGTTTTTCATCAAAAGCTTTTTCCTACAAAGTTTGTTTGAAGCAAATTCGCCTCACAGTTCGGAATTGCCTTGAATTTCCCCGTAGCGCTAATGTTAAGTTTCTTGTGAACTGTTAAAAATTGAACAAAAAATAGTTCAAATCAAAAAGTGAAATATGGGAATGAGGTGTCCTCGCCGAGATCTTTCGAACAAAAAAAGTTTGTTCGAATCTGGCTATTCATTCAAAAGTTATTAGGGGGGGGAGGACAGACAGACAGACCGACAGACAATTTCCCCCATCTCAATACCCTACCTTAAAATTTTAATTTTTCAATATTTATTTATTTTATTTATTTTTGACTTTTTTTCTTGTTTTTTGCGATATTTTTAAGATGCATTAAGCCTTCTTTCATGCTTTTTTCTTCTTTTTCTGACTTTTACTGGGAAAGTAGGCTAAAAACATAGATTTCCTTAACATATTGACTGCTAGGGACGAGATAACTCGTCCCTCCAGAATTATACTGTATGTGCTAGGGACAAGATAACTCGTCCTCCACTACGTTTGCTGTGAAAAAAATTTCTGATGCAAACAGGGGTGAGCGCGGTCAAACGAGACAGCGCGGCGAGTTTTTTGTGCTGTAGTCTGTGAGTAAATAAAAACGTAAAATGAGCAAATGAAAGTATATGTCGCTCGAAGATGCAGTGAAATATGTTTACTTTATCCGATGATGAACTACTTGACGATGATGACAGGGACAGTTGCAACTTGAGCGACGGGGAGATCGATAACGATGAGACTAATTTCACCAACCCTGAGCCTGCTCTTGTAGACCTTCATTGTATGCTGTACTATTCATGAAAAATACCAATAAAACTGTTTTCCTTCAAATTGTTTCAAATAATAAGCTTAGCACTGGGAGTCCATATATAGGCTGTCGACGATTCAGTCAATGTGTTAAATTACAAGTTCCAGAAAAAGAACAATGCTTACTTGCCTTGCCACCTGGAACTGCAACCCACACAAAGGGGTGTTTTGCTGCGTTGTTAGATAAGGGGTTTACCACCTTTCCACTCTTCTTTAGGGGTTTAGGGTAATCATAAAACCACTCCTTGGAGTGACAGACCGCAATCACTACACCTTCACAAAAACCTGAGTTTGTCAGAAACAAATTTAAGTTTGTATTTGATTTAGTTCCCTTTTATATTGAAACCATTTTATTCTTCTTACAATTTGTGACGAAGTCTACTTTCAATTAAATCATCTACGATTATGTGTCTATTTTGCTGCAAAACTAATTTCTTTTTCATATTCGGTAGCAATCAAACCCTAAATTTGAGAGCACTACGTATTATATGGGGCCGCTAAGCACCGAACAGCTAAAAAGTATTTACTCAGAGGTGAGTTTTATTGCATTCATTTCACAAATTATATTTTTGTTTTTGTCGTATTATTTTAATTATTAAATTTTTATAAATTATTAAATAATTAATTTAAATTATATATTCATAGCTTTAAAGATTTGTTTCAATTTTACGACAAAATATGGAAATATCATTTGCATTTTTGATTTAAAAGATGTTTTCGAAGTTTTGCTTAAAAATGTTATTTTACCTTGCAGTGCAGAAATGTTGCGGATCATTAATTAAAGCTATGAAATGTTTAAAAAAAAATGATTTTTTTGACTATATTCAAATAAAATATATGTAATTCAAAAATGTATTTGTACAAAACATATTAAAATTTAATTTTTCACTTGATCATATGTACTGCTGGGAATGTTAATTGATTGTTCATACACAAAATTAAACATTTTTTTTTTCAAGGTGTATTGAAGGAAATTTCAAGGATAAAATGAGATTTTTTAAGGTCTAGTCAGGACCTATTGGAAGCTTGTACCTGTGTCTCTATCTATCTACCTATGTCATCGTTACTGCCCATGAAAAACAGCGAACCAGGGCCGTAACCAGACTTTTGTTTCGGAGGGGGTTTTACCAAACACATTATTTGAAACATTTGTATGGTCTATCAAATTTGGTTTCATTTGTATTCTATTGATTTTTGTTACAATAGATTATCGAAATGTAGGGAGGGGATGTTCTTACAAAACGCCATATTGAAACATAATTAATGAATTCCTCAAAAACTACCATAAACACACAATGAGTTTGTACAATTTTTCAGTCATACTAATTTCATTTCACAAATAAACTTGAAATAATAATAATAACAATATTATTTTTGTCACCAAAATCTTAATAAATAAATGAATAAAATAAATAATGGAAAGCATTTCTTTGGATGAAAAATTTCGGAGGGGATTTAAACCCTATAATCCACCCCCTTGCATGCAGCCCTGAGCGAACTGACCGTCGAACCATATACCAATAGATTCGTATTCTTTCAGGCCATGTGTTTGGCTAAGTTGCATGATTGTGCGACTTTAATTAGCGGAGATATAAATTAATAACTTTTTTTTCTCCCTCCGAAACCTCGGATTCCCAAGGACGTCTTTACCATTGGTTATTGGCAACGAGCTGTTTTCCTCTTTAGATCTTTCTCAAGGATTGCCTCTTGCCGCTGCAAAATTACGGCCTAATTTTTCTTATGGTTTACAATTTCTTTTTATTTTCTGCTCAAAGCGGAAGTATTTCGATCTTTTAATGGTTTGAGTAATTGGTAAAGAAGCGAGTAGCGAATTGGCAATGTAATGGTTCTAGAGATGTCCTGCGCTGAAAGTTACCTGTTGCATTCATTAATTAGTGTACCGCCGCAGGCGGCAAGAACGATGTACCAGCGAGATCGAGGCGGTCAATCTAGCCGCTCTGGCGGCCTGTAATAAAATAACAAGCTTTGATTTAGTTACAATAAGCATAAAAGTTCCAGCACTAACCTAATCATCACACTATAAATCCACAAAATCACGTCTTTAATAATGGGCAGTTGAGCTAGACGATATTAAAATTTTAATACCGCGCTGGCGCTATATTGCTCTCTAGGTATCAATATTTAGGCTGATCAATTCAACATTTTACGGGGGCAGGGGGGGATGGTTGGTTTATTTGATTTTTAAGGCGCAAGAGCCCTTGAGGGCTATACTGCGCCAAGGGGGGGGGGATGGTGCTAAGAATATAAGTATAAGCTGCAGTGAATAAAATTCCTTCCCCATCTTTATGAATAAATATTTCAGCAATTTATTCTGATAACAATAGCTACAGGGGAGGGGGCCATTATACCATTGAATTTTATTTGAGAAATTGTTTTAAAAGAATATCAGTTCTTTAATTAAGAGTCACATGTTTTTTTTGGGGGGGGGGGGCGTCACCACTTTTGATGGGCATCCCTAGTTGTATCATCTGCATTTTGAGGCGTGAAATGGAGAAAAGCCATCGGACATTTGGATAAATAAATAGGCCTATTCCGCAATAATTTATTTGAATAATAGTTGCTAAAAAAAGGTGTCCATGAAAAGGGGGGGGGGGCGAGGGTTATGAGACACTATAACATCGAAAGTTTTAGAAAAGTTCTTTTTAAAGGCTTTAGTCTTTTTAGTGAGGTGGGTTTCGGTAATACTGAGTGGGCCATCGGGGGAAGTGGGAGAGACATAGCTACACAGTGAAACATGTGTATAACAATACTGTTTATAACAATAAACCTATCTATAACGATATTTTCCATGGTCCCAGCAAAATGTTAGCATAAATAATCAAATTGTCTATAGCGATAACCCGTCTATAACAATATTTTTTAGATCTCAACAGTATCGTTATAGACAGGTTTTACTGTATTAATGGCATATTAGGATCTACAATAGAGAAAAGCCATTAAATATCTTGATAAGTAAATAAAACAATTTATTTAAATAATGATAGCTAAAGCAGGGGTGCCCTTGGGGGGGGGGGTCAATAATATCTTTGAAATTTTCAGAGAAGGTATTTCAAAAGGATTTTATTTTATTCGATAAGGAATCGCTTTTGGGACGGGGTGCCAGGGGCGGATCTAAAGGGGGGCCATGGCCCCTCCCAAAGCCTTGTGATTGTAGGAATTTTTTTAAGGAAAAAAAAGAAAAAAGTATTATGAGTAGATAACAAAATTTAACACATGTACTTTTACTGAAAAAGAAGTATAGACCTAAATTGTGAGATAACTTATATCCCTATCCTCAAAACAAAACTTATATTTCCAAAATTTTTCTCCATCTTTTACATCATTTCTTGATTCCAACTACAGACACTTGAACGATCTGTAAATGCTGCCGTTCTCAGAGTATACCTATTGTTCACAAGACCAAAGAGCGCCTAAATTTTCGTTTTTACGACTTTAATTTCGAAATAGGAGGAGAACCCACTTTTCCCATGCCCTTTCACAAATGCCTTGATATGTAGCAAAAAATTGCATTTTAAGTTTTTATGTGGAGAAAAATGTCAGCGGAAACTAGCTTATCCAGCCCTTATCATTTAACTTGCTTAAAAGCAACTTAAATGAATTTTTTTTGGGACTTCAATTACAAACGAGTTTTGATAGGACCCCCTCCCTCCCTAGTTTATATCGTGATGATAGCTTTAAAATGAGGTTTATTGGAGGAGCTCACGAATCTTCGATCCCTTTCTAAAATATATATAAATATAGTTGAAAATCGAATTTTTAGGCGCCTCAAAGGCAAAATATTTCCAGAAAGGAAGGATTCTAAGCACCTTCACATTTCCTTTAATGTAAGCAAACATTACCTAAAGGTGCATTTTTAGGCTGGACAGCTGAGGAGTTAGAAGAGCACCCCTCCTCTTCTAACTTCTCAATGTATAATGATAGAATATTTTGGTTTCTAAGCTTTATTTTCAAAAAGTATTTTGGGGCCAGCACCCAAAACCTGTCCTTTCTCCGTACATCATCAAAAATAGACAAAATGCGTTTTTAGTTTCCTAATTTTCAAAAATTACACGGAAATTTAAATTTTGAAACATTTTCGAGGGAGATTCCTAAATCCACCCCCTCACCGAATGTCTCGATACCCCGAAAATTGAGTTTTTAAAACTTCATTTTAATAAAATTTCCGGGGAGTTATCAGGGCCTAATCTCCCAACAGGCAGAGTAGGCAGCTGCCTAGGGCGGCGAACTTTTTAGCGGCGGCAAATTTGCTATTATAATGCACATTTTTTTAATTAAATTGTAGTTCTTGAAAGTAAAATATTAGCTTTCTTTCATTTTCCACAGAAGAGACGAGTTTTTCTAGTAATTTAATAATGATTACTTTTACATATCTTCTGAAAGTCAAATGTTTTTCAATCATGGTGTTTGCTGAATCGTCAGCAAAATTTGCCGAATAAAAAAATTTTTCTGGAGATCACCGTGATCATTTCATCGGGGCGCCTCAGAATGTGAAACGCCATCATTTCTTCATAACTGTGACAATTTGAACCTGGGGAACACTTTTTTACGTTTTTTTGAGTCAAGGATATTTTGCTTCTTTTAGGGGGGGGGGGGAGGGGACGACAGATTTCAAATTTGCTTAGGGGCGGCATGGAGCTAAATTCGGTCCTGGGGAATTTGTTCAAAAATTTCGGATAGCCCCTCCCAAAACAATCGGCTGGATCCGCCACTGCGGGGTGCTCAGTAAAATTGAGGGGTGGGGGGGACTCTAGCTATATTATCAGCATATTAAGATCTTCGATGGAGAAAAGCCATCAGACATCTTGAAAGATAAATATTTCAGCAATTTATTCTAAATAGCTAAAGCAGGGAAGCCAATTTAAGGGTCATGAGGCAAACTATGCCATTAAAATTTTTAGAGCAGTTATTTAAAAAAGATTTTATTCTTTAATAGGGTTTGCGTTTTTTCCAGGGGAGGTGGGTAAGTAAGTATTCCAGTAATTTATTCTAATAATAGTAGCTAAAATGACCTCCCCCCACCTATTAACGTAGGAGATGGGGGGGGGGGGGGAGAAGATCGCGGCACAGACCAAATCATTGAAGTTTTTACATAGGGTGCTTAAAAAGGACTTTTCTCTCATTACTGGGGGATCCCTTTTTTGAGGGGGATTTTATACCCTATAAAATTTTGGGGGAGGGTCATCCATAGCAAAACCAACACATCTGTACATTAAACTATTTTTTTTACTTAAATAATTTTTAAAAAACCATATAAGTTGAGAAATGCAAGTTTTTTTAAGTTTTCTATGAACATCGATATTTTCCAGAACCGGAATTCCTAATGCATATACTGCCATAATTCCGAAATATACATTTGAAAAGTCATATCAAATAAAAGATCAGATTTTAGACGAAAAAAAACTTATATCTCCTCTACTTCCGACATCATTTAAAAATATAATAAATAACGCGAAAAGTTTTCTTTAAGCAAACACAAATGGCCAGCCAAGCTAACAAATCTTCGTTTCAATATCATTTCAGGGCCGCCGAGATCCAAGGCCAGGGCCCACCCTCTCCACATAAAAGATTTTAAATTTAAAAAAAACAAAAGAAAAAATTTCTATACTTTTTACGTGCAAGTGGATTATCCTACGGTAACCTTGACTTTAAATACGGTGCTGCATTCAACAAAACTCACATTAGCTCCTAAATTAGCCAGATACTTTTTCTTTCTTTTCTACAAAACATGAGAAACCCGAAGATTTGGCTCGTACTGCAGGGGCGGATACAGAAATAATTTTTGGAGGGGGGTCCAAGAAATTGAAAAGTGCTCCCCTCCTACCCTGCCATTTTCAATGTTTCATAACAAAGTTTTCATGACCTTATTTTTAAATGTCTTTCCCCCCAAGATCCCTTCACGGCATCTACATTTAATTACAGAAATATTATGCACTTTTCTATTTTGAATATGGATGTAAATAATATCTTTAACATTTCAAGCCAATAAAATAATAAACCCTATAAAATTTCACCGAGATGCTGTAAAATGAGCTGTTTTAGTTAGGAAAATTTTCATGATGATTACAACATGAGGTCAAGGATATCAAATAAACCCATACCTTATTTGAGTGTTTATAAATTAATTTATATTTTAACTAGAAAATATTATGTAAATAAGAAAATCATAGCTTCATAACATACACGTTTTATTGAATAATTCAGAAACTATTTCAAAGCAGTTGCTGATTTGTTCTTTTCAATTTTAAAGTACATGCCGTTTCTATTAATTATGGTTTTGTCAATTTCTCTTAATTATTTATTTCATTTTGCTGAAAAATAAATCTATTATTTTGCAAATAGCTTCCTGGATCAAAATGACTTTTGTAGTCACAGTCTACAAACATTTTTTTTTTTAAATATTAATTACTGATTCCATCAAAGAATAATTAACAGAGGAATCCCGATACTACTTTCCTTTGAGTTTGAAATCAGTGACTTAATTGTCTTCTGCCGCTTTGGTCTCTGACTCCAGTATTACTTCTTTAGCAAACAAAAATGCTTTTATTCAAATAAGATCTGTCTTTTGTGTTCCTTTAAGTCAATTTAAAAAAATGAAATCATTTTATTAATTTCTTCTTTTGGAAAGAACCCCCCCCCCCCCCCCCCCAAAAAAAAAAAAAAAAACTCCACTGTCGTACAGATAAAAACATGAACAGGTAGCAGTAGCATGAAAATTCAGAAAAGTTAGCACGCATTACGATACAGAACCATGAATGAATGTGGAGTTTTAAGTAAGTATATCATCGCCTCAGAGCAACAGTAAGACATGGAAATCCAGGAGTAACAGTAAGATATCCTACTATTACTCTGGGGCGACGATATTTCAATTAGTTCTTAATTTTAAGTCTGGTCAAACAATACATCAGACAGATTGAAGTCTGAATATAGTTACCACGGTAGTAAAAGTATGCATACATCGATATATTACGTATATCGAAAATTTACCAGCCCTAGTGTGCAGAAAGGATCAGATGAACTACCATGTAGCAAAATCAGCAATTTAAAAAATCAGAAGTAATTTCAAAATTCGTTTGGAAACATATAAACACTTATCCAAATACTAGTTCACCTTATTTTTTACAAGTAAGAATTTTGAGTCTTTATCATGCATAAAAATAGGTTTAGATGCTTCAAATTTTCTGATGCTGCATTTAATACCCCTCCCCCCCCATGTATATCTTTAACGATTATGTCTTCATTTCACTGTAGAATTTTATTTCTTAAATTTAGACACCAGAAGTTGAGAGACCTACATTTTGGACTTTAGCGAGCATTCCACAACTGGAAACCACTAACTTAGAGGTGAGTTTTATTGCACTCATTTCACTTGTTGGACTTTTTTCTCCTTTTGTTTATATTCTCGTTATATATTCAAAGTTATAGTATTCATAGTATTTCAAGGACGGACCCAGAAACTTTTTAAGGTAGGGAAGATTTGTACTTACCCTTGGTTTACATATGTTTATGTTGATTGTAAATATTTCGGTCTTTAATTCCGAAATTGATCCCCGAGTTCTTCCTCCATTATTCTTATATCATCGAGGTCCTCTAAAATTGCGTTTTTGAGCTTCAATATCGAAAAATTGTGGGAAGAGCATTCACGGGGATGGGGGCCTCAATTCCTTATTTTCCCAGAAGCAACTGAAATTGCCCTTTTTTTTTCGTAGAAATTTCAAAATACTTTCTGGGAAAGAATTCTGAGCATGATTAAAGAGAAATTATCAGGGGATAAATCTGTTCGGAGGGTCAAAAACACTGACTTTAGTGACCAAAACTTATTAAACACTGATTAAATACTAACAATTTTTTTTTAAATACTGACTGACAAACTTTAGAATAATAATCAGCAATAATATTGTTACGTGTTCGGTGCCAATTTCAAACTTTCTTTAAATGACGACGCAGTTCTTGAGAAAAACATTGGAGATTTATTTACAACTATGTACAAGAAATATCGTTAACTGCTAAACTCACCATAGCAATTAGGCAAATATAAATTAACACCGTATACTCGACAATGGCACACATATTTACATCCAAATACGTAAAAACACAGCGAAATGCCTCACAATAAACAGAACAACGCTCAGACGAATCTCTGACAGCTAAAAACATAACTGACTCTCCTTCAAATGCCACTCGGCTTTTTACACTGCTTTGGAAAGTTCGACAAAATTCAAAATGCTTCTCGTGTTTTCTTTTTATTCCATTCACAAATCTTATCATTCAGAAATGGGGGACCGTATACTTCAGTCGAATGTTAGGGGTTGTATGTACATTACAAGAAGCTATTTACAGGTTACGTTACTAAGATAATTTTAGATGCAAAATAATGAGACAAATGCCTAATTTAGCCAGATTACAACAAATTAATCACAAAAATAATTACTAATTACAGAATTTGTAACAATATTTTACATTGTAAAACGAATACTTATTTTATTTGTAATGTATTTTATTGTAAACCTAAAATAAAATTTTGACTAAAAGTTGTGAGTTTAGTTTACATAATTTCCATATGATGATGAGCAGAGACCTACAAAAACTTTTAAAAGTTTGCAGTCAAAAAAATTTTTTAGATGCCAGACAAATTATTATTCGGTTTAAAGAAATATTTAGTGCAACATGGTTTATGAAGAAATAAAACTGGTTGTTAGGGTATCTTTTTAGTTGTTAGGGCAGCTTGGTCAAAGGAGTTTGTCAGATCCTAATCATAAGAATGAATTTTTACTGTAACCAGGAAATTACATTAATTTAAAAGATTGTTCAAATGTTCAAAAATTTACGAAAATATTGAGAAAAGTTTTTCATCATTAATCACATTACTTTTTCTTTTAGCATCACTGAAAAATTCCGAATTAAAAAACAAGAGACAGAAAATAAAATATCTATAAATCGTACATTTAGCTTTAGCGCTGTTCACTTGTTAATTAAAAAAAAAGGCAGTATATATTTGTTTGCGTGAAAATAACTGTACATGCTTCAAAAAGCTTTACGCATTTATGTTTGAAAAAAAAAAAAAAAGATGTTGAAGAGAGAAACTAAACAGCCTAAAAAGTAAGTCTGACAACTTTTTTAGTAAAACCGAGAGCATCTCATGTTCAGAAGACTTTGAATTGCAAATAAGTATTGAGTAGAAACTGAATTCCCTTGTATCACGATAAATATATTAACACAATGAAAGTTACTTAAAAGAGGCATAAAAATATATTTAGTCTTTCTAGAGAATAGCAAACAACAAATTCTGCCATCCACTTCTTTCTGTGTTACAATCGGGACAAAAATAGCCAAAAAAAAAAAATCAATTTGATGAATCAATTTTTTGAGAAATCACCCCTTATTTACCATGTACTGCATGATTAGCGGCTGTGTACACACATTTAAAAACAAAATATACACACTATGATCTTATGCAGTTATAATTGATTATTATAATAGAGGCAAGTACCATATGCTGCGTAACACAATATTTATTCTACTGTGAACTTTAAAGTATAGTGGGGGACAGAATGGTTTCTCAAAATTAACAAAAATAAATAAATAAGTAAAATAAAGCAACTATTCTGTTGTAATGATATTTATGTTTTATTTTGTAGGTATTAGAAGCATTTTAATCAGATAAATTTAAAATAAAATTCTTTTTCCTGAAAATTTATTAAATTGTTTCCAACAGAATTCTTTGTTATCCTTT